>NC_053394.1:91002798-91314841 GCF_905171765.1 Bufo bufo
GATCCAAAGAGCTGTCACATCAGTGAAGCAAGCCATCATTATGCTGAAAAAACAAAACAAACCCATCAGAGAGATAGCAAAAACATTAGGCCTGGCCAAAACAACTGTTTGGAACATTCTTAAAAAGAAGGAGCGCACCGGTGAGCTCAGCAACACCAAAATACCTGGAAGACCACGGAAAACAACTGCGGTGGATGACCGAAGAATTCTTTCCCTGGTGAAGAAAGCACCGTTCACAACAGTTGGCCAGATCAAGAACACTCTTCAGGAGGTAGGTGTATGTGTGTCAAAGTCAACAATCAAGAGAAGACTTCACCAGAGTGAATACAGAGGGTTCACCACAAGATGTAAGCCATTGGTGAGCCTCAAAAACAGGAAGGCCAGATTAGAGTTTGCCAAACGAAATCTAAAAAAGCTTTCACAGTTCTGGAACAACATCCTATGGACAGATGAGACCAAGATCAACTTGTATCAGAGTGATGGGAAGAGAAGAGTATGGAGAAGGAAAGGAACTGCTCATGATCCTAATCATACCACCTCATCAGTGAAGCATGGTGGTGGTAGTGTCATGGCGTGGGCATGTATGACTGCCAGTGGAACTGGTTCTCTTGTATTTATTGATGATGTGACTGACAAAAGCAGTAGGATGAATTCTGAAGTGTTTCGGGCAATATTATATGCTCATATTCAGCCAAATGCTTCAGAACTCATTGGACGGCGCTTCACAGTGCAGATGGACAATGACCCAAAGCATACTGCAAAAGCAACTAAAGAGTTTTTTTAAGGAAAGAAGTGGAATGTTATGCAATGGCCAAGTCAATCACCTGACCTGAATCCGATTGAGCATTAATTTCACTTGCTGAAGACAAAACCGAAGGGAAAATGCCCCAAGAACAAGCAGGAACTAAAGACAGTTGCAGTAGAGGCCTGGCAGAGCATCACCAGGGATGAAACCCAGCGTCTGGTGATGTCTATGCGTTCCAGACTTCAGGCTGTAATTGACTGCAAAGGATTTGCAGCCAAGTATTAAAAAATGAAAGTTTGATTTATGATTATTATTCTGTCCCATTACTTTTGGTCCCTTGACAAGTGGGAGGCACATATGCAAACTGTTGTAATTCCTACACCGTTCACCTGATTTGGATGTAAATACCCTCAAATTAAAGCTGACAGTCTGCAGTTAAAGCACATCTTGTTCATTTCATTTCAAATCCATTGTGGCGGTGTATAGAGCCAAAAATCTTAGAATTGTGTCGATGTCCCAATATTTATGGACTTAACTGCATGTAATATTATGCACTGAGGATATGGTAAAGTGCCAAATGAGAAGATTATTAATCCATGCCGGGTATTTGGTGGGGTTTGTGAAAACTGGAGTATATAAAGAAGAGGGTAGTAGCACTCGCAATATAGCCACTGAGGAAGAGGGAGACCCCTCGAAACGCGTCTGGCTGGTCCTGCGAGCGACAAACTACCCACCTTAACCCGAGGAAAGAGACCTATACATTGTTGGTCAATATAGTATCTCGATGGTGATCTGGACGCCAGTGAAAGAGAAACTGGCTTGACCTATCGCGAGATTACGCGATCCTTGCACATTGCTTCCTGGAAGGTGACACGCAAAGATACCACGTGGAACGCCGAGACCGGAGAGCAGCAAGCAGGGAACTTAAAGTATCGGATCTTACATCGAGTGATACAAAGGATTAGCGACCATTGGCAGCATAAATTACACAGACATTCTAAAAGGGCAAGGTAAGAGGTTTACAGATAGGGGGACGCCCCATTTATAAAACACGATTACTTCAATATATACCTTACTGAACCCTGAGTGCGGACTCTGTATGCTGGTGAAACCTGCTGTTTCACATTGTTTATTAGCGCTACAAAATTATATAAGTTGCTACATCAGTCTGTATGGACACAATTATCACTTAAGAAGACATCACCAAGTTTTTTTAGATGTTCATTCAGCATTTTTTTTCACGTTTTCCACAATTTTTCCATATTCCTTTACAGGTATTAATCCTTATACAGGACATTTTATTCACAGATTTTTGGTTTCACTTATAGTGCACAGCATTATTCTTTCTTTTTTTATTTCATCAAACTTATCAGATTGAAGCAATTATTTCCTGAAACATACCGCTATAATATATTTATTTTGTGATATATTGTATTTTATTCTGTATTTTATATTTATTTTATGTGTGATTTTATATAAATATTCTACTATAGACATACCAGCTGGTGAGTGCTTGTTTTTATTTTTTATTTTGCAATTGAAGTACACTTGTTACATTGGATGAACAGGTGAAACATCCAAAAAACAGAGCACCTTAACCACATTAACAGACAAGGGTGAGCCACGATATAATTATATTCTACTTTTGCCCACATTCTAACTTGTGCTGATTACTGGGTGGCCTCACTGCTGGATCCCCATTAGAAGGACAACATACTATCCTTAATTCCGTCACTGGAGCGTGATCGTAAGATGCGTGAGTACAAGCGCACGCTGGTAGACGCACTGCTGGTGGCATTCCCACCTGGCAGCGGGGGCACACTGGAGGCACTAGGCGAAGGCAGAGGGACGAGGTCGCCAACGCAGTTGGGGGCAACCGCCAGCACCTCAGGAAGCAGGGTTAGCATGGCCGAAATGTGGAAAAGGCTTTGTCAGCACGCCACAACAACCAGCATTATACCAGCTGATATGGAAGCGTCTTAGCAGGAGGCAGCATTTCACCAACATGGTGGAGCAGTATGTGTGCACACGCCTACCGTACTGAATGATGGGTCTGCCCCTTTCTATTTCTGGTCTCCAAATTGGGCACATGGCCTGAGCTTGCCCTTTACGCCTTGGAGGTGATGGCCTGCCCGGCAGCCAGTGTATTATCTGAACGTGTGTTTAGCACGGCAGGGGGCGTCATCACAGACAAGCGCAGCCGCCTGTCCACAGCCAACGTGGACAAGCTCACGTTCATTAAAATGAACCAGGCATGGATCCCACAAGACTTCTCTGTACCTTGTGCAGAATAGATCATTTATACCACCATCAAACATACATTTTTGTACTCAAGTCAAGTGCAATGATTCTTTGTTTTCTTTTTTTTATTTGTCCCAATATTTTGGGGGCTACCTACCCCAATAAAAATAAAAATAAAACATTGTTGGCTACCTCCTCCTCCTCTATTGCTGCCTCCACCTTAAACACCACATTCACCACCTCGTCAACCTCCGACTCCATATCCACCTCCTTCTCTGAGTTGCAGGTTAATAATTTGTAATTTTTTGTTATTTTATTTTAAGTTATTTCACTATCCACATTTGTTTGCAGAGCAGTTGCCATGCTCTTAAGCACATTTTTACTGCCTTTTACATCCCTCTAGCCTTTTTTCAAGGACTATTTTATAGCCATTTTAATGCAAAAAAGTGCCTATTTTTGCGCCCTAAATTGAAAAAAATCTTATTTCAATTATCGGGTGAGATTTTTACCATTTTGGCATATACAAAACCCCTGCTGAGCCTGGGTGACAGGGGCCTAAATCACTCAAAATCCTCTGTTCTATTGCTGGGTGTCATGAACCACCGTTTTGCCGTGAATGAACCCCCGCTGTGCCTGGGTGACAGGGGCCTAAATCTCTCAAAATCGTCTGTTGTATTGCTGGGTGACATGAACCCCCTTTTGCCGTGAATGAACCCCTGCTGTGCCTGGGTGACAGGGGCCTAAATCTCTCAAAATCCTCTGTTCTATTGCTGGTGTCATGAACCACCGTTTTGCCGTGAATGAACCCCCGCTGTGCCTGGGTGACAGGGGCCCTAAATCTCTCAAAATCGTCTGTTGTATTGCTGGGTGACATGAACCCCCTTTTGCCGTGAATAAACCCCTGCTGTGCCTGGGTGACAGGGGCCTAAATCTCTCAAAATCGTCTGTTGTATTGCTGGGTGACATGAACCCCCTTTTGCCGTGAATAAACCTCTGCTGTGCCTGGGTGACAGGGGCCTAAATCTCTCAAAATCGTCTGTTGTATTGCTGGGTGACATGAACCCCCTTTTGCCGTGAATAAACCCCTGCTGTGCCTGGGTGACAGGGGCCTAAATCTCTCAAAATCCTCTGTTGTATTGCTGGGTGACATGAACCCCCCTTTTGCCGAGAATGAACCCCTGCTGTGCCTGGGTGACATGGCCTCGTTCTCTCAAAATCCTCTGTTGTATTGCTGGGTGACATGAACCCCCTTTGCCGTGAATCTGCATTGCTGACTGGGAACTAAATTTAGTGAAAACATCTGTTACTGATCGGAAGATGCGCAACTACAAGCGCACGCTGATGATGGCATTCCCACCTGACAGCGGGGCACAGTGGAAGCACAAGCCGAAGGCAGAGGAGGAGGAAGAGGTCGCCAACCCAGCTGGGGCACCGCCAGCACCTGAGAAGGCAGGGTTAGCATGGCCAAAATGTGGAAAAGCTTTGTCAGGTGGAGATGCTGACCTGCCTTGCAGCCAGTGTTTAGTGTAAACATGTGCACGGCAGAGAGCATTAATCACAGGCCGCAGGCCAATGTGGACAAGCTTACGTTTATTAAAATGACCAGGCATGGATCCCACCAGGGACTTGTCCGTACCTTGTGCAGAATAGACATTTATAACAGCCTCAACCATCCATTCTTGTACTCAAGTTGCACTTATTCTTTTTTTTATTTGTTATATGTCCCAATATTTTGGGGGATACCCCAATTTAAAATAAAAAATAACACAAATCAGTGTTGGCTAACTATTCCTCCTTCACCGCCACGTCAACCTACACCGCCACATACACCCATCCACCGCCTCCTCTAACCTCCTACTCCTAGATCCAGATTGTTATTTTTAAATTTTTCTGTATTTTATGTTATTTTAAGTCATTTCCCTATCCACATTTGTTTGCAGAACAGTTTGCCATGCTCTTAAGCACATTTTGATGCCTTTTGCAGCCCTCTATGCCCTTTCCAGGACTATTTTAGAGCCATTTTAGTGCCCAAAAGTTCGGGTCCCCATTGACTTCAATGGGGTTCGAGTCAAGTTCGGGTCCCGAACCCGAACTTTTTTTTCAAGTTCGGCCGAACTCGTCGAACCTGAACATCCAGGTGTCTGCTCAACTCTAGTTGTTACCGTCTACCGTGGCTCTCACACATCCCGATAACACTGAAGATTTAACAACATTATACTCATATTTGTCAGTGTTGACTCTGAGGGGCACTTCTTCCATTGTCAAGTGTTGGTGATGATAGACATTTCTTCATTTAGCTGTTTTATTGTTTGCTATACAAGCAGTTACCCTTCTTCAGTATTTGATCAAGATCATCCTTCCTCACATCATCAAGCTCACTGTGGTATGACAAAAATGTCAGAGCCATGCATGTACACAGTTTGTTCCTTAACCTTCCATAGCCATGATGACCCTGATGAAATGATGCCTGCACAGATATCTCACTTGGTACACATGGTTCTTGCATGCCATGGTTTTCAGAAGTGCCCACACTGTCACTGTGCTCTTGATCTTGACTCTGAGTTGAACATGGAATTACACCACAGGTTCACTATGTACCTTCCTGGGCACATTCAACTGTCACAAACCTCCATTTCCACTATGCTGCTGTGGGGCTCCAGATCTCGAATGTCACAAACCTCCATTTCCACTATGCTGCTGTGGGGCTCCGGATCCAGAAAGCGTGGGTCTGAAAGGTCCAGTTTAGTCCACCGTATCTTTGCAGCTTTTGATCTCTTTCCTTAAGATGGCATGATGATATTCACACAGCTCTAATTTCTTTTGATAAATGTAGCTAGTTGAAACACCTCAAATACTCTCTACTGTATAAAACTTATTTCCAAACCTTTAACCAGAAGCCTGGCCAAACTGTCATGAATTCAGAATTAGATTTCAAATAGGGCAAAGAAGAGCGGTTTAAAAACAAACTGCTCCAAATTGCTTACTTCACTCGCGGTTGCCATCTTCAAATAGTCGTAGTTTTAAAAACTATAAAATTCTACAGCGAAGAGCTTTATATTGTGAGAATCACAAGACCCAGACCTACATTTTGATGCATAGTATGTTTCTGAAATTTTAAAAATGAAGCCACAGTTGCAGTTTAGAAATTGCCCTTCAAATTTGAGGTGGCTAGAGTGCAGTTTCAATAAATGTCAATGGGTGGCGTGAGTTGCAAACAAATGGTCATATTGTGAAAACGATAAGGACTATGGCTTAGCCGGGGACATTTTTTGTGGCAGCAGGGATAGCTAAACGTTTGATATAAGATTTGTGTATTTGGGCTTGAAAATGAGGGAGTGGTGGCAGTTTAGAAATCATGTCCTGATTTTTCAGCTCACACTCTTACTTTTGTCACTCTGCTGGCTGCTCACACACCTGGGTTCCTATGGCAACTCACTCTACAGCAAGGGCAGAGAAGAGCGGTTAAAAACAACTGCTCCAACTTGCTCACTTCACTGGCGGTTGCCATCTTCAAACGGTTGTAGGTTAAAAATTGAAAATCCTACAGTAAAGAGCTTTATTTTGTGAGACCTACATTTTGATGCATAGTATGTGTCACGGAACCATGAACCAGACGTACAACAAGAGATAAGTGAAAATAAGAAGGCTTTATTGAAAATAAAGCTGTAAGCAAAAGTCCAAACGAATGGTGAAACCGAAGCAGAGTCTTTGAGAGGCCAGAGATCAGGAACCAGAAGGGTAGTCAGACGAAGCCAGGATCAGGAACCAGCAGGGTAGTCAGACGAAGCCAGGATCAGGAACCAGCAGGGTAGTCAGACGAAGCCAGGATCAGGAACCAGAAGCAGCAGCAGTCTTAGAAGCATGTGAACACAGGAGACCAAGCAAGGAACTGAAGCCACAGACCTCCTATATATATGAGCTAGGCATCCAGCTCCTCCCAGTGGGAAGGAGGAGCCGCAGGGTGGAAGGCTACAAGAAACCCAGAAACCAAGATGGCCGCCAGCACATGTCAAACGAAGGAGAACAGCAAGAAGGTAAGACCATGACAGTATGTCTCTGAAATATAAGAAAAATGAAGGCACAGTCGCAGTTTAGAAATTCCCCTTCAAATTGGATTTGTTGTAGAGTTTCAACTAGAGTGGGCGGAGTAACTGGGTGGAGTAGCTTGAGTAACTGTTGTGTGGTTGGAGTGGCTGGAGTAAACTGTGGAAAGGTTGTAGTGTGGTTCACTCACTCTACAGCAAGGACAGAGCCGTTAAAAACAAACTGCTTAAATCTGTTCATTGACGTAATTTTTAGATACAATGTTTATGATATCTTTAAAATCCAGGATGTTTGCTGTCTTCCAGAGTTTCGCTATCAAAATCCTGTATGCAATAAGGATATGGGTTATCGGGAATTGGGCCAATAGGTTCAGTCTATCTATTCATATATTTAGTATTGCTGATTCGGGAAAAACCACCATTGGTTTTCCTACTATCATACTGACCAATGTGTTTAAGTCGTTTCTTAACTTTCTCAACTAAGGACAGTTCCAGAAAATATGTATTACTGTGCCCCTCTGGCCACAGCCTCTCCAGCACTCATCTGAACAAGTTTCATAATAGCAGTGTAATTTTATAGGTGTATAGTACCATTTTCTTGTCATCTTATATAATTGTTCCCTGTGGTTGGTGCATATAGTGGCCTTTTTAAATATGTATTGTGCTTTGTGCCAATTGTTCAGAGTTACTGTCTTGTTTAGATCGATTTCCCCATTTCTTGTGGGAACAATAAGATACTCTTAATGTGGAGCACATGGTTGACACATTTCCCCAAACAGTAGAATAGAGGGTTGTGTGTGTCAGGGACTGGTCGGGAGACGAGGGCCGTCCATCTAAAGGAGACTCTCTTTACATTCTCTTTATTTTCCTTTACTATAAATTAGTTATACGTTACATTTCTGAGTTAAACAATGAACATATGCACGCAAATATAGTAATCATATGATTCTCCTTATTCAATAATATTGATAACATTAACGATTGATCATATGTTTGTGATATAATCACTAACACCCATAATGTAACATTTCTTATTTGTTTGGCTACATCACATCATATAAGATCGCATATTTGTAATATTTTGTATTAACCTTATGTGTAAACTTCCTTATGTTTAAATTAGAAAATGAATAAAAATCACTTTAAAGAAAAACAAAACTGCTCCAAATTGCTCACTTCACTGGCGGTTGCCATCTTCAAACGGTCATAGTTTTAAAAACTATAAATCCTACAGTGAAGAGCTTTATATTGTGAGAATCACAAGACCCAGACTTACGCTTCAATGCATAGTATGCCTCTGAAATATTTAAAATGAAGGCACAGTCGCAGTTTTAGAAATTGCCCTTCAAATTTGAGGTGGCTAGAGTGGAGTTTCAATGAATGTCAATGGACGGCGTGAGTTGCAAACAAATGGTCATATTGTGAAAACTATCAGGACTATGGCTTAGCCGTGATATTTAGAGTGGCATCAGGGATAGCTGAACAGTTTGATATAAGATTTGTGTAGGTGGGAGTGGTGGCAGTTTAGAAATCATGTCCTGATTTTTCAGCTCACACTCTAGTTTTGAACATTCCGCCATTTATTCCTATGGGACCAATTTCACCACAAAAACACAGATATTTTGTGAACCTAATGCGTGAAGTAATAGCACACCAATCGGGAACAATCCGCACGTTTCGGTATATTACTGTCCTATGTAGTGTAAAAACTGTGGGAGGAGTTAGGGTGGTAAAATTTGGCTATAATAATAAGAATATATATGTGGAGTTAACAGTAAGTGGTCTTGCCATGCAAGAACACTTAATAATGTCAGAGTCACAATGATATATAACTATAGGTAAATGCATGTTTGAAATTTCATGTTAAAAACATTCCAAAAAATTGTCCCTTATTGGGAGAAGGTAGGGTTTAAACACACATAGTAACTTAGTAACATAGTTTTATATGGCTGAAAAAAACATCTGTCCATCCAGTTCAGCCTGTGTTATTCAGCAAGTGTTTTCAAAACATTTTGTTATGAGGCCCATAAATAAAAAGTGATGGATTTCCAATAAATAAAAGTCACTGGTTTTGTACACACATTATTAGACATGTCGCGAACAAAAAAATTTTCCGTTCACGAACCGTGAATGCAAACTTCCGCGAATGTTCGCGAACGGGCGAACCGGGCAAACCGCCATAGACTTCAATAGACAGGCGAATTTTAAATCCCACAGGGACTCTTTCTGGCCACAATAGTGATGGAAAAGTTGTTTCAAGGGACTAACACCTGGACTGTGGCATGCCGGAGGGGGATTCATGGGCAAACCTCCATGGAAAATTATGTAGTTGACGCAGAATGTGGTAAGTTGAATTCGCTATGCGATTAATATAACCTGCATTAATCGCATTGCGAATTCAACTTAGAGCTAAGTTCCTAATGGTTGTATTGCTACAATTGACGAATATAATGAATATAGCACTATATTCTCATTCTTCGTTATATTCTAGCAATACAACCATTAGGAACCCAGCTCTAAGTTGAATTTGCAATGCAATTAATATAACCTGTATTAATCGCATTGCGATTACAACTTAGATCGGAGTTCCTAATGGTTGTATTGCTAGAATTGACAAATATAACGAATATAGCACTATACTCTCAATCTTCGTTATATTCTAGCAATACAACCATTAGGAACCCAGCTCTAAGTTGAATTTGCAATGCGATTAATATAACCTGTATTAATCGCATTGCGATTACAACTTAGTCTAATTTGTGACACTGCAGCTTCAGAATGAATCTAAGATGATGCTGCCCTTGCTTTTTGATAGGAGGTGGGAGGGTCTGGGAGGGAGGGTATGCTGATTGGCTGGAATGTGTCTGCTGACTGTGAGGTACAGGGTCAAAGTTTGCTCAATGATGATGTATAGGGGGCGGACTGAGCATCGCATATGTTCGCCCACCGCGGCGAACGCGAACAAGCTATGTTCGCCGGCGAATAGTTCGGGACATCTCTACACATTATTAAATGGTATTAGCAAAATTGTAAGTGTATTTTCTTTAATTTAATCCTTTCCAGACCTCCGCCAAACATGGTGAAATTCTGATCTTTACAGATTGTGCCAGCTCAAGATTGTAACGACTGCCATAACTGCCAGGTTTTCTGCTATTTTATATATGTAGAGGCCAGCGGGTAATGTCTACAATCAGCAGTAATGCCGATTGTGGCGAAAATAACCTCGCCACTGGGTTTTGGAGGGGCCTGTTTGCCAGCCTCTTGCCTCAGGATTATGGCCCATACTAACTTTAGAGGAGAAGACAGACCGGCCGCACAGCTTAAATCTGTGGAACTGTTTTGGGGCAGGAAAGCCATGCTTGCGGTCGGCCAAATGTGACTTCCATGGAATTCGGGAACCCCTGCTCGGATCTGGGTGATTTTTGGATATGTTGTTCACCCAGATCAGAGCTATCCATGGATGTATACATTATGGGGATATGTGGGTTTTGAGGTGTGTGACAGAACCATCTGTCTTTGGAATTGTATTGTATGTTATGTGAGGGTACCCAGATAGCTAATTTTATTGTATTCGTGTAGTCTGAGTGCCATTCACCTAATAATATGCACACAGACTTGAGCTATCTGGGGATATGTTAAATGTCTGTGTTTACTGTAAGGGTTGTGACATTGTATGTTTAAATGGTGATTTCTGTCCTGTTGTCCCCACATATGTATTGGCGATTTCCCTTTGTCCTGAGAGATAATTGAATTACTCCTCGGGTGTCTCCAGGGCAGAGAGGAGGAAACCATGATGCATTGTGGGGATTTATTGTGTCTGTGTATCCTGAATTGCTGCATGTCTGTCCTGTGTCACAGTCTTCCATCTGGTCCCCTAGGGGAGTGTCCACCAGATGGGGACCTGCATAAATACAGACGGGTAGCCCTCAATAAAGAGTTGCTGTTTTACACTCAACATAGAGCCTCGTCTTATGTGTGTGGGGATTGCTATACGTGTATACTCCCCTGGCTATTACTCCTAGCTCTTGTAAGAGCTGTTCCTGTCCCTGGTTCCTGTGCTGGTATCGGTGTCGAGTGGAGTGCTTGGAGTCCTCGGGAGGCACTGAGAGCATTTATCAATGGAGGTACCCGGTCGGGGTGCCAGGAGATCCGTTACATTGGTGGCAAGCGGCGGGATCGTTCCCACAGCCAGAAAGACAGCTACAGGAGACACCATTCCATGGATTTTACAATTTGAGGGCAACGCATGTCCTAGTACAGCGACCCTGACAGCACCAGAATGGAAACAGCAGTGGAGTACAATGAGGGTGTCATGGATGACCGAGATGCAGTCCGCAAAGGCATCTGGTACCAGGTACTGGGTATTGTGGAGTATTTGCGGGACGAGAGACTCCCCGCGGAAGACCAGCGGTTGCAGAAGCGAGTAGCCCTGCGGATGCCCTTCCTGGGAGAGCAGCCCCGGGAGGAATGGGTGAAGGAATTGGAACTCCTAGCATGGCAGGAGCTGTGGCTGGAAGATGCCTACCAGGCATTCTGGTGATATGGGGCACAGTACCTACCCAGGACAGCTGAGCATGACAAGCCGGAGGGAGAGGAGTTTGATGGTCCTGGCTTGTTATGGGAGACTTTTTCAGAGCTAGAGTTTGGGAGCCCGGTTCCGTGATCTCTTGGAATGGAGGGAGAGCAGGTATGACTGGGACGACACTCATGAGATTGAGCAGGACCTGGTCCACCTGGTGACCCGGGAGATGGAGCTGGAACAGGGCTACCAGCAGCTGTTCCACTCCAGTGAGAAGGCTCAGCAGGAGAGCAGAGTGTCAGACCCAGGTCCAGAGCCCTTCAGCTGGGAGGATATTGTGGATGTTTACTGGGAAGAACCCCACGTGGCCGGTGGAGATGGGACCGAGGTCTCTCCACTGCTCCTGCAGGGAATTGGGAGCCCAGTTTCCATTCCCCAGTGGCAGGTTGAGTTACAGGGGGCAGAGACAGTCAATCCTGTCCTCCAGCGGCAGAGTGTCCTACAGGGAACAGAGAGCCCAGTCTCCTTTCCCCAGCAACAGGACACTGTATTGGGAGCGGAAACAGTCGGTCTCCCTCCCAGAGGCTGGAAGTATGTATGGGAGAGGAGCTTGTTACCCCCTCTCCCTATTGGCAGTGTGAATTGCAGGGATTTAGGAGCCCAGTCTCCATTCCCCAGCGGCTGGGTGATTTACAGGGAATTGGGAGCCCAGTCTCCATTCCCCAGCGGCCGTGTGATTTATTGGGAATTGGGAGCCCAGTCTCCATTCCCCAGCGGCAGGCGGAGTTACAGGGGGCAGAGACAGTCGGTCCTGTCACCCAGCAGCAGAGTGTCCAGCAGGGAATAGAAAGCCCAGTCTCCTTTACCCAGCAGCAGGACACTGTATTGGGAGCGGAGACGGTCGGTCGCCCTTCCCAGCGGCTGGAACTATGTATGAGAGAGGAGCTCGTTAACCCCTCTCCCCAGTGGCAGCTTAACACACCAGGGTCTCTGCACTTACAGCACAGGGGTAGGGACAGTCGGTCCCTGTCCCACAGCAACTGGGCTGTTTAGCCAAAGGGGAGACAGTCGGTCTCCCCCTCCAACAACTAGACTCCAACCAGGCTTCTTCCGTGGTAGCGCTAGCACCAGGGCAGAGTACCGCTGATCCCTGCCCACAAAGCAACCTCCACTCCAAGCCAGGGAGCAACACAGAGACCGGGAGTACCAGCTATCAATATAACCTTGGTGGATTCACTGGACAGAGACAGGCTACCAAATTCAACAGGTCCAGTATTGGTTGTGGTAGGCTGCCAGACTAACTCAGGTACCGACCGGCGTGAGGTCAGGTATCTGGTTAGTCTTCCCTGGTAGGGGGAGATGTGTAGCGAAAATAACCTCGCCACTGGGTTTTGGAGGGGCCTGTTTGCCAGCCTCTTGCCTCAGGATTATGGCCCATACTAACTTTAAAGGAGAAGACAGACCGGCCGCACAGCTTAAATCTGTGGAACTGTTTTGGGCAGGAAAGCCATGCTTGCGGTCGGCCATATGTGACTTCCATGGAATTCGGGAACCCCTGCTCGGATCTGGGTGATTTTTGGATATGTTGTTCACCCAGATCAGAGCTATCCATGGATGTATACATCATGGGGATATGTGGAGTTTTGAGGTGTGTGACAGAACCATTTGTCTTTGGAATTGTATTGTATGTTATGTGAGGGTACCCAGATAGCTAATTTTATTGTAGTCGTGTAGTCTGAGTGCCATTCACCTAATAATATGCACTCAGACTTGAGCTATCTGGGGATATGTTAAATGTCTGTGTTTACTGTAAGGGTTGTGAGATTGTATGTTTAAATGGTAATTTCTGTCCTGTTTTCCCCACATGTGTATTGGCGATTTCCCTTTGTCCTGAGAGATAATTGAATTACTCCTCGGGTGTCTCCAGGTCAGAGAGGAGGAAACCATGATGCATTGTGGGGATGTATTATGTCTGTGTATCCTGAATTGCTGCATATCTGTCCTGTGTCACAGTCTTCCATCTGGTCCCCTAGGGGAGTGTCCACCAGATGGGGACCTGCAAAAATACGGGCTTGTAGCCCTCAATAAAGAGTTGCTGTTTTACACTCAACATAGAGCCTCGTCTCATGTGTGTGGGGATTGCTATACGTGTATACTCCCCTGGCTATTACTCCTAGCTCTTGTAAGAACTGTTCCTGTTCCTGGTTCCTGTGGTGGTATCGGTGTCGAGTGGAGTGCTTGGAGTCCTAGGGAGGCACTGGGAGCATTTATCAACGGAGGTACCCGGTTGGGGTGCCAGGAGATCCGTTACACCGATCGTGGACATTTAACCCCCAGTCCAAGCTGCTTTCCCCTGGCTGAAATAGAGGAAGGCAGCCTATACTAGTAATAGGACTAAGCCTGTACAAGGTTAACAGGCTGATTATTTTTAAATGCCAATGTAGACCTCTGTGCAATAGCACTGCATTGGAATACACTGAATTCTGTATTCCATAATGCATAGATATGCAATATAGAATACAATATATAATCTAATCTAACCTGTTATAGTCACCTAGGGTGACTTTAAAAATATAAAAAAAAAAATATTAAAACGTTTTTAAAAATATTAAAAAAATATAAAAATTCAAATCGCTCCTCTTTCCCTAGAATAAGAAATACTTAAGCAATAAAAAAGAAGCAATATGGCATCACCATGTACAAAAATTACCATTGTATTAAAATATAAAAATATTCATCCCACTTGGCAAACATTGTAATGGAAAAAATATATAAAAATAGCGGATTCACCATTTTTTGTCACTTCACTGTCCCCAAAAAAATTTCAACAGATAAAACATAAAAACATTCTGTTCCGTAAAAAATAAGCTCTAACACAGCTCCATAAACATATAGCAATACAAATGAAATGTTCAAAGTTTTTTTTTCAGTATTAAAACACAAATAAAACTATATAAATGTGGTATCATCGTAATCGTACTGATAAAGATAGGTCATTTCTACTGCATAGGGAATGCCATAAAAATAAAACCTATACAATTATGGCAATTCCACCCCATTGAAATTTGTTTCCATCTTCCCACTACATTTTATGCAACCATAAATGGTGCTATTAAAAAGTACAACTTGTTCCACAAAGAAAAGCCCTTCTACAGCTATGGGAATGGAAAAATATAAAAGTTATGGCTCTGGGAAGACAGGGAGGGAAAAATGAAAACACAAAAATGGAAAATCACAGGGGGTTGAAGGGGTTAAAGACAGAGGCACAATTAAATGCCCCCCTTCTACAAACAATGCACACTGTCAATTTGTAAGTTAAAATATATTTGAACTTATTATTAAATAGCAGAGCTATAACTGCAATTTTGGCACCAAAGTGTCTTTGATCTGATGCAGTAATATGCTCAATAACCTTGAAATAACAATGCAATGTTTGTGGTAAAATGTCTTTAAATGGTGTCCTATAATATGGGTATAAAACTGGCAATATTTTCGTAAAATGCTTTTGTTATAATGCAATATGTTTAAATATGCAATTGCTCAGCATTTACAGCAGAATGTTGGCAATAACATATGAACTATAGAAAATTGAGGTTTCCATTTGAAGAAAAAAATGGTTCATTTTCCTGCAGGGAGCTTTGTAATATAGAACTAGCTGGCAGCAACAGCTACATTAAGCAGTGTGACAAGCCCATCACTCCCTAAAAGCTTTCCCTAAATCTTTCCCTGATCAAATTCCCTAAAAGTTACCCAATTATATCTTCTTATTCTCTCCCTTTACACTGAAAAATTATAGCAGACCGATGCATGCGGCGTGTCTACTTAATTTAGTACTAATTTTTGGTGTGGTAGCAAAATGTAAAAATTATGTAAAAAAGCATTTTACAATGTTAAAAATTAGTATGCATGTTACCACATTCCTGCTGCACCCTTAATACCTGCTGCTGTCAGAGGGGTATTATTTTAGTTATGGTGTTGCCCTAAACTGGTGGGGGCCCATTCCTGGAAACACAGTCCTGCTGCCCAATCTGAAGCTTCTATTTTCAGAGGTTTCTTATTTTAGTTATGGTGTTGCCCTGGTCTGGTAGGAGTCCATTCCTAGGAACACATTCCTGCTGCCCAATCTGAAGCTGCTGTTTTCAGAGGTGTCTTAGTTTATTTATGGTGTTGCTCTGGTCTGGTGGGGGCCCATTCCTGGGAACACATTTCTGCTGCCCACTTAGAACCTGCTGCTGTCTGAGATGTCTTATTTTATTTATGGTGTTACCCTGGTATGGTGGGGGCCATTCCTGGGAACACATTCCTGCTGCCCACTTTGAACCTGCTGCAGCCTGTCCTGCTTAGTTATTCAGAGCTATGTTTAGGCCTTATACTGTTTACGTTATACGCCTTATATATGTTTACTCTTTATGCTACAACGTTACCTTTAAATTATGTTGCTGCCTGTCCTGCAGAGTTATGCTGAGTTATGTGTAGGCCTTATACTCGGCCATTTCCAACTTCCATCCTGTTGAAGCTGCTGCTGTCTGTCTTGATCATGCTGAGTTATGTTTAGGCCTTATACTACAACATTATCCTTTATGATGCTGCTGCTGCCTGTCCTTCTGAGTTATGCCGAGCTATGTGTAGGTCTTATACTCAACCATTTCCAAATTCCATCCTGTTGATGCTCCTGCTGTCTGTCCTGATCATGCTGAGTTATGGTTAGGCCTTATACTACAATATTACCTTTATGAGGCTGCTGCCTGTCCTTCTGAGTTATGCCGAGCTATGTGTAGACCTTATGCTCGACCGTTTCCATCTCCCATCCTGTTGATGCTGCCGCTGTCTATCCTGAACATGCTGAGTTATGTTTACTCTTTATACTAGAACGTTACCTTTAAATTATGATGCTGCCTGTCCTGCAGAGTTATGCCAAGTTATGTGTAGGCTTTATACTCAACCGTTTCCATCTTCCGTCCTGTTGATGCTGCAGCTGTCTGTCCTGAATAGTGATGGCCGAACATCTTCTGGGATGGTTCGCGAACGTGATCGCGTGATTGCGATCCAATGTTTGCGAACCGCAAGTTCGCGGCGGGTCCCATTCATTTTAATTGCAGGCGAACCTGAAAAACCTTCAGCTCATATTTGCAGCCAAGAAATAATTACTAGATGTGCACAAATTGTTCCACAACATGGACAGTGACATACCAGATGTATTATTCGAATTTGCGATCTTCATTCATCATTTTTTTCAATGCGAAATATCGGCAATATAATTTTCGCGTACTCGCATGCACACACCAGTTATAATAATTTTTTCCAATACCGTTTGTCACTGTGTGTAGTAGAGGGAACGCAGCAAAACCGCAAGCAAATGCTGCAGTACCCAAATGCACTATAAAGAAAGTATATTATTGGTATAGAACACCCCCGCTTCTATCTGTTTTTTTTGGGGGGGCGACTGGTATATCACACCAGTTATAATTATTTTTTTCAATACCGTTTGTCACTGTGTGTAGCAGAGGGAACGCAGCTTCTATCAGTCGTTTTGGGGGGCGACTGGTATATCACACCAGTTATAATAATTTTTTGTAATTGCGTTTGTCACTCTTTGTAGTTGTAGTATCGCTGCAGAACCGCTCACCAGTCAACAACACTGCTGCACAATACAAATCCACTATAATATGCTTTCTATGTTAGAAAGTATAAGTGTATTACACCAGTCTATACTGCACACCTATCAATAGTACGCCTATACCAGTCCTTAAAAGGACTTTTGTGGACCTATTAGCTAGCGATTTGTGTCCCTAACAGTCTGTCCCTGCTCCACACAGCAACCTCTCCCTACACTGACAAAAGATAGAATGCAAAATGGCGGCCAGATCAGGTCTCTTTATAAGGTAGGGGGTAAATCCATGTGCTGAAATTTTCAATTGGCTGTTCTGTACCACCTGATGGATGTGTCATGGGTCAAAGTTCTTCACAATGTAAAAGAATATGGCGGGCGCGAATATCGCCATATGTTCACATGCTCGGCGAATCGCGAACAAGCGAAGTTCGCCGCAAACCGACCGCCGGGCAAACCACAAGGCCATCTCTAGTCCTGAACATGCTGAGTTAAGTTTAGGCCTTAGACTACAACATTACCTTTAAATTCTGATGCTGCCTGTCCTGCAGGGTTAGGCGAGCTTGGTGTAGACCTTTTTCTATGGTGTTACCATTTACCTGCTTTTGTCTGTCCTGATCCTACAGAGTTGGGGTGAGCAATGTGTGGCCCTTAGACTACAGATTTTCCATTTACATGCTACTGTCTGTCATGATCATGCATTGTTTGGGCCTTTGATTTGTATGCCTTCTACTGTTGCCTTACTATTTAACTGCTACTGTCTGGCCTAATACTGCCAAGTTATTTGTCTGCATTATAGTGAAGTGTTAATATTTAACTGTTGATGTTTTTTGTTCAGATCATGCTGAGGACAACCAGCATGGACCACTTATTCACCCTTGTACTATGACAAGTATTAAGTATTATATTTCTCGTAAACTGGTGTGCATGTTTTATATTTGCGCATGTGCACTATTCATCTTATATTGTCAAGAATTATATATATATATATATATATAGTAGATGAATAACGGACAGCACTCCAGGTAAAAGTAGATGGTGTTTATTCACCCATGTGGATGGCAACGTTTCAGCTCATACAAGAGCCTTTGTCAAGCCTTGACAAAGGCTCTTGTATGAGCCTAAACGTTGCCATCCACATGGGTGAATAAACACCATCTACTTTTACCTGGAGTGCTGTCCGTTTTTCATCTACTATTGACGGGGTAAGCTGCTACATCCCTGGACATAGCACCCTTTCTGTGTTGTTCTTCCGGTGCCGCCATTGTTTTTCTTTTTTTTTTATATATATATATATATATATATATATATATATATATACAGTACAGACCAAAAGTTTGGACACACCTTCTCATTCAAAGAGTTTTCTTTATTTTCATGACTATGAAGGCATCAAAACTATGAATTAACACATGTGGAATTATATACATAACAAACAAGTGTGAAACAACTGAAAATATGAAATATTCTAGGTTCTTCAAAGTAGCCACCTTTTGCTTTGATTACTGCTTTGCACACTCTTGGCATTCTCTTGATGAGCTTCAAGAGGTAGTCCCCTGAAATGGTCTTCCAACAGTCTTGAAGGAGTTCCCAGAGATGCTTAGCACTTGTTGGCCCTTTTGCCTTCACTCTGCGGTCCAGCTCACCCCAAACCATCTCGATTGGGTTCAGGTCCGGTGACTGTGGAGGCCTGGTCATCTGGCGCAGCACCCCTTCACTCTCCTTCATGGTCAAATAGCCCTTACTTTCAAAGTTTTCCCAATTTTTCGGCTGACTGACTGACTATATTTTCAGTTGTTTAACACTTGTTTGTTATGTATATAATTCCACAT
This sequence comes from Bufo bufo, assembly GCF_905171765.1. NCBI lineage: Eukaryota > Metazoa > Chordata > Amphibia > Anura > Bufonidae > Bufo > Bufo bufo. The sequence goes on from NC_053394.1 coordinate 91,021,787, forward strand.
GTGTTAATTCATAGTTTTGATGCCTTCATAGTCATGAAAATAAAGAAAACTCTTTGAATGAGGAGGTGTGTCCAAACTTTTGGTCTGTACTGTATATCAACATTGTATTAGCTTGCTAATTATAGCTTGCTGCTTTCTCAAGGCTGCTTATCAAGTGCTGGTCTAATCAAGTGCTGGTCTGCAAGTGCATTGGAGATATTCAGGAGACGAACTTAGTCTAACACAGAGTTTTTCCACTGTAGCAGAACTTCAGTGGTGTTTTGGGTGGATACTCAGACACTGTGTTTCAAGAGAGGTAAGGAATTTGCTAGACACGGTATCTCTATTGTCTGATTGCAAATTAGCATAGGCGGGTAAGGTGTTAATATGCTGTTGGGGAGGAGCCTTTGTGGGAGGGTGTGTATATATATCAACATTGTATTAGCTTGCTAATTATAGCTTGCTGCTTTCTCAAGGCTGCTAATCAAGTGCTGGTCTAATCAAGTGCTGGTCTGCAAGTGCATTGGAGATATTCAGGAGATACTAAGGAGGTAATCTGGAGGTGGATACAATCTAAACAAGTAAGATTTGTTTGTATAAAAATTGTTCCCCTCTTTGCAATGGTAGACCTGGTTCTGTGCAGGAATTGTTGTGCTTTTATTTCAGGTTCCACTCTTCAGAGGTTTGGATACTGTCTGATCTATAGACAGCTCTCCATAATGCAACAGGAAATATGAGATTTGTAAATTAACCATTAAACAAACTCAGGCTGAGAACATTTCAATGCCACTGCCACAGAGGCCCCCTAGAAATGGAAGATGGGTTACTGTAGGTTCTGGTAGACTGAGAGTTGTGGATAGAAGACATGTCCACAGTCTGTGGCTCTCCATAATTCATTTGCAGCACTTTCAGAGTGCAAGAGAAACATGGAGGATGGCTCAAGCACAGTGGGTGAGAAACAATTTTCTCCCATGCCTAAAGTATGCAAGACTGCAACCAAAGACAAAAAGGAGAAGGTGAGGACTGATAGTAGGCAGCTGTTGGTGGGCGATTCCATCATAAGAGGTGTGAAGTTTGAGGAGAATGATGTTGTGAGATGTCTCCCTGGTGCTACCGCTAGCAGGGATAGACAACGGATCCTTAATATTGTTAGGCAAGCAAAGCAGGAAAGGGAGGTGGATGTTATTGTCCATCTTGGGACAAATGCTCTGGCTTGCAATGAGGTTTCAAAGGTGAAAGAAGCTTTTCACACACTTGGAAAGGATATACTGGAGGTTGCATCAACTGTTTCATTCTCTGCAGTTTTGCCTGTGCATAACCTTCAGCATGACAGGAAGATGCGCATTAAGGAATTCAATGTATGGCTTGGTGAATGGTGTCGGAACCAAGGGTTTGGCTTTGTGTCTCATGTTAGCTCTTGTTGGAATGGAAAAGAACTGTACAAGAAAGATGGTTTTCATCTTTCTCTCAAAGGAACGAATGTCATCGGTGAACAGTTCCAAGTATTTGCTAAGGAGCATTTAAACTAGGAAAGGGGGGCAAAAGAGTGATAATCTAGCAGTCCGACTGCCCCCCGGAACAATGCCAGAAGATGCCAGTAGCACAAAGGTTAAGAAATGACAAGCTCAGATTCTTACCTACAAATGCTCGCAGTTTAGGGAATAAGATCAATGAACTTGAGGCTATAATGGCATCCGTGAATATAGATGTAGTGGCTGTTACTGAGACATGGTTCAAGGGGAGTAATGATTGGGATATATCAATGCCAGGGTTCTTTCTATACATGAAAGACAGAGAAGGCAAGAAGGGGGGAGGGGTGGCCCTGTATGTGAAAGAATAAATAGTTGCCACTAGTAACACTTATCTCCTGAAAAAATGGGCGGAGATATGGAGGGACCAATAAGGGATAGTAATAAAGTAGGGAGATAGGATGAAGGGTAGCCAGGTACCAAGGCAGAGAGACACAGTGCTGGGTCACTTTCCCTAGATCACCCTGTCTCTCTATATCCTCCTCCTATCTAACACAATATCCCTATTGCAACCCTTCCTTAAGATGGACTGCCCAGCTTTGCCCGATAGCCAGAAATGGTCCTAAGGTGGTTACCCTAGCACCAGGGGAGGGGGCAAAAAAAGATGGCAAAGATAAATGTGATGAATCAAGAGCAAGAGCAAGCGAATCCACAACTGGTGTGAAATCGCCTACAGTACCTAGACACGTTCATACACAAAATAAGATATGTTATCCAAAATAATTAACACTTAATGATGGTGGTATAGTCCCGACGCGTTTCCTCAGTGTTACCTGATTCGTCAGGGGACAGAATTATATCTAGAGAGCCCTTAGGCTGGGCTCAGTTATCCAACAAAATAGGGTCACAGGGGGCACACTGATAAATCAAGCCCACTTATGCTTTTATACCAGACTGCTAATAGCATGAGATAAGTTATGTTGTACCGTCTCTTAAACGTCGGCTAGTGACATCACTGGTGGGGGATCGGTTACAATGTGTGTTAAACTGATACTATCAACTGACAGAATGCTTTTCTTATTGGAAGTGTATTGAATAGATACTTTCAGTTAATGAGAAGCATTTATGAATATATGATCACCGGTTTACTAGGTTTGGATTGAAGTCCTACCAAACAATATAACTAGGTTTGGTTAAGACTATTGACCTCTGGTTACTCCTGGTTTATCCTCCAGGTCTGGACACCTATACCTGGACATTGGTGTGCATTAAACATTGAGCACCTGAGATCTCTTTGTCCACACGGATAGAGGATTAAATACCAGGAATCACCACAGGCCTTACAAAATAGAGGGTGTCTCGGTCTCTAACTTTACAACGGTTGACCGATTGGAGGTCACACAATTGTTCATCTTCATACCTCATTTGCTGTACAGTTCTCCACCACTAGGGAGACTGTAAAAGCTTTGTGGGCTTGATTTATCAGTGTGCCCCCTGTGACCCTATTTTGTTGGATAACTGAGCCCAGCCTAAGGGCTCTCTAGATATAATTCTGTCCCCTGACGAATCAGGTAACACTGAGGAAACGCGTCGGGACTATACCACCATCATTAAGTGTTAATTATTTTGGATAACATATCTTATTTTGTGTATGAACGTGTCTAGGTACTGTAGGCGATTTCACACCAGTTGTGGATTCGCTTGCTCTTGATTCATCACATTTATCTTTGCCATCTTTTTTTGCCCCCTCCCCTGGTGCTAGGGTAACCACCTTAGGACCATTTCTGGCTATCGGGCAAAGCTGGGCAGTCCATCTTAAGGAAGGGTTGCAATAGGGATATTGTGTTAGATAGGAGGAGGATATAGAGAGACAGGGTGATCTAGGGAAAGTGACCCAGCACTGTGTCTCTCTGCCTTGGTACCTGGCTACCCTTCATCCTATCTCCCTACTTTATTACTATCCCTTATTGGTCCCTCCATATCTCCGCCCATTTTTTCAGGAGATAAGTGTTACTAGTGGCAACTATTCATCTCTGTCAAGCATAGTAGGGCCCATTATTTTATCTACGTACATCATTAAATGTTATGTTTTAAATATTATAAAGCTACCCGTTCACTGTGATTTCTAATATTGACCAAGGGTTTAGCCCATTACTTCATTATAGTTTGACCGACTTTAATTGGTTGTGTTAAATTATCATTTTTCTTTTTTGAGTATGGCTGGTTTCCTCTCCACTGGCGTTGACAAAAATATATTGCTCTCTGAAGCAAACGAGGTTTTCTCTGAGAAGACTTTGATTCAGAGTAAATACGCACCATCATTTAAGGCTGCCTTTAAGGATCTCACAAGAATATACAAGGAACAAATATCTTCATGGTGGGAGATTCAATCAATAGAAAACTATCTCAAAAATAAAATTGTACCCAGAGGTTTAAGAATTAGCCTGACCCCAGCTAATAGATGCAGATCTACATCCCTTATGAGCAAATGGGAGGAGGAAGCGACTAAAAGCTCCTTGAGATTTATGCATCTTTTGCTGGAGGAGGAAAGAACTAATCTGGTGAAATTAGAGAGTAATTTGAAAGAACAGATTGAACTCACACAGAAATTTGAGGGGAAACTGACTTTGCCAATAAGGAACTACAACTGAAGAACACTATTGACAAATTTCAGTTTCACCTCAAAGAGCGAAAACATCGCCAATTTAATAGAGATCTACAAGACTTTCGGGATAATAAGGTATATTCCACACTAGATCGCAACACATCGCAGACCAGACGTCCAGACGTGGACGCCTCATCTAGCGACACAGAGGTCTCAGAAAACGAGAAGGAGAGTGGTCAGACACACAGAGGTAGGGGAAGGGGCTATAAGAAAACTCAAAATAACAGGGGTAGAGGAGGAAGGAATAATCAGAGAGGAAGACAGGATCAGGGTGGGTCCGATTTTTTAGAAACACCCTACCCCCTACGCAACCGAGGGCCTCAAAGATCACCACCCCAGACCAACAAGGGAGTGGGCAACATAACCAAATAATCAACCTCTCTAACCAACAATTGCAGGACCCAGAGATGTGTTTACTTAGCAGGGGCCTGTCCTTTGTCCCCACCTCTAGCTTCAGCCTCTTCAACTGGGTTAGAGATATCCATCTCTTTGCCAGAAAGCTTAAATGGCGCAAACATTTTGCGCTTGTGGCTAGGCGAGAGAGCAAGGAGATGGGTATTTCACCCGACATCCTTCAAGATGTTCGCCTTCTATACAGCCTGAGTGATAGCATTCCCCAGGAGGGCAAAGGCCCGTTTACCTCACTCAGAAACAAAAGCCTAAAGATGCCTCCGTTGGGGGACCCAACTTGTATAGATGTTTTTGTGAACCAGGTGTGTCGTGATCTTACTAATCTGATATCTAGTCATGGTGGCTTCAATTGCAGCAAAAGCGAGTATAAAGCCTTGCTGGATTTGGAGAAAAAGAAAAATCTTATCATCAAACCCTCAGACAAGGGGGGGAATATCGTCTTGATGAACACCATTGACTATGCCAACATGTGTCATGCCTTACTTGACGACAGGAACACTTATGAAAAACTGAAGTGTGATCCCACTGAGAAGTATCAGAGTGAGTTAATTGACATGTTACGACTGGCAAAAACCAATGACCTGATTTCTGGTGATGAATTTGAATACCTGTATAAGAAACATCCTACACTAGCCACCTTTTATAGCCTACCCAAGGTGCATAAGGGTGGTTTCCCTGTTAAGGGACGCCCGATTGTTTCGGGCGTGAACAGCCTGACCCAAAACTTGGGGATCTACCTAGATCATATATTGGCACCATTTGTGAAAACACTGCCCTCATACCTGAGGGATACGAGTGACCTTCTTGGTCGTCTGGAGGGCATCAGCTTGGAGGAGGGGACCTCCCTAGCCTCTATTGATGTTGAGGCCCTCTACTCGTCCATACCTCATCACCTCGGGATGAGGGCAGTGGAATCATTCCTGTATACTAGGGGCCAACAGTTTTTTCCACATAATGTTTTCGTCCTTCAACTACTTAATTTCGTCCTTACAAGGAATTACTTTCTCTTTGACGGAGTCCTCTACCACCAGCTCAGGGGCACCGCGATGGGGAGTTCATGTGCCCCGTCGTATGCCAATTTGTTCCTGGGCTGGTGGGAGAGGACTCTGGTCTTTGGTGACGCTCCCAATAGACACATTTCCTGTATCGTCACTTGGGCAAGATTCATTGACGATGTCTTTGTCGTCTGGAAAGGGGGAGAAACTGAATTCTCAAATTTTGTTAAGTCTCTTAATGTAAATGACATAAACATGAAGTTTACCTCTGTCTTTGAAACGAACACTCTGCCTTTCTTGGACATCTCCATCTCAAGGGGAAGGGATGACTTGATTCAAACTGACATCTTTAGGAAACCCACCTCCACAAATTCACTCCTACATTGGAGCAGTCACCACCCTTTCCCTCTGAAAAGGGGAATACCAGTGGGACAGTACCTGCGCATCAGGAGGAACTGTTCCACCTGGGAAACATTCAAAACCCAGGCGGACGACCTTAGAAGTCGTTTCTTGGAAAGGGGATATCCAGATGCGGTTCTAAAAAGTGCCTTCAAAAGAGCGTGTGGTAGTAAAAGAGATGAACTTCTCTATCCTAAACCTAAAATACCGGATACTGGTTTAATACGCCTTATTGGCACTTTTGATGATTGTTCTGCAGAGGTTAAACAGATATTGAAGAACCACTGGGAGGTTCTCCTCATGGACCCAGACATCAAGGTGGTTATCCCGGAAACAGCACAGGTCACCTACCGTAGGGGCCTGAGCCTTAGGGATCGCCTTGTACACAGCCACTACAGCGACACACGTGATTCTAAAGAGACATGGCTCCAACGTCCAATCGGCTGTTTTCGCTGTAGTGGTTGTGTGGCATGTGGACACATTCAGAAGGGACGGTCATTCCAGGCCAATGTCACCGGCAAGTGTCACCAAATCAGACATTTCATTAATTGTCGCACCAGGGGAGTGATCTACAGGGCCAACTGCATATGCGGTCTTGAATACATTGGGAAAACCACCCGTGAGTTGCGACGCCGGATAGGTGAACATTTGGGGGACATTAGAAATGATAAAGACACACCCATTGCTAAACATATCAACATGATGCATGGGGGTGATGCCTCAGGACTGAGGTTCATGGGCATCGAACTGGTCGCAAGACCCAAAAGGGGTGGGGATTGGGACCGGAAAATATTGCAGAGGGAGACTTGGTGGATATTCCATCTTCAAACCGTAGCCCCTAATGGTCTAAACGAGCAATTGTCGTTTGGCTGCTATATTGTACCCTAAGAGCGAAACCATCCGGTTGTCCCTCCCCCCCTCTCCCCCCCCCCCCCCCCCCCTAGCTTCCCCCAGTAATTGGTTGCGTTACTGTGAGAACAAATTGGACAACAACAAAAATTTCTGTTGGAGTGACATCTCGAACTAGGTCACCAAAACCCTCCCCTTCTGGGGATCGGATCAGTAGAGACATATTGAAACATGGTTGCGTTGTAGCAATCAAGTGCCAACGACAGTCACCTGAAGAACCAGCTTATAAACTTAAATATTCCATTAGGAGAACCGCTGACCTGACGGACCAATGGAAATCATGTTAGATTGCGGTGGGAGCAGAGGTTGAACTTACTTGCCCTTTGATTTCATCCCTGCATCTCACTATAACAACCACCTCAAGTAAGTGTAGTGGAGACTTTAAGCCGCCTGTAACCTAACTAGGGAAGGCGGCGTTCCGACAGGCTACCTGGCATATACTGATCTCGGCTCTATTATTAGAGCATAGCGTTGTCATGGTTGCCTGGTAACAGGAATCCGCCTCCACGCTAGACGTCATAGGAAAACAGAGTATCATGTGACCATAGGCGGAACAGCGGCAGGACCACGTGACGATGACGCGTCTCGACGATGAGGGGGCGTCGTATGGAGGCGGGGCCTCTCGGCTTTTTAAATGACCCGCGAACCTGGCCTCACTGCCACTGCTACACGCGGGACGCCAGGGAATACCCTCCATCCATCCATATCTGGGAACGGTCATTACCAACGACTGGACAGATAAGCTGCTCATTACCTTATGCTTTTATACCAGACTGCTAATAGCATGAGATAAGTTATGTTGTACCGTCTCTTAAACGTCGGCTAGTGACATCACTGGTGGGGGATCGGTTACAATGTGTGTTAAACTGATACTATCAACTGACAGAATGCTTTTCTTATTGGAAGTGTATTGAATAGATACTTTCAGTTAATGAGAAGCATTTATGAATATATGATCACCGGTTTACTAGGTTTGGATTGAAGTCCTACCAAACAATATAACTAGGTTTGGTTAAGACTATTGACCTCTGGTTACTCCTGGTTTATCCTCCAGGTCTGGACACCTATACCTGGACATTGGTGTGCATTAAACATTGAGCACCTGAGATCTCTTTGTCCACACGGATAGAGGATTAAATACCAGGAATCACCACAGGCCTTACAAAATAGAGGGTGTCTCGGTCTCTAACTTTACAACGGTTGACCGATTGGAGGTCACACAATTGTTCATCTTCATACCTCATTTGCTGTACAGTTCTCCACCACTAGGGAGACTGTAAAAGCTTTGTGGGCTTGATTTATCAGTGTGCCCCCTGTGACCCTATTTTGTTGGATAACTGAGCCCAGCCTAAGGGCTCTCTAGATATAATTCTGTCCCCTGACGAATCAGGTAACACTGAGGAAACGCGTCGGGACTATACCACCATCATTAAGTGTTAATTATTTTGGATAACATATCTTATTTTGTGTATGAACGTGTCTAGGTACTGTAGGCGATTTCACACCAGTTGTGGATTCGCTTGCTCTTGATTCATCACATTTATCTTTGCCATCTTTTTTTGCCCCCTCCCCTGGTGCTAGGGTAACCACCTTAGGACCATTTCTGGCTATCGGGCAAAGCTGGGCAGTCCATCTTAAGGAAGGGTTGCAATAGGGATATTGTGTTAGATAGGAGGAGGATATAGAGAGACAGGGTGATCTAGGGAAAGTGACCCAGCACTGTGTCTCTCTGCCTTGGTACCTGGCTACCCTTCATCCTATCTCCCTACTTTATTACTATCCCTTATTGGTCCCTCCATATCTCCGCCCATTTTTTCAGGAGATAAGTGTTACTAGTGGCAACTATTCATCTCTGTCAAGCATAGTAGGGCCCATTATTTTATCTACGTACATCATTAAATGTTATGTTTTAAATATTATAAAGCTACCCGTTCACTGTGATTTCTAATATTGACCAAGGGTTTAGCCCATTACTTCATTATAGTTTGACCGACTTTAATTGGTTGTGTTAAATTATAACCTGTATGTGAAAGACAGCATAAAATCTAATTTGATACAAGTTAGCGAGAACAATTTAGAGTCAGTTTGGGTTACCTTGCAGCTTGATAATCATAAGGTAACTAGTGTAGGTGTGATTATATAGACCACCTAGCCAAGTCAAAGATTAAGATGATCTACTAGTTGAGGAAATAGCTAAAATGACATTGAAGGGGGAAGTTATCATTATGGGAGACTTCAATCTTCCAGATGTAAACTGGAAAACCAAAATAGCTAGTTCTGCCAGGAGTACAGATATTCTAAATTCCCTACTGGGATTATCTCTACAGCAAGTAGTTGAGGAGCCAACCCAAAAGGAGGCCATTTTAGATTTAGTATTCACAAATGGGAATTTGGTATATGATATTACTGTAGGGGAAAGCTTGGGATCTAGTGATCACCAGTCAGTGTGATTTACTATAAGTACAGTGACTGAGTCACACCACACAAAAACTAAAGTTTTAGATTTTAGAAAAACTGACTTTTCTAAAATTAGATTAGTGGTATACGAGTCCCTATCAGATTGGAACAGTTTCATTGGAGTCCAGGAGAAATGGGACTACTTAAAAGAGGCACTATTGAAGGCAACAGAAAATTGCATTAGGCTTGTCAGTAAAAGCAAAAAAAGGAAGAGACCACTGTGGTACTCAGCAGAAGTGGCCAAAATCATTAAAAACAAAAAGATAGCATTTAGGAATTATAAAAAAAAAAAAAAGAGGATGACAGGCAAATTTATAAGATTACTCAGAGAGAGGCCAAACAAGTTATAAGAGCTTCTAAAGCACAGTGTCACGACCATTGCCTGCGGTCTCGTGTCGTTGTTTTAACCACAGGTGAGGGCCGCTTGTATGTTGCCTCACTTGTGGTTGCCGTTGGCAACATGTTCTTATAATGTATGTGGCAGTATAGCAGTCTGAGCTGGTGTTAGGCAGCTAGCTGTAATGTGCATGCGATTGCACCAGGCACCTGTGTTTGTATGTGTGCACTTTTGTTGTTTTGGTGTGCACAGGATTTATGTTATGAGTACACTTCCCCTTTAAGTGGCTGTCTTCCCTTCCCTGGTGTGAGAAGGGTTAATTCCCTTCCTAGTATGTGAGCACTGGGTGTGTCTGTGTGGGTGTGGCTACTTGGGCCTATATAGCCTCTGCTGAGAGCAGTAGTCAGAGGTGTACTTCAGCCATGGTCTGCTGGAGTCATCCTCACTAATTCCATCTGCCAGTGAGGACCACTTTTGTGGTCATAGCCTATGTTACATGGTGTTATGAAGGTGTGTGTTTGGTCTCTTTATTTATTGCAGCCTATGGTTTCCTGGGTTCCCGTGTGATGTGTGATGTGTGATGTGTGGTGTGTGCTGTGTCCCTTGTGTTGTTGTGGACAGCAGCACTTGCACATGGGTTCCAGGCTATGTGTCTGTGGCAGGTAGGTGTGGTTCTTGTTTCACTTACCTGCCATTGCCATATGTCTGTTTATGTTTCCCCTTTCTTTATAGCTTGGCCAGTGAGACTCCTGTTCGTCCGTATCCTGGAGGAACAGGTAGTCTTACCCTTCTCCTAGTCCAGGGCCACCCTGAGGGCGAGTAGGAATATTAGGTTCCGAGTATGAGCCCTCCCACCATCAGGGTCGGCTCATACGACTAGGAGACAGGGTCAGAATTAGGGATTGATAGGAGGTGACCTGCTCCCTAAATCCAGTCCTGGCCTTGCATCGACCATCCATCTTCTGGCATCGCACGGCTGAGGGTTTTCCCCATCCTCAGCCGTGACACGCAGGCATAGGAGAAATTAGCTCAGTCAGGGAAAAAAGGCGATAAGGCATTCTTCAGATACATAAATGAAAAAAGGAAACTAAAACAAGGAATTACAAAATTAAAAACAAAAGAAGGAAGGCATATGGAAGAAGATAAAGAACTAGCTGACTGCCTCAATGAATACTTCTGTTCAGTCTTTACAAAGGAAAATGAAGGAAAAGGATCTTAGTTAGGAAAGAAGACTAATTAATCTTTTGATGCATGTGTCTTTACAGAGGAAGAGGTTCTAAGTCAGCTGTCTAAAATCAATACAAATAAGTCACAGGGGCCTGATGGGATACACCTAAAGCTATTAAAAGATCTTAGCGGTGAACTAGCAAAACCATTAACAGATTTATTTAACCAATCACTGGCAACAGGAGTCGTCCCAGAAGATTGGAAATTAGCAAATGTTGTGCCCATTCACAAGAAAGGTAGTAGGGAGGAATTGGGCAACTATAGGCCAGTAAGCCTGACATCAATAGTGGGGAAATTAATGGAAACCATACTTAAGGAGAGGATTGTGGAACATCTAAAATTCCATGGATTGAAAGATGAAAAACAACATGGATTTACTTCAGGGAGATCATGTCAAACTAATCTTATTGATTTTTTTGATTGGGTGACTAAAATAATAGATGGAGGAGGTGCAGTAGACATTGCTTATCCAGACTTCAGTAAGGCTTTTGATATTGTCCCACACAGAAGGCTTATCAATAAATTGCAGTATTTGGGCTTGGACTCCCATATTTAGGGTTCGGACCGCGCTTCTGGTCCAGGTCAGTATGCAAGTTCTTTAATCCTTCTCACTTCCTCGTTTGCAGAGAGAGCCTGAGGGCTGCAAATACCCCTCAAGTAGATATCCTGCAACCAATGGAATTATAATAGTGTAAATCCGTATGTAACAATAGCCTGCATTGCACTGATTGTACTCACACACTGCGTATCACACAAGGCGTAAATGTAATCTCTCCGTGGTAGGTTGCTCTTATTCTGTCGAAACAGCCACGTTTCCATACAATCTGGTTCAGTCCCCACACGGACTCAAATGGTATATACCACAGACAAATCTGTGTTTCCTTTCTTCAGATTCCTGAAAGTATTCTGTGGACAAGAATGGCTTCTGCAATAGTGAAGCTCCGTAATACTTCTTTAAAACTTTTTATTTGTCCATATTCACAAGACAACTTTCTTAAAACAGCTTTTAAAACACATAAAATTCCCAGCGTCTGCTGCTTCTGCCCGACCCGGGTTTCACTCCTAGAGCTTCGTCTAGAGCTCTAGGAGTGAAACCCGGGTCGGGCAGAAGCAGCAGACGCTGGGAATTTTATGTGTTTTAAAAGCTGTTTTAAGAAAGTTGTCTTGTGAGTATGGACAAATAAAAAGTTTTAAAGAAGTATTACGGAGCTTCACTATTGCAGAAGCCATTCTTGTCCACAGAATACTTTCAGGAATCTGAAGAAAGGAAACACAGATTTGTCTGTGGTATATACCATTTGAGTCCGTGTGGGGACTGAACCAGATTGTATGGAAACGTGGCTGTTTCGACAGAATAAGAGCAACCTACCACGGAGAGATTACATTTACGCCTTGTGTGATACGCAGTGTGTGAGTACAATCAGTGCAATGCAGGTTATTGTTACATACGGATTTACACTATTATAATTCCATTGGTTGCAGGATATCTACTTGAGGGGTATTTGCAGCCCTCAGGCTCTCTCTGCAAACGAGGAAGTGAGAAGGATTAAAGAACTTGCATACTGACCTGGACCAGAAGCGCGGTCCGAACCCTATATATTGTACCTGTTTATAACGTGATTGAACCCACATCACTTTTCGGACCTGCTGCATAACATTATTGCGGACTGGTGATATATTTATTTCTTTATTGGACTCCCATATTGTTGAATGGATTAGGCAGTGGCTGAGGGACAGGCAACAGAGGGTTGTAGTCAGTGGAGTATATTCAGACCAAGGTCTTGTTACCAGTGGGGTACCTCGGGGATCTGTTCTGGGACCCATATTGTTTAATATCTTTATCAGCGAAATTGCAGAAGGCCTCGATGGTAAGGTGTGTCTTTTTGCTGATGACAAAAAGATTTGTAACAGGGTTGATGTTCCTGGAGGGATACACCAAATGGAAAAGGATTTAGGAAAACTAGAGGAATGGTCAAAAATCTGGCAACTAAAATTTAATGTTGATAAGTGCAAGATAATGCACCTGGGGCGTTAAAACCCAAGAGCAGAATATAAAATAAATGATACAGTCCTAACCTCAGTATCTGAGGAAAGGGATTTAGGGGTCATTATTTCAGAAGACTTAAAGGTAGGCAGACAATGTCATAGAGCAGCAGGAAATGCTAGCAGAATGCTTGGGTGTATAGGGAGAGGAATTACCAGTAGAAAGAGGGAGGTGCTCATGCCGCTCTACAGAGCACTAGTGAGACCTCATTTGGAGTATTGTGCTCAGTACTGGAGACCATATCTCCAGAAGGATATTGATACTTTGGAGAGAGTTCAGAGAAGAGCTAATAAACTGGTACATGGATTGCAGGATAAAACTTATCAGGAATGATTAAAGGACCTTAATATGTATAGCTTGGAAGAAAGACGAGACAGAGGGGATATGATAGAAACTTTTAAATACATAAAGGGAATCAACAAGGTAAAAGAGGAGAGAATATTTAAAAGAAGAAAAACTGCTACAAGAGGACATAGTTTTAAATTAGAGGGGCAAAGGTTTAAAAGTAATATCAGGAAGTATTACTTTACTGAGAGAGTAGTGGATGCATGGAATAGCCTTCCTGCAGAAGTGGTAGCTGCAAATACAGTGAAGAAGTTTAAGCATGCATGGGATAGGCATAAGGCCATCCTTCATATAAGATAGGGCCAGGGGCAATCCATAGTACTCAGTATATTGGGCAGACTAGATGGGCCAAATGGTTCTTATCTGCCGACACATTCTATGTTTCTATGTTTCTATGAGTTAACCCTTTTTGTGTTGCTGAATCCACACTATGCCTTTTTAATGGGCAATAGGAAATATGTGGCATATAAATTACACACATAAATCAGGGTTCATAGTTCCTTGTAACCCCAAAAGGTCTTAGGGGGTATCCATAGTTCTCAGTCCATAGTCTGTAGGAAGGAGGCTGGCCCTCAGGCTTCTCCAGCAGCCCCAGTGATGGTTCAGTCTGTCACACATATATATTTATTATGTGTGTGTGCGCAAAGTACGAAATCAGCCGGTTACATCATACATCACTATCGCCCTTTGTGGATAAATATATATATATACAATCACAGCGAGGTAGAGATGTATGAGGTAAATGGATGATTTGCTAGGTGTCACACCAGATACTAAGTAATCATTTGTAATGGGTGAAAAAAAAAGTACCTGGGCAGACTCTCAAACTGAGCTCTTTGACCCAGTCTGGGTGCCTCCTCTTCAGATCCGACCATTTTTTTTTAACTATTGCAATTTCGGTGTGAATATGCCTAAGCTTCTTCTCCAGAAGATTCTTCACCCCCGTCACTATGACCTGCTTCTCGGCCTGCTTCCGGGTATGATCATACCCCTTTTTCAACATGCGCTGCATGATAAAGATGAAAGCATATAATCCCAAATTTTTTAAATACAAGGATTAATCATAAATATCCTTAACAACACGGCAAAAAGTATATAATTGTTAGAAGGTGGATATATTAGATTTAATGTTACCGTTATAAGATGAAATTGTACTCCAATCGTATGTGTATGGGGTCTGAGCAATCGTATATATTGCTGAGCAGAGATGTACCTGTCTAGTGAAGTGACGGTATGTTAGGGGGTGTACAGCTGGTTCGCCTCCCTGTGCTTCACCCTGGGTAACGCTAAATGAGCCAGCAAATACTGGTGGTAAGACAAAAAAAGATTCTCCAGACCAACAAGACATAAACTCTAATCTACAGACTATGTGTGTGTGTTTGCGTGTGTTATATAGTGTGTGGTATATAGTGTGTGGCAGGGAAATGGATATGCAATGTGCATGTGATTGATATTTCTTTGCTGTTTATACATACATACATACATACATACTTGCTACAGACAAAGTGCTGTGATGTCAAAACAATACTTATTACAACAATGATGAATTATGATGAATATCTAATCTGACTATATAAAAGATAAAGCTTTATGTATTGCGCAAATATAATCGCAAAATTATTTATTATTTGCGCACTCGCGAACATTTAAGAACACTATTGATTACTATACAGATATTGTTCAAACATGCATTAAAAATGTAATCAAATACAGTGTTGTACTTACAGTTAGCAGGAGTTCGTCCTCTTCATCGCAAAATTTGCTGGCAACCATTTTGCAGTCTGTAAACTATCGCCAAGTTTGAATAACGTCATCACGCACGCTACACCACGCCCACAATGCGCACGCACATGCGCAGTACGCGAATATTACGGTTATGATAGTGAATACGCAAATTCGTGAATATTTGATGAATATTACCCCTGCCACACTAGTTAGAATATATAATCGGATATGAGTTTTCATGATCGCAGGGAAAACTCAGATCTGATAGTATATTCTAACCCACAGCCGTTCCCATGGCGAAAGGGAGGCTTGTCAGGGAAGACTATGCTAACTACTGTACAGATTGAAAAAAAAAAGGTGAATATTCTAAATAATTAATATATTCGCTATATTGCTATATATTAGTTTGTTAGAATATTTGGAATATTCTATAACAAGAATATATAGTTATATAGTGAATATTCGCTAAATACAAAGATAGAGCAATTTAGCTAATATAGTGCTAGAATCTTTTTTTATAGTCTAGGTTATATTGCTATATATTGTTTTATAATATGATGAATATTCTTCAAACGAATATCTAGCACTATATTTACTGCTATATATTCTTTTATGATCAACTTCGCATTACACGATTTTTACACTAGAGATTAATCTCAATCGCGAAAATAATCTCCAATACGAATATTTGTGAATATGAAACTAATATTCTAGCAAATATTCGCAAAATATCGCAAATTTCGAATATGTGACCTGCCGCTCATCACTAGCGGTTATTCACAACAATATGGAGCTAGGTACTATTGGTTTTATCTAAAGGTTTATCTTTTGTACCAACAACGAAATTCTGTGCGTTTAATTGGGTTAAAGATATCAATTTATTTATACGTAAACTGAAATGGAAAAAGTTCTTCAAAACCCATGATGGAGAAACTTGTCTAAAGTTGGGGATTGCCATTGAGGACCTGGATGGAGTCCGCACTCTCAGTTCCTTAATGACTGAGAACGAGCGCCCCACAGGCACGGGCCCTTTCACCTCCTTGAGAGAAAAAAGCACTAGGATGCCCCCACCACAGGATAACCCGGCTCTAGACATTTTCTCTAACTTGGTTACTGAACACATAGAGAAGATCCCCGAGTACAATTTACTGAGTAGAGGTAACCTAGATAGGGACGAATTAATAGCCCTGTCAAGACTGGAAAATGACCCCACTATAGTATTCAAGCCCTCAGATAAGGGAGGTACTATTGTATTAATGGATCATAAAAACTACTGTGAAATGTGTTTGGGCCTTCTGAGTGATAAAACATGCTACAGGGTACTTGAGAATAACCCTACTTCTGTTTTTTTTAGCTAAATTGGAGACCATACTCCTACAGGCTTTCGAAAATGATATTATATCTAGGGATGAAATTAAATTCCTTATACCAAAATGTCCTCAGGTTCCTACCTTTTATGCACTGCCTAAGGTCCATAAGGGCTTCCCCCCCCCCCCCTTAGAGGCCGACCCATAGTATCAGGGATTGACTCCATTACCCAAAATATCAGTACATACATTAATGAAATCCTTCGGCCGTTTGTTGTCTCCCTCCCGTCATACCTCAGAGACACTAAAAGATGCTAAAAATCGATAATATCTCGATCGACGATAATGTGTTTCTGGCGTCCATTGACGTGGAAGCCCTGTATACGAGCATACCACATGATAGTGTTCTCTGTGCAGTCGCACATTTCCTGTAGTCAAGGGGCAATCAGTTCCAGGCACACAACTCATTTGTTTTGGAAGCCCTACAATTCATATTAACACACAACTATTTTCTGTTTGAATCCCGATACTACCACCAGCTCAGGGGCACGGCGATGGGGAGCCCCTGTGCCCCCAGTTATGCCAACTTGCTCCTGGGCTGGTGGGAGGATACAATGGTATTCTCAGATGAGACCAGCGAATTTATGTCACATATTGTCTTTTGGGGTCGTTATATTGACGACATCCTGATTCTCAGGGATGGTAGCATGGATCTCTTTAAAACCTTTGTCAAACGTTTAAACAGAAACTCCATCGGAATTAGGTTTACATTTGAAATTGAACCACAAAGTATCGCTTTTCTTGATATCCGTATTACTAAGGCCAATGGGGAACTACATACCACCACATATCGTAAACCTACTTCTACAAATAGCCTCTTACGGTGGGACAGCTACCATCCCAGGAGTCTAAGGAAAGGAATCACCAAGGGACAATAACTTAGGACACGTAGGAATTGCTCCTCTATGGAATCATTTAGGGAGCAAGCTAGGGATATGCAGAGCAGGTTTACCCAACGGGGTTATCCCTCCAAAGTTTTAAAAGAGGCTTTTCAATTCTCCCTCCATAGATATAGACAATCCCTACTGTCCCCACGTGAACAGCCTGCCCCTGAGAAAAACATGATGAGATCATTGGCACCTATGATGTCCAGAATCAGAAAATCATGGGGATCTTGAGGAGATTTTGGGATATCTTATTTTCTGACTCGGATTTAAAGGAGTTTTTGCCCTAAGACCAATGATAACATATATAAGGGGCAGATCACTTAGGGATAGGTTAATTCATAGCCATTACAAAGCACCACCTCAGGTTGGCAGCTGTCTCAGTTGGAAGGTCTGTGGAACCTTTAGATGTGGAAATGACTGCTAGGTTTTCTGCAGCGTTTCCACTGGAATAAACTATACTATGAGAGACTTTGCTTGCTAACTGCAAAACCGAGGGAGTTGTCTATCTATCTACCTGCACCTGCCCACTTAACTATGTGGGTAAAACAAAAAGGGAACTGAGAAGACGTGTGGGAGTCCACATCGGAGATGTAAAACATCGGAGAGACAAACCGGTAACCAGGCACGTCTTGGAATATCACTCTGGTGATGTTAGCGCCCAGCGGTTTCAAGTTATTGAGGTGGCACGAAAATCACCCAGAGGCGGGGACTGGGATAAAAGGATACTCCGCAAGGAGGCCCAGTGGATTCACCGGTTTAAAAACGGTGAATCCAATGGGTCTCAATGAACAGATCTCCTACTCTTGCTTTCTGTAGCCTATATGGTCTAAATAACAGTGTTTCGATTATACAGTATATAAAAAAGTATCTGGGCACCAAGTCAGTGTACAGACTAAAATCCTGCCTGTACACCATAGCCCAAAAAATTGCCAATTTAATGTACACTACTATATAGGGACATCCTAGATCACCTTATGTATGGTATGATCAACCAGGGTTTATTAATAACTGTCCCTTCCCACATTCCCCATGGAGCACCACAAGTTAGCCTTCTAGAGACTGAATCCTTTTTTGAACCTTGGTGCTGCATAGTGTGAGTAACTATCGTAACATGAGAGTAGCGTCATGTAGCCATGGCAGCGCTCTGTGGCATCTGCGCTGTCCA
Source organism: Bufo bufo (assembly GCF_905171765.1). Lineage (NCBI taxonomy): Eukaryota > Metazoa > Chordata > Amphibia > Anura > Bufonidae > Bufo > Bufo bufo. The sequence goes on from NC_053394.1 coordinate 91,040,168, forward strand.
AAAGAGGTATATCCGGCCTGATGTATGTCACTTCCAGTTTTTGGAACGCAGTATCCTTTCTACCGTATATATCGGCGCTTCCCTGATGCGCTCCTATGGCGCTTTGATGACGTATTTCCGCCCGAACATGTATATACTTCGATAACATGCGACTATCACCACTAACATTGATCTCTTGGAAATCGAAGTGTATATGATTTCAAGAGGTGAATTCTAATCACACTATAGTTCGATGTGAATTTCCATATGATCACATGACCGGCTTTTAAAAGGGAACACTCTCAATCACTGGTGCGGTTCTCTCTATCTTGGTGCCCTTATCATATGTGTCTAATCTGCAGCTACTTTGTATCAACAAAACGCTGTCCCCTGATGAACCATTTGAATATCTCCACTTGGGGAAACGCGTCGAGAAGAAGATCATCTTTTCAGCAGGGATATTTAGGTCGCCTGAGGGTTTAGCCACCGAGAAGTGGGGTCGCCCCTTTCGTGGAGGGTGCTCTGCTTTTAGGCAGGGATAGCCGGCAGGGACAACTTAGGGAATTAAGATCTTCCCCACCCCATGGTCCTGGCTGCTGACCCACAGACAACCTGATGATGTGTTACCTTGAGTCTCCCTCAATCATGAGATCACCTGTATGTTAGTAACCGTGAGTAGAGATATGGAAAATTGAAAATATTGAGGAACAATGCAGTATCAAACTGAATTCTACTGTTCTTTCTAATTTCTGTAATTTCATATCTCTCTCTGGTAGGTAGAGCGATAGATAAACATTTTACATAGAGGATAATTTATAGTTTATATACTAATGTACTGTGAAGTAAATATAATCGGTATAAACAAGATATATGATTGTACTTCTCTAGGCATAATATAGCTTTAAGTTAGATTCTGTTTATTAATTACATTTTTTCAATTATTACAATTTGCTGCTTTGAACAGGTGATTTTATCCAGGTCATATATTTAATGTGAAGGAAAAAAAGATTTCTAACAAAGTATAATTGACAGTGAAAATTACATTTTAAAGGTTAACAAGCCCTGAAAGATTGCAGTCTACAGAACTAAATGATGGCTTATGTAATTATGAGTCCTTCTAACAGATGGCATATCTTTCATTTCCCTTGCAAGATCTCTTAATTTCTTATTTTAAAACATATTTAAAGGATTAGAGTTAATTTTAAGATAACTCCTAGCTGATTTACCTAAATTATACTCATATACATGTTTATCTATATTTCTGCATTACATTAGTTTTGAATTAAAATATGTTACTATATTGCTTATTTAAACATAGAGGGCAGATCCCACTAAGGCCCCTCGACTAGACATGAGTGCTTTCTGTACATTTTCCCAAAGTGCACAACTCATTCAAATGGAATCCTCAATTAGTCTAACTATGGTAAAAATGGTTTGATTTTTTTTTCAACACAATGCAATTAAGACATGACAAATGAAAGCTTCACCCTTTTTTCACTTAAAGAAATCTGTCACATCCTCTTTTTTTACTGATGTGGTAATTTACTCTGTATTTTTAGCTAAAATCTATTTTGAACAATTAAATGGACTATTAGTACACTGACATGTTAGGTTACATGCTGTCCATATAAGTTTTAGAAGAGAAAGAGCGGAGGGTAGAAGTCAGTTGATGTATGGAAACAGAAAACACCAAGACACTGCTGTTGGTTCTATTGTGTGTTTGACATATTTACCACAGTGCTGAATTCACAGCTATAATGCTCAGTACTACTGTATAATGCCATCCATGTTGTGCTTCTTCAGAGGAAATATTACAGAGAGATAATGTGCTGTTTGTTTTATATACACTCACCTAAAGAATTATTAGGAACACCATACTAATACGGTGTTGGACCCCCTTTTGCCTTCAGAACTGCCTTAATTCTACGTGGCATTGATTCAACAAGGTGCTGATAGCATTCTCTAGAAATGTTGGCCCATATTGATAGGATAGCATCTTGCAGTTGATGGAGATTTGAGGGATGCACATCCAGGGCACAAAGCTCCTGTTCCACCACATCCCAAAGATGCTCTATTGGGTTGAGATCTGGTGACTGTGGGGGCCATTTTAGTACAGTGAACTCATTGTCATGTTCAAGAAACCAATTTGAAATGATTCGAGCTTTGTGACATGGTGCATTATCCTGCTGGAAGTAGCCACCAGAGGATGGATACATGTTCTCATTCTGTTTACGCCAAATTCGGACTCTACCATTTGAATGTCTCAACAGAAATCGAGACTCATCAGACCAGGCAATATTTTTCCAGTCTTCAACAGTCCAATTTTGGTGAGCTCGTGCAATTTGTAGCCTCTTTTTCCTATTTGTAGTGGAGATGAGTGGTACCCGGTGGGGTCTTCTGCTGTTGTAGCCCATCCGCCTCATGGTTGTGCGTGTTGTGGCTTCACAAATGCTTTGCTGCATACCTCGGTTGTAACGAGTGGTTATTCCAGTCAACGTTCCTCTTCTATCAGCTTGAATCAGTCGGCCCATTCTCCTCTGACCTCTAGCATCCACAAGGCATTTTTGCCCACAGGACTGCCGTATACTGGATGTTTTTCCCTTTTCACACCATTCTTTGCAAACCCTAGAAATGGTTGTGCGTGAAAATCCCAGTAACTGAGCAGTGAAATACTCAGACCTGACCGTCTGGCACCAACAACCATGCCACGCTCAAAATTGCTTAAATCACCTTTCTTTCCCTTTCTTTCTGACATTTAGTTTGGAGTTCAGGAGATTGTCTTGACCAGGACCACACCCCTAAATACATTGTAGCAACTGCCATGTGATTGGTTGACTAGATAATTGCATTAATGAGAAATAGAACAGGTGTTCCTAATAATTCTTTAGGTGAGTGTATATTATGACTCAATGGCAACTAGTCTCCACCAACTACCATTTGGAAAGCTGACATTTAAATATGGATCCTGCAGAATCAATTGAAAGGCATAACATAGTCATAATTAGTGTTGAGCGAAGCAAAGCATTTGAAGCGGAAATAAGTCTGAAGTTTATGAAAACTTCAATCCCAATGTTCCTTTCCTGATGGCTACATGTTTCAAAATGAAAGTAAGAACCCCAGGAACACAAGATCACCCATAATGCTCTGTGCCAGTCAATCCACAGATAACCATCCCCTGTGATGTCACAACCCTATAAAACCCTCATCCCACGCTGTCTCTGCCATTGCCCTATGAGCTGAGCATAGAGAAAGATGTGGTAAGCACTCATGCCCTAGGGACAGTGTTGCTAAAAATAATTATTTGAAGAATATTGGAGACGGAGACTGCAGGGAAAGTGTATCTCCGTGTACCTCACATTCTAGTGTATCAACATTCAGAGTCAATCCGTTATTTTAGTGATACAGTTAGTGTGCCTCAGTATTAAAGGAAGGTGTCATATATCACTGTGTGCATCATGTTCTAGTGCACCAACATTCAGAGTCAATTGATTATTTTAGTGATAGTTAGTGAGCCTCAGTATTAAAGGCAGGTGTCATGTATTGCTGTGTGTATCACGTTCTAGTGCACCGACATTCAGAGTTAATGTTGTTTTAGTGATATAGTTAGTGTGCCTCAGTATTAAAGGCAGGTGTAATATATCGCCAAGTGCATCACGTTCTAGTGCACCAACATTCAGAGTAAATCCGTCATTTTAGTGATACAGTTACTGTACTCTATGGCCAACCAACAATTACATGGGTGCTCCAAAGGAACGGGCAGTGGCAAAAATGTTGCTGTAGCTGGCACAAGTAGCAGCAGAAGAAGGGGGTGGCAACAGCTGCAGCAACAGACCAGAGCTGCCACTGTCAGCCAGCAGTCAGGTTTTGACCAACAATCCAGCTGTACTGAAATGGTTGACTCGCTCTTCAACATCAAGTGACAACAGATACAGCCAGGAATTGGTGGGTTCCTCTAACACCACGCTTAGTTGGCATGGCCCAGGAACTGCCCTTATGCCCTCACCTCCCCTGAACCTACCTGCTTGTTTTTGCTGCTCCTTCCTTTAGCCAAGTAATGATCTACTTTCCATGAAAATGAGCTTTGTGAGGACAGTCAGCAGTTAAAGGTCAGCTCCAGACTTGGAGGAGAGGTCTGATGTGGACTCCTTTAGGCATGCAACTACCAATGATAAGTCGGGTGGGGATACATGTTGTAATAGGTCAGGGACGTGAGCAAGGGACAGATGAGGGTGACACAAATGACGAGTAAGGATTTACAGTAGATGATGATATAGCCAACTGCACTTGAAACCCAGATGAAGAGGGAGCATAGTCATCATCGGGGGAGAGGGTGGCAGCATACCCATGGGCCTGCAGGGTGAAAGCAGTGGGAGATCTGCAGCCAAACTTGGGAGGGGTGCACCGTCTGCTATTCGGGAGGCTACCTATGAGGAACACGCTAGCAGTGCACAGGTCCATCAAAGCAGCGTCAGCATAATCACACAGTGGTGGAGGGAAAATGTGATAGTCTGCAGTGTGGGAATTTTTCACCAAGTCACTGGAGCGTGTTGGTATGCAAGATGTGTGGGCAGAAGGTGTAGCACTTCTAGGGTGCTAATTTTGGCATGACGGCCTTGGGTAATTTACATCGTTCATAGCTAGTGTTGAGCGAGCATATTCGGCCGAACACCAGTTCGGCTCGAGCATCGCTATGCTCGGCACATCGCAGAGTTTGGCGTGTGCTCGAGCGCTATGCTCGAGTCAGTGTATTTAAATCTAATTTAGCCTCTATTTCTATGCAGAAGATCGCTGTACATTGAGGCAATCCCTCAGTGTGAGTCCATGGCTTAGGAGTCCCTGCTCTGACTCCTTATATAGCTATGTCCATATATGGAGTAATACACCAACAACAGCTGTCGCCAGCCAATATGTGCACCGCACGGCCACAAATGAATGAACTCCTATAAATGCACAGCACGCCAGTGGTGATGTTCATATAAAACTTTATTAAACATATATGCAAAAAAATACAGTACATTAATTAATGATACAGGGTTAAAACCCAGAAAGGAAATACAGACAAGTGTGGATGAAAATTCCCCCCATAGCCAGTATATATATCAGTGCATAATTATTGTAACAAGTTGCCACTGCCTGTGTGGTGCACCGGAAACCATATCAAGCATACTAGAAATATCAAAAAATCAATCAAGAAACTCCCAAGTGAGTCACCTCAGTGGAAGCACCACCTCATCCCAGGTTAGGGTTACCAGCCTGGGAAACTGAGGAGACCCTGGAGCATAAATAGTATGCAGTACAGTTAGAGCACCGGTGAACCCACAAGCAGCATTAAAGGCATATAGAGTACATAACAATGAAATAACCAACCTGGCTAGGGGGAGCGGCCCAACGACCGTTTCGCTCTCTGGCTTCATCACAGGGCACACCAGTCCATATATGGAGTCAGTGTTTGGGGACAACCCAGTGTATTTAAATCTAATTTGGCCTGTATTTCAGAAAAATTTCTGCTGGGATTCAAACTCACAACCTTTTACATTAGAGGCAAGGCACTTAACCACTCAGCTATAATAGCTGCATAGCCAGTAACTTAAGAAAAAATAAATAAAAAATTAACTTTCACTGTACTGTACTTCTACTGAGACCTATACAGTAGAAGTCTCATATTTTATTTTATATTAGAGAGTGGCTATGCAGCTATATAGTGTAGTGTTTAAAGTTCTGGTTTGTGATGCAGAATCTATGCGTTCAAATCCCGTAACAAACTTTTTAAAAAATAGAGGTTAAATTTGATTTATATATTTTATATTTTTTTAGTAATTGTAAAAAATGTATGGCACAAAATAAATATGTAATTACAAAAAATAAAAATAAAATGTAGAGCAGCACTCCAGTGTGGTGAAAAAAGAAATCTGTTTATTCACCCAGTAGTGACGCGATGTTTCGGCTCCAACATGAAGCTTTTCTAGAGCCAAGAAAGGCTTGAGAAAGGCTTCATGTTGGAGCCTTAACGTCGCATCACTACTGGGTGAATAAACAGATTTCTTTTTTCACCACACTAGAGTTCTGCTGTACTTTTTATTTTTTATATATATATATACAGTACAGACCAAAAGTTTGGACACACCTTCTCATTCAAAGAGTTTGCTTTATTTTCATGACTATGAAAATTGTAGATTCACACTGAAGGCAACAAAACTATGAATTAACACATGTGGAATTATATACATAACAAACAAGTGTGAAACAACGGAAAATATGTCATATTCTAAGTTCTTCAAAGTAGCCACCTTTTGCTTTGATTACTGCTTTGCACAGTCTTGGCATTCTCTTGATGAGCTTCAAGAGGTAGACCCCTGAAATGGTCTTCACTTCACAGGTATGCCCTGTCAGGTTTAATAAGTGGGATTTCTTGCCTTATAAATGGGGTTGGGACCATCAATGGCGTTGAGGAGAAGTCAGGTGGATACACAGCTGATAGTCCTACTGAATAGACTGATAGAATTTGTATTATGGCAAGAAAAAAGCAGCTAAGTAAAGAAAAAACGAGTGGCCATCATTACTTTAAGAAATGAAGGTCAGTCAGTCAGCCGAAAAATTGGGAAAACTTTGAAAGTAAGGGCTATTTGACCATGAAGGAGAGTGATGGGGTGCTGCGCCAGATGACCTGGCCTCCACAGTCACCGGACCTGAACCCAATCGAGATGGTTTGGGGTGAGCTGAACCGCAGAGGGAAGGCAAAAGGGCCAACAAGTGCTAAGCATCTCTGGGAACTCCTTCAAGACTGTTGGAAGACCATTTCAGGGGACTACCTCTTGAAGCTCATCAAGAGAATGCCAAGAGTGTGCAAAGCAGTAATCAAAGCAAAAGGTGGCTACTTTGAAGAACCTAGAATATGACATATTTTCAGTTGTTTCACACTTGTTTGTTATGTATATAATTCCACATGTGTTAATTCATAGTTTTGATGCCTTCATAGTCATGAAAATAAAGAAAACTCTTTGAATAAGAAGGTGTGTCCAAACTTTTGGTCTGTATTGTATATATTTATATCAATGCTTAAGAAAGGCTCATGTTGAGCCGAAACATCGCTTATTGCCACCTCATGGGTGAATAAAAACAACTTACTGTTTTACTGAAGAACCGTTTGGAGTGCAGTCCGATTTTTTTCATTATCTACAAGTGGGTAAGCTCCGGTTACCATACTTGGACTTTGCACCCTTCTTTTTCTGTTATGGTGGTGCTGCCAATAGCTTTTTCATCATACAATTTGTGATATTGGCTAAGCACACTGATATAGCTTCATTGCTGTTTTTTCTTTATTGGCTTTTTTATCGTTTTTTTTGCCACACTGTAAATGGCGCATTTGGACACACATGGTGGCTGTGTCTTCACGCAGGAGGATGCAGAACGTATCATCAATGGCATAGAGGAAGATTTGGCCTTTCTCACCACTCTGTCTCCAAAGGAATTAAAACGAAAATATGAAAATCTATCCAGACGAATATTATCCTTAAAACTACACATGACCACCCTTGGACATTATTACAAAGAACAAAGGATTCCCAGAGGGATGCGATCACATTTACGTCCTAATCTTTTTTCTAGCAGCGACCCTTTCTGCAAGCGGTTTGAAGCTCTGTCCAATAAATACTCTATGGACTTCATTTTACTAAATATTGAGTTCTTGCAAGAAGAAGTTGCCGTATTGATGGTGCAAATGACACAGGTAGAACAACGGCTGCATACACTCATGACTAAGGATGAATACTCACAATTCAATGATGCATTACAACTACAGTTACAACAGCTGCAGACTGATCTAGAGGATGGTAAAAGAATCAAATGGGCCCAAGACTCTGAAGACTACAAAAAGGGTGATATCTACAATTGGCAACCTGGTAATTTGGTGTACAATAATACAAGGGACAATAAAAAACCAAGAAGGAATATCCAGTTGCATAAAGGTGAAACAGAGCCTTTCTTAGGGAACAAAATGGACTCAAACACAGCAAAAGGAAACGTACCAGGAGAGGCTGTCGTCGATACCGACAAAGTAAAAAAAACCCGCAATATAAAAACACGGACTCAATATCCAAAAGTGAAGAAATAGCTGTCATCAATTTGTCTTCCAAAGTTTTAACCCCTGCACAGTCAACTGTTTTGTCTAAAGGTTTATCCTTTTGTCCCAACTCGCAGGTAAATTGGTTAGATTTGGAGTCTGATTTGAATAATTTTTTTTCGTTCTTTGAAACTCAAGGTTTGGTTCCATGGAACCAGTGGGGAGCAGGTGAAGAGATTGAGTGAGTTCTCATGTCATATGTTTAATTTATTCAATCAAAGTTCTTTTACTCCAGTGTTAAATGAACCAGCCATTGATGCGTATGTCTCGGCCGTCAAATCTGAGATCGAGTCAGTGAGGTCTCTCCCGCGTTCTGAGAGCTTCAGATTCCCGAATCTCACTGCGGCGGAGGCATACGCATTAACTGAGCTAAAAAGGGACACAGATTTAACGATAAAACCCGCCGATAAAGGCGGTGCAGTCGTAGTAATGGACACTGCCAAATACATTCAAGAGATTTTAAGGCAATTAGGTGATGTTAAAGTGTACAGTATAGTATCACATGATCCTAAATTCCAGATTATATGACTGATTGAACAATGTGTGTCCGATGCTTTGAATGAAGGCATTATACAGGGTGGGCCATTTATATGGATACACCTTAATAAAATGGGAATGGTTGGTGATATTAACTTCCTGTTTGTGGCACATTAGTATATTGTTGCATTGACAATCCAACACAATGGGCAGCACATTGAACACATTTTATAAGTGGTCAGAAACTTGTAAATAACTCATGAAAGAATAAAGTTACGTTAAAACCAAGCACACCATTATTTTTCTTGTGAAATTCCCAATAAGTTTGATGTGTCATATGACCCTCTTCCTATTGAAAAAAACAAAAGTTGGATTCAAAATGGCCGACTTCAAATAGGCCGCCATGATCACCACCCATCTTGAAAAGTTTCCCCCCTCACATATACTAATGTGCCACAAACAGGAAGTTAATATCACCAACCATTTCCATTTTATTAAGGTGTATCCATATAAATGGCCCACCCTGTAGATCAAGGTCTTTGTGAATATTTGATTGTCTCTCACCCCATTACCCCGGTAATCTATGTACTACCCAAGGTCCACAAAACATTGGTGGACCCACCGGGGCGCCCCATTGTTTCAGGGACTGACTCAGTGTTTGGTCACGTGGCAATCTTTTTAGATAAAGTGCTGCGTGACTTCTCTACTGGAGGACAATCTTATATCAGGGACACATCCGACTTTTTGATGAAGTTGAGGGAGATTAGCCTGGAAGAAGTTGGGTCTGTTATCTTGGTTTCATTTGACGTCATATCTTTATACACCTCAATCGACCATCAAAAAGGGGATCTCCGCGGTTCAGAGCATACTGGATATGTCATCATTGACATCTGAAGCCTGCTCTTTCATCATTAGACTCCTTACGATTGTACTTGAGTTAAATTATTTTCTTTTCCAGGACACTTATTATGTCCAAAAACGGGGCGTGGCGATGGGGTCCAATGTGGCCCCCACGTACGTCAATATTTACATGCGCCGTTTTGATGAAGATGTCGTCTATGGCTCCCACCACGCCCAGTATATCAGGGGGTGGTGGAGATACATAGACGACATCTTCCTCATCTGGTCTGGAATTGTACAACGACTACAAGACTTCCACCGACATCTGAATAATGTAGACAAAGAACTACAGTTTACCATCACTTATTCGGATGTCGCTGTCCAAATCCTTGATACCAACGTCATAGTGTCTAATGGGTCTTTAATTACGCAACTTTACACAAAACCAACAAATAGAAACATGACGCTGAGGTATGAGAGTTGTCACCCCCGCATTATGGTGAAACATTTACCATACTCGCAGTTCCTGAGGGCAAGGAGGATAGTCACAGATAGCGATGCCTTAGACAAAACTGTTGATGAGATGATCTCTAAATTCAAGCAACGAGGGTACCCCAGTGCATTACTGGTGGCACAGAAAGATAAAGCATTAGCTTTAGACAGAGATTCCCTATTACAGGTTAATAATAAAAAAAGGAAGACAGAAAACAGGGTTACATTTGTATCTACCTACTCCGAGTACAGTAATGATATTGATAAGATTCTGAGGAGACATTGGCCCATATTAAGTGGTTGTAAAAAGGTGGCGCCTGAATTTAGGATACCTCCCCTTTGCGCCTATCGGAGATGTAAAAACATCAGAGACCAGCTAGTGAAAGCTGATGTTGGAACCAAAGTCGTTACTAGACAAACCACGCTGGCACCATCAGGCACTGGTTGTTTCCCGTGCCTGCATTGTGTCAACTGTCGTTTCATCTGTAGATCCAGGATATTTACACACCCTAATACGGGAACAACATACCCCATTAAGTTCCATCTATCATGTGATTCTACTTTTGTAGTGTAAGTTCTCTCCTGCCCATGTCAGTTACTATATGTAGGTATATATGTAGGTATATGTAGGTGAAACTTCTACGGACCTAAAGACCAGGATTCACTATCAGAAAGGGCCGTACAGATCTTCCAGTACCAAGGCATTTTGCACTCAAAAAGCACAATGAAAAAGATCTAAGATGCTGGATCATAGACCAGATACAAATGCCCCGCAGGGGTGGGACCGTATAGCTTTACTCAAAAAGAGAGAATCATTTTGGATTCAGACTCTTAACAGTCTACATCCTAATGGATTAAATATTGATTATAGGTATGGAGGTGGTATGTGAGGAGGCACGTTTATATTGCTGCTAGTGGTATGTTAAGTATTCCCTCCTGCTGGGGACAAGTTCATTGATAAAAAAATATATTATAAAAAATGGAAATTGGAAAAAGTATCAACAAAAATAAGTAAAACAAGGGTATTAGGTTCCTTTGGTGTCACTTGTATCACTAACATTCTTGTATCATTTCAGGTACACTTGAATTTTGGGGGAAGATATGACGGAAAACTGATGAGCCTGGATGGTGGATGAGGAGCCCACAATGAATCTCTTCCTTTTATTGTGTAAATGTTGGGTCTATTCTCTGGGGGTTGGTGCCGTTGTCACGATTGCATATAATGGAGGATGTTTTTTTAAAAGATAATGATTAGGTTCACATTGCTGACTTTTGACCCTATGTAAATTACCGTTCTGTTACATGCAACTGAGGAGAACCCTCTAGGTCACGTACTGCAGCAAGAATGTGACCAACGGTGCGGATGGCACTAACATGCTTGCAGCATCGGTGTAACAATTAGAGGAGGGTTTCCCATCTTGGAAAAGTGGGGACCTCCTTTTGCACAGCTGGTAGTGGGATTTACCCATCGTGACCCGATGTAGAACGGCGCAGGATGTCAGCTTCTATTATAGTGTTCATACATACACTGGCTATGTTCCATCTCTCAATATGGCGGTTGCTAGCTCAAATGATGACAGTGTGCATGCGCTTCCTTCCTCTATCATCGGTGGATGTGACGTGGCGAGTGACTGCAATGTGTGCCGGTTACATCACTCATGTGTGACACTACTGGACATGTGCGACCCCGCTCGGACGCCGGCTGATGATGTATATGCGATCGGGACATGCGCGCTAACATCCTGGAGACGCGCTGAACAGCGTGACAGTATATGTGGGCACCATCACTCCCGCAGGTATCAATTCATCAGTATATTCCCTGTACACATGTTCACAATTAATGTTTTATCACCAATCATGTATGCACAAGGAACAGCTGAGAACGTTCATGTATTTTATGTAATAATATATGATATTCAGCCATATTATGCACTTGATTTATTTGTAGCACTAGTCACTTTACTAATGATCATGAGGATGATCTTTTTATGAATGTTTGTATATTCTTTACACTGTTTTTAATTAAGTATCAATCATGTTGATGTATCAATTGGCTTGATTGGCACACCTTTATATGTATGTTTTGCACTTCTTATCAATACTTGAGAAAGGCTCATGTTGAGCCGAAACGTCGCTTATTGCCACCTCATGGGTGAATAAAAACAACTTACTGTTTTACTGAAGAACCGTTTGGAGTGCAGTCCGATTTTTTATGTTATATATATATATATATATATATATATATATATATATAAATCCGGAAAAACGAGCGGCACTCCGATGGATAAAGAATAGTGAACCTTTAATCACCCAGGTGGTGCAACGTTTCGGCTCTGCTCTTGAGCCTTTTTCAAGCATAAATACAACTCCAAATCTCAGCAATATATACAGGTGAATCAATTAACTTGTGAATCATGTGATCACACTCCACCCAGTGGGTGTGAACAAATCGTGACAGTAATACACTAAAGCAATATAAACACATATTGTTGACATATAGTGATAAGCAAGTGCAAATCAAAACATAATTGGAGGAGACATGAATCATCTATGTCATACATATTACAGTGATCCAACATATTCTCATTCTAGTGAATAAAAAGTTGTCGATCAGAAACATAAGGATCGATCGATTTATGTGCTAGACATGTCATAACTTGCAGGGGGAGAGCAAGAAGGAGGGGTGATCCAACACACATACCGAAATCACAGGGAGAATCGCGTCCTGCCGTGTGCCCAGCGTTGTTTACTGTCCATTGCGCAGGCTCGGCACCGCACCAGTCAGGGAAGAGGAAGGAGGTGAGCGTCCGGCGTCATCAGACTACGTCGACGCACAATCATCACTGCAGTGTCTTCTTACACATCCGGAACGCCCCTCTCCAGGCGCATGCTCAGATGAAAAAAAACCTATACTAGGCGCCATCTCACTCACTGGAAAGACGCCCTCAATCAATAAAATCCAGTGTAATGCATCCAGCCCACATTACATCGGACATGGCATACTCAGAAGGGCAGTGGGCTCCCTCAAGACAGGGTGTCCACATGCATCGCCCGGGCGAAGAACTGTCAGACCCACGGTAACCGCGGATCATGCAGGACTGTCACCCAGGTTACTGAGCTGTCATCTCATCCGAGAGGGATCTCCTCTTATGGGTACACAGATGCCACTGGGTGTATCTAACATATGAAAAATAATGCAAAGTTGTGCCGCCTGGGTTGTTGTATCAAAATCAACTCATCCCATGGTGCTAGCCAAACCAGACAGAAATAAAGTATATGTATAATAAAACAAAAAATGGGCAATAAAGACCTATAAAACGGCCCTCTCCTGTACGGTATGTTGTGATCACTCTATCCGAACCTGCCATTCCTCCTGAAGTTCAGTGTACGTGGTCTCTACGTGAAAAGGGAAAGAAAAATAAAGTTATCATTGAAGCAAGAAAATGAAAAGATTGAGTTATTTAACTCTCTTAGTGTATACCAGAAACACAGAGTTACACCCAACCCAACACGGGAGGCAAGCCAACCTCACAAAACATCCCCAAAGTTGTATTCTATATTTAACCCGTGGGGTTTCAGACTCCCCAACTTGTGGATCCAGTTGAGTTCTCTACGTTTCAGTATCCTTGACCTATCGCCACCTCGTCTAGGTTGAGGTATATGATCTACTATCCAGCACCTGAGATCACGTTCCCCATGTTTGGCCTCCGCAAAATGCTTGGATACCGGAAGATCCATGCGTTTCTTCCGGATGCTTAAGCGATGGTTGTTGAGGCGGGTCTTAAACTCGGTCGTTGTCTCCCCCACATATAATAAATTACATGGGCAGGATAATATGTAGACGACATAGCTGGAATCACAGGTTAGATGGAAAGAGATTCCAAAGGATTCACCAGTACCAGGATGTATAAAGTTCCTCCCCTTACACATATATTTGCAATTAACGCAATTGAGGCAGGGAAAACAGCCCAGGCCCAACTGCGTTAGTGTGGTTTGTCTCAAAGGCCCTTTGGAGCCCAGATCGGCTTTAACCAGTTGATCTTTCAAATTTCTGGATCGGCGGTAAGAAAGAAGAGGAGGATTCTGAAATTCAGGAATTTCCTTGAAGCAGGAGCCTAGTAGACCCCAATGCTTCCTCAAAATCCTGTTTATCGAGGAACTGTGCTCACTATATACTGAAATGAACGGAATTCTATCAGCCTTGCGGACAGCCTTCCGTTTAGTCAGTAGTTCCGTCCTATCCAGATCATGGACTCTATTGATATGCTCCTTCAGCAGCCGTTTAGGATACCCCCTGTCCTGAAATTTAAGGGCCATAGAACCCAAGGTCGCATCCAATTTAGACTCCTCTGATACTACCCGCTTAACCCTAAGGAACTGGGAGAAGGGTAAGGATTGAATCATTTTCCTTGGATGAGAGCTATTGAAACATAGGAAGGTGTTGGTGTCGGTTGGTTTAGTATATAGCTCGGTATGTAACATACCTTCTTTGAACACTACCTTAGTGTCCAAAAACTGAATCTCAGTAGTGGAATGAATGAGGGTAAATTGCAGATCCGGATCATGGCTATTGAGAAAATCATGAAAATCTACCAAGTCGGCCTCAGATCCTGTCCATATGAGGAAGATGTCGTCGATGTATCTCCACCACCTCAGCACATGTCTGAAGTGGTGGGACAAATAGACGACATCTTCCTCATAACAACGCATGAAAATATTTGCATACGTGGGGGCCACGTGAGACCCCATGGCCACACCCCGTTGTTGCAAATAGAAAGTATCTTTAAATAAAAAGTAGTTATATTGGAGCACAATCTTCAATAAATCAACAATAAATTCAGAAGCATGTGGAGTATATGAGGACATCATTAACATTTTCTCAACTGATCGGATGCCTTTCTCATGTACAATAGAGGTATACAATGAGGTCACATCGAATGATGCGAGTGTAACTGAAGGTACCTGTGATAAATCTATGCCCTGAAGTTTAACAAGAAAATCAGACGTGTCTTGTATGTATGAAGACCCACCAATTGAAAAGTCTCGTAGGACTTTGTCGAGAAAGACAGCTATGCCACTGAAGATCGAATCAGACCCCGAGACAATGGGACGTCCCGGGGGATCGATGAGGGTCTTGTGAATCTTGGGCAGCACATATATCACAGGAGTGACTGGATGTGCCACCTCAAGAAATGAACACAGACCCTCATCGATGATGCCAGCGGTCAAAGCCTCCCTCAGACACCTACGTATGATACCAATGATCATAAATTTGGGGTCAGAATCAAGGGCTCTATATACCTGTTGGTCACCCAGTTGTCGCATGATTTCATGTACATACTTAACGGTATCCATTACCACGACCGCACCCCCCTTATCAGCTGGTTTCAAAGTGAGGGTGGGGTCGGATCTAAGAGATTTGAGAGCCTCAACCTCAGTGGTAGTCAGATTAGGGTATCTGAAGTCCAGGTCCCCCAAAGTGGCTGACCGGAGCTCAGAAATCCCACGTCGGACGGCACTGATGTAGGCCTCCACTGAAGGTTCATTAATAACCGGTGAGAAATTGCTCCTTTGGAATAAGTTGAGGGACCCCAGTGTGAAATCACTCATCTGGGGCCTCGCAACTGCATCCTTTTTGTGAAACCATATCCTTAATTTAATACGGCGAAAGAAAGAAAACAAATCAGATTCCAACTTAAACCAATCTATGCGTGAATTGGGACAGAATGAGAATCCCTTTGACAGGACACTCACTTGGGTGGAGGTCAATTCTTTTGAGGATAAATTGACCACAGTCATTTTCTCCGCCCTGTCGTCATCTTGGTTGCCACGAGTCGATTCATGTTGTTCCGTAGTCTGCCTGGCCCGTCTGTGTCCGCGACCACCTCTCCTAATGCATCGCCGCGTCTTTCCGGCATCTGTGGAACCTTGTCTAAAAAAGACTGCTCTTCATTGGAAGGTGCCTGTGTTGTTTTCCTCCGTCTCCTCACATCCCTTTGTTGGGTATTGGGTAGTCTCTCATTTTGCCAGTTATAGACGTTGCCTCTTTTGTAATCATCTGTAGAGTGAGTGAGTTCACACTGGGGTCCCTCAACTTATTCCAAAGGAGCAATTTCTCACCGGTTATTAATGAACCTTCAGTGGAGGCCTACATCAGTGCCGTCCGACGTGGGATTTCTGAGCTCCGGTCAGCCACTTTGGGGGACCTGGACTTCAGATACCCTAATCTGACTACCACTGAGGTTGAGGCTCTCAAATCTCTTAGATCCGACCCCACCCTCACTTTGAAACCAGCTGATAAGGGGGGTGCGGTCGTGGTAATGGATACCGTTAAGTATGTACATGAAATCATGCGACAACTGGGTGACCAACAGGTATATAGAGCCCTTGATTCTGACCCCAAATTTATGATCATTGGTATCATACGTAGGTGTCTGAGGGAGGCTTTGACCGCTGGCATCATCGATGAGGGTCTGTGTTCATTTCTTGAGGTGGCACATCCAGTCACTCCTGTGATATATGTGCTGCCCAAGATTCACAAGACCCTCATCGATCCCCCGGGACGTCCCATTGTCTCGGGGTCTGATTCGATCTTCAGTGGCATAGCTGTCTTTCTCGACAAAGTCCTACGAGACTTTTCAATTGGTGGGTCTTCATACATACAAGACACGTCTGATTTTCTTGTTAAACTTCAGGGCATAGATTTATCACAGGTACCTTCAGTTACACTCGCATCATTCGATGTGACCTCATTGTATACCTCTATTGTACATGAGAAAGGCATCCGATCAGTTGAGAAAATGTTAATGATGTCCTCATATACTCCACATGCTTCTGAATTTATTGTTGATTTATTGAAGATTGTGCTCCAATATAACTACTTTTTATTTAAAGATACTTTCTATTTGCAACAACGGGGTGTGGCCATGGGGTCTCACGTGGCCCCCACGTATGCAAATATTTTCATGCGTTGTTATGAGGAAGATGTCGTCTATTTGTCCCACCACTTCAGACATGTGCTGAGGTGGTGGAGATACATCGACGACATCTTCCTCATATGGACAGGATCTGAGGCCGACTTGGTAGATTTTCATGATTTTCTCAATAGCCATGATCCGGATCTGCAATTTACCCTCATTCATTCCACTACTGAGATTCAGTTTTTGGACACTAAGGTAGTGTTCAAAGAAGGTATGTTACATACCGAGCTATATACTAAACCAACCGACACCAACACCTTCCTATGTTTCAATAGCTCTCATCCAAGGAAAATGATTCAATCCTTACCCTTCTCCCAGTTCCTTAGGGTTAAGCGGGTAGTATCAGAGGAGTCTAAATTGGATGCGACCTTGGGTTCTATGGCCCTTAAATTTCAGGACAGGGGGTATCCTAAACGGCTGCTGAAGGAGCATATCAATAGAGTCCATGATCTGGATAGGACGGAACTACTGACTAAACGGAAGGCTGTCCGCAAGGCTGATAGAATTCCGTTCATTTCAGTATATAGTGAGCACAGTTCCTCGATAAACAGGATTTTGAGGAAGCATTGGGGTCTACTAGGCTCCTGCTTCAAGGAAATTCCTGAATTTCAGAATCCTCCTCTTCTTTCTTACCGCCGATCCAGAAATTTGAAAGATCAACTGGTTAAAGCCGATCTGGGCTCCAAAGGGCCTTTGAGACAAACCACACTAACGCAGTTGGGCCTGGGCTGTTTTCCCTGCCTCAATTGCGTTAATTGCAAATATATGTGTAAGGGGAGGAACTTTATACATCCTGGTACTGGTGAATCCTTTGGAATCTCTTTCCATCTAACCTGTGATTCCAGCTATGTCGTCTACATATTATCCTGCCCATGTAATTTATTATATGTGGGGGAGACAACGACCGAGTTTAAGACCCGCCTCAACAACCATCGCTTAAGCATCCGGAAGAAACGCATGGATCTTCCGGTATCCAAGCATTTTGCGGAGGCCAAACATGGGGAACGTGATCTCAGGTGCTGGATAGTAGATCATATACCTCAACCTAGACGAGGTGGCGATAGGTCAAGGATACTGAAACGTAGAGAACTCAACTGGATCCACAAGTTGGGGAGTCTGAAACCCCACGGGTTAAATATAGAATACAACTTTGGGGATGTTTTGTGAGGTTGGCTTGCCTCCCGTGTTGGGTTGGGTGTAACTCTGTGTTTCTGGTATACACTAAGAGAGTTAAATAACTCAATCTTTTCATTTTCTTGCTTCAATAATAACTTTATTTTTCTTTCCCTTTTCACGTAGAGACCACGTACACTGAACTTCAGGAGGAATGGCAGGTTCGGATAGAGTGATCACAACATACCGTACAGGAGAGGGCCGTTTTATAGGTCTTTATTGCCCATTTTTTGTTTTATTATACATATACTTTATTTCTGTCTGGTTTGGCTAGCACCATGGGATGAGTTGATTTTGATACAACAACCCAGGCGGCACAACTTTGCATTATTTTTCATATGTTAGATACACCCAGTGGCATCTGTGTACCCATAAGAGGAGATCCCTCTCGGATGAGATGACAGCTCAGTAACCTGGGTGACAGTCCTGCATGATCCGCGGTTACCGTGGGTCTGACAGTTCTTCGCCCGGGCGATGCATGTGGACACCCTGTCTTGAGGGAGCCCACTGCCCTTCTGAGTATGCCATGTCCGATGTAATGTGGGCTGGATGCATTACACTGGATTTTATTGATTGAGGGCGTCTTTCCAGTGAGTGAGATGGCGCCTAGTATAGGTTTTTTTTCATCTGAGCATGCGCCTGGAGAGGGGCGTTCCGGATGTGTAAGAAGACACTGCAGTGATGATTGTGCGTCGACGTAGTCTGATGACGCCGGACGCTCACCTCCTTCCTCTTCCCTGACTGGTGCGGTGCCGAGCCTGCGCAATGGACAGTAAACAACGCTGGGCACACGGCAGGACGCGATTCTCCCTGTGATTTCGGTATGTGTGTTGGATCACCCCTCCTTCTTGCTCTCCCCCTGCAAGTTATGACATGTCTAGCACATAAATCGATCGATCCTTATGTTTCTGATCGACAACTTTTTATTCACTAGAATGAGAATATGTTGGATCACTGTAATATGTATGACATAGATGATTCATGTCTCCTCCAATTATGTTTTGATTTGCACTTGCTTATCACTATATGTCAACAATATGTGTTTATATTGCTTTAGTGTATTACTGTCACGATTTGTTCACACCCACTGGGTGGAGTGTGATCACATGATTCACAAGTTAATTGATTCACCTGTATATATTGCTGAGATTTGGAGTTGTATTTATGTTTGAAAAAGGCTCAAGAGCAGAGCCGAAACGTTGCACCACCTGGGTGATTAAAGGTTCACTATTCTTTATCCATCGGAGTGCCGCTCGTTTTTCCGGATTTATACATCGGGGTAAGAAGCCTATTCCCCCTGGGACGTGCACCCTACTTTTCACATTCATTCTACCAGTGCTGCCATTTTTCTTGTATTATATATATATATATATATATATATATATATAAGTACAGAAAAAAGAGCGGCACTCCAATGAATAAAAGCAGGTGAACCCTTTATTCACCCAGGTGGTGCAACGTTTCGGCTCTGGTCACGAGCCTTCCTCAAGCAAAGACACAACTCAAATAACAGTGATTATATAGAAAAATACAAATCATGTGATCACAGCCCGGTGGGTGTGTTTACAAATCATAACAATAGTATACAGTGAATACACATGGTATCATATAGTGCAGGAAAATATACTGATCATCATTAAAAAAAAGGACATGATCGTGCGTGCTGAAATATACATGGATCAAGTGCATAAAACTTAATCAAATAATGTATCCACATTTATTGTACATAAAATATAAAAAGGGGGAGGAGCAAGGAAGTGGTATCGCAAACATACCCATCCAGCAAGGAGGCTCATTCAGCGCCGTGGAGTCGGCGTTGTGGATGTCCTTCTGCGCAGGCGTGGCACCGCACCAATAGCAAGAATTCAGCAACCAGGAAACACTGTGCATCATCAAAGTGGGCCGACACACCTACGTCACTATGGGCGTCATTCCAATAGGACACAATGTATTGTCCCATGCGCATGCTCAGAAAAGAATTGAGCTAAAGGCGCCATCTTTGTGACTGGAGACCTGCCCATAAACAATCTCTCTGCATATCGCATCCAACCAAGAATAAAGACAGGCATAGGGGGCTTGAAAAGGGCACAGGGAACCCCAGATACAGGGTGCCTATATGTCCCACCCCGGCAGAAAATCCACCGCAGCCACGATAACCGCAGCACCCGCAGGGATATCACCGGAGATTCCAAGCTCCCGTCCAGCCCGAGAGGGATCTCCTCAAATTGGTACACAGATGCTGCAAAGTGTAAATGGTTCAACTCCTAATCTCAAAGAAATTGAAAATATATGGAGAAAAAGGGTTTTACAAAGTGTCAGCGAAACTATAATGCTATAAAGGAGTACGCCAGATAGAGAGAGCCCACACGCACGCCACTGGATATCGGGTAGGTGAGCAATTCAGATCGGTCCGATATATTCATTTTGATTATTTATGATAAACTTAACTGTTTGGATGGGTATGATCAGAATATATGGATGCCACTTATACCCTTTATGCACCTATGCCTAATTCGCCTCACAGTGGAGATAGTTGTGATATTATGGCTAGATACAGCTTTGAATAATACATGCTGATCTAGACCCTGCACCCACAACATCCTCAATGTGATTGCAGAAATTGAAATGATTTATATCTGCTAGAAGTGGATGTATTGTGGACTGCCTCTTGAGGCACGCTGTATGGTCTCTACATTTATGTTTGTATGTTGTTTTATGTCATAATAAAATTTAACTTTATTAGGTAATATGTTGTACCGATTCTCTCTTTGTTGATATATATAGCTTACGGCAATGGCAGGTAAATGCAACTAGTACAACACCTACCTGCCACAGACACACAACCTGGAACCCATGTACAAGTGCTGCTGTCCACAACAACACAAACGGACACAGCACACACCAACATCACACAGGAACCCAGGAAACCATAGCTGCAAAGAAAGAGACCAACATAAAGCAGCCCTCACCATGTGGTTGACAACAAAACCAAAACCGCAGGCAACTGCATGCGGATAAGGAGTCACGACCATAACCATGGTCGTGACACAACCAAAGAGCTTTTTAAGGGAAAGAAGTGGAATGTTATGCAATGGCCAAGACAATCACCTGACCTGAATCCGATTGAGCATTCATTTCACTTGCTGAAGACAAAACTGAAGGGAAAATGCCCCAAGAACAAGCAGGAACTGAAGACAGTTGCAGTAGAGGCCTGGCAGAGCATCACCAGGGATGAAACCCAGCGTCTGGTGATGTCTATGCGTTCCAGATGTCAGGCTGTAATTGACTGCAAAGGATTTGCAACCAAGTATTAAAAAGTGAAAGTTTGATTTATGATTATTATTCTGTCCCATTACTTTTGGTCCCTTAACAAGTGGGAGGCACATATGCAAACTGTTGTAATTCCTACACCGTTCACCTGATTTGGATGTAAATACCCTCAAATTAAAGCTGACAGTCTGCAGTTAAAGCACATCTTGTTCATTTCATTTCAAATCCATTGTAGTGGTGTATAGAGCCACAAATGTTAGAATTGTGTCAATGTCCCAATATTTATGGACCTGACTGTGTATATATATATATATATATATATATATATAAAGAAAAATGGCGGCACTGGCTGCAGAGAAGAGATGCGGGTGCACGTCCCAAGGGGAATAGACTGATATCCCCAATAAATAAGTACAGAAAAAAGAGCGGCACTCCAATGAATAAAAGCAGGTGAACCCTTTATTCACCCAGGTGGTGCAACGTTTCGGCTCTGGTCACGAGCCTTCCTCAAGCAAAGACACAACTCAAATAACAGTGATTATATAGAAAAATACAAATCATGTGATCACAGCCCGGTGGGTGTGTTTACAAATCATAACAATAGTATACAGTGAATACACATGGTATCATATAGTGCAGGAAAATATACTGATCATCATTAAAAAAAAAAGGACATGATCGTGCGTGCTGAAATATACATGGATCAAGTGCATAAAACTTAATCAAATAATGTATCCACATTTATTGTACATAAATATAAAAAGGGGGAGGAGCAAGGAAGTGGTATCGCAAACATACCCATCCAGCAAGGAGGCTCATTCAGCGCCGTGGAGTCGGCGTTGTGGATGTCCTTCTGCGCAGGCGTGGCACCGCACCAATAGCAAGAATTCAGCAACCAGGAAACACTGTGCGTCATCAATGTGTACCAATTTGAGGAGATCCCTCTCGGGCTGGACGGGAGCTTGGAATCTCCGGTGATATCCCTGCGGGTGCTGTGGTTATCGTGGCTACGGTGGATTTTCTGCCGGGGTGGGACATATAGGCACCCTGTATCTGGGGTTCCCTGTGCCCTTTTCAAGCCCCCTATGCCTGTCTTTATTCTTGGTTGGATGCGATATGCAGAGAGATTGTTTATGGGCAGGTCTCCAGTCACAAAGATGGCGCCTTTAGCTCAATTCTTTTCTGAGCATGCGCATGGGACAATACATTGTGTCCTATTGGAATGACGCCCATAGTGACGTAGGTGTGTCGGCCCACTTTGATGACGCACAGTGTTTCCTGGTTGCTGAATTCTTGCTAGTGGTGCGGTGCCACGCCTGCGCAGAAGGACATCCACAACGCCGACTCCACGGCGCTGAATGAGCCTCCTTGCTGGATGGGTATGTTTGCGATACCACTTCCTTGCTCCTCCCCCTTTTTATATTTATGTACAATAAATGTGGATACATTATTTGATTAAGTTTTATGCACTTGATCCATGTATATTTCAGCACGCACGATCATGTCCTTTTTTTTTAATGATGATCAGTATATTTTCCTGCACTATATGATACCATGTGTATTCACTGTATACTATTGTTATGATTTGTAAACACACCCACCGGGCTGTGATCACATGATTTGTATTTTTCTATATAATCACTGTTATTTGAGTTGTGTCTTTGCTTGAGGAAGGCTCGTGACCAGAGCCGAAACGTTGCACCACCTGGGTGAATAAAGGGTTCACCTGCTTTTATTCATTGGAGTGCCGCTCTTTTTTCTGTACTTATTTATTGGGGATATCAGTCTATTCCCCTTGGGACGTGCACCCGCATCTCTTCTCTGCAGCCAGTGCCGCCATTTTTCTTTATATATATATATATATATATATATATATATATACACACAGTCAGGTCCATAAATATTGGGACACCGACACAATTCTAACATTTGTGGCTCTATACACCACTACAATGGATTTGAAATGAAATGAACAAGATGTGCTTTAACTGCAGACTGTCAGCTTTAATTTGAGGGTATTTACATCCAAATCAGGTGAACGGTGTAGGAATTACAACCATTTGCATATGTGCCTCCCACTTGTTAAGGGACCAAAAGTAATGGGACAGAATAATAATCATAAATCAAACTTTCACTTTTTAATACTTGGTTGCAAATCCTTTGTAGTCAATTACAGCCTGAAGTCTGGAACGCATAGACCTCACCAGACGCTGGGTTTCATCCCTGGTGATGCTCTGCCAGGCCTCTACTGCAACTGTCTTCAGTTTCCTTTTTTTTTTTTTTCTTTTTTTTTTTTTTTTTTTTTTTCTTTGTAGTATATATTGGAGGCGTGGCGATCTCCTTGGAGTCATTGCACACCTGACCAGTTAATCTGTCCTTGAGGCTGGTTTTAAAGTCAGTATAAAACTGAGTCTGCTTGTATAGAACCTACCATTAGCCATCTGGCTCCAGGAGAAGTATATGGTGGGTTCAGCATGCATGTTGGTACTTGCATCCCTGGATCCGATGAAAGCTGTAATGGCACCGGACGGGGTTACAAGCAAAGTGTACTTGGCTTGCATGCTGACCTGCATTCCCTGGATTTTATGTGGCTGTCATGGCCCATGAACAGGTAGGAACAAGAGTTAGGGACCACTCATGAGACAGCCTTGACGCGGTGAGTGGCTTACTATGCTTTGGCCAAAATATAAACCAATGTCTCATCCAGCATGGAGGGCAGAGTGCTGGATGTAGTGTGCGATCACATTTGCATTTTCCGTTTGTCTTCAGTTCCTGCTTGTTCTTGGGGCATTTTCCCTTCAGTTTTGTCTTCAGCAAGTGAAATGAATGCTCAATCGGATTCAGGTCAGGTGATTGTCTTGGCCATTGCATAACATTCCACTTCTTTCCCTTAAAAAGCTCTTTGGTTGTGTCACGACCATGGTTATGGTCGTGACTCCTTATCCGCATGCAGTTGCCTGCGGTTTTGGTTTTGTTGTCAACCACATGGTGAGGGCTGCTTTATGTTGGTCTCTTTCTTTGCAGCTATGGTTTCCTGGGTTCCTGTGTGATGTTGGTGTGTGCTGTGTCCGTTTGTGTTGTTGTGGACAGCAGCACTTGTACATGGGTTCCAGGTTGTGTGTCTGTGGCAGGTAGGTGTTGTACTAGTTGCATTTACCTGCCATTGCCGTAAGCTATATATATCAACAAAGAGAGAATCGGTACAACATATTACCTAATAAAGTTAAATTTTATTATGACATAAAACAACATACAAACATAAATGTAGAGACCATACAGCGTGCCTCAAGAGGCAGTCCACAATACATCCACTTCTAGCAGATATAAATCATTTCAATTTCTGCAATCACATTGAGGATGTTGTGGGTGCAGGGTCTAGATCAGCATGTATTATTCAAAGCTGTATCTAGCCATAATATCACAACTATCTCCACTGTGAGGCGAATTAGGCATAGGTGCATAAAGGGTATAAGTGGCATCCATATATTCTGATCATACCCATCCAAACAGTTAAGTTTATCATAAATAATCAAAATGAATATATCGGACCGATCTGAATTGCTCACCTACCCGATATCCAGTGGCGTGCGTGTGGGCTCTCTCTATCTGGCGTACTCCTCGACGTACATTTCGCTAATGCTTCTTCAGGAGGCATTAGCACTGACTGAGTGAAAGCACACGCCCGGCCTGAAAGAGTGAGGAGGGGATGGGGCCCGCGGCCGCTCTGAGCTCCGCTGCCTGGCCTGCCTGTCTCTAGACTCTGCAGACAGTGGCTGCTGGAGCGTGCCGCAGGCTCGCAGCTGCCGCACAGCACAGGCACGTCTACACATGATGTTGCCAGTGAGCTCCGCCCCCAGAGTAGAGCTTGCCTGTCACTGACCCTGAGCCAAGTTCGGTAACGGTTCCAACATCAAGTTCCAAGTTTCCTATTCCAACATAACAGTCACAGAAGTAGTAAGTTAACGTTATTACAGGAATTTATATTGTACAAAGAAAAAGAAAGATAACATAACAACAAGTGGATGGATCATGATGACATGGTGGATGATGGCACTGGCAGTGTCAGCAGCACATCTCTCCTCCCCTACCCCCAGGCACATTTCTCCCACTCCATCTCATGGGCCAGACCAGTGGCAGACATGGGATCCATCATAGATCCCATGTCCGCCACTGGTCTGGCCCATGAGATGGAGTGGGAGAAATGTACCTGGGGGAGGGGGAAGAGATGTGCTGCTGACACTGGCCCATGGAGGGGCCTGAGCCCGAGGGGGAGAAATGTGCCATTCGGGGGGTGTGGAGGGGGGTGGAGGGTCACGGGTTGGAAGTGGACTGCCATGATGGAGGGGGGGAGAAATAATGTGACGCAAAGGTGGTGATGTAAAAAGAAGGGGGTGATGACGTGTCACGTGACATGGAGGGGGAGAAATGTGACATTAAGGCCGGGGCCGGGGCCCGGGGGGGCATCATTGGGGGCACTTTTTACTGGCACATTATTAGGTTGCACTATGGGGTCACTTCTTACTGGCACATTATTGGGGGGCACTATGGGGGCACTTCTTGCCAACACATTATTGGTGGGCACTATAGGGGCATCTACTGAGGGCGAGGCTACAAATAAGTAGTATGTTATATGGAGGGCTCTGTACAGTAGTATTTTATACTGGGACACATTATGGTGGGTACTATGGGGAAGGGGGAGAGGAATTTTATGCTTGCAAATTATGGGGACACTGAGGGCATCTACTGGGGCACTATATAGGGGCATTTTATACTGGTACATTATGGGGGGCCTAGGAGAAAGGGGGGAGAGGAGCACTATGCGGCATTTACTGGGGGCACTATATAGGGGTATTTTATACTGGTACATTATGGGGGCACCATGGGGACATTAGCTCAACTGGGGGAATTACAAGGGGGAATTTTTTGCACTGTCTATTATAAATAGAATTATTTCTACTTGGGGGGGCATTATGGTGGGCTTTATTACTCCCCCATGGTATGAGCCCCCTAGTACCAGCACCAGTCTCTCTCTGCTCTGCTATCCCTCTGCCCCTTCTCCAAATCCTTATTATGAAATCTTTCTCATTAGGATAAAACACAACATCAGCTCCAAGTGCCCCCGGCCAAAGTGTGGAAGTGGTGTCCGAGATCCCCAAGCGCCAAGTCAAGTAATTGTAAGTTTTCATGTAAAATATATTTATGTTATACACATATAGCCTACACTGTGCCCCACAATATACAGTTTCTTCTGTATGAACGTCCACAAATTAAATCTCCAAACTGATTGATGAACCAGATGTGTGGGCCAGCCACGATTAAACCTATTATTGTTTTTATTGATGAGAGTACTCCCTGAGAGTTAGGTGTGGGGTGACCAGGCGGTATATGAAGGGGCAATACTGGTATTATATGGACAGCAGATATGGCATCCTCTGGGCAGTACTGTCTATGGTCAATTCATCCTTAACAAGCTCCCTGACTGCCACCTGCTTGGCTTTCAGTGAGTGACAGTCAGTCAGTGTCACAGTGTGACTACTGAGTCACTCCCTGACCCTGAGTGTTAGGTGTGGGGTGAGTCACTGATAGTCAAGCAGCAGGCAGTGAAGTGCCATGATAGCCAGGCCAAGCAGGTGGCAGTCAGGGTGCTGTTGAAGGATGACCATAGACAGTACTGCCCAGAGGATGCCATCTCTGCTGTCCATATACCAGGCAGTATTGCCCCTTCAATCATATACCGCCTGGTCAGGGTGACCAGGCAGGCGGTATATGAAGGGGTAATACTGGTGGTAGGCCTGGTATTCTGCAGACCATCTGCTTGTAAGTTACATATGACAATGTGGATACAGCTTTGTATTCCTGGCACTTATAATATCCATTTAAAGGGCTTCTGTCACCCCACTAAACCTTTTTTTTTTTGCTTACTTATAATCCCCACACTGCGATTTGTGCCTACATAATCAAATTAATCATTTTGGTCCTGTAGATTTTGTTTAAAATATGCTTTTAAAATATGCAAATTACCTTGCTACCAGCAAGTAGGGCGGCTACTTGCTGGTAGCAGCCGCATCCTCCAATCCTAAAGACGCCCCCTCCGCATTGTGATTGACAGGGCCAGGGAACGGAATCGTTCTCTGCTGGCCCTGCCTGTTAGCATTCAAAATCTGGCGCCTGCGCCGCGGCCGTACCTGTCTTCAATCGGCGCAGGCGCACTGAGAGGCGGCCGCTCCATCCTCAATGCGCCTGCGCCGGGTGTAGATGTGATGTCATCGGCGCAGGCGCATTGAGGATGGAGCGGCCGAGCAAGCGGCCGCCTCTCAGTGTGCCTGCGCCGATTGAAGACAGGTACGGCCGCGGCGCAGGCGCCAGATTTTGAATGCTAACAGGCAGGGCCAGCAGAGAACGATTCCGTTCCCTGGCCCTGTCAATCACAATGCGGAGGGGGCGTCTTTAGGATTGGAGGATGCGGCTGCTACCAGCAAGTAGCCGCCCTACTTGCTGGTAGCAAGGTAATTTGCATATTTTAAAAGCATATTTTAAACAAAATCTACAGGACCAAAATGATTAATTTGATTATGTAGGCATAAATCGCAGTGTGGGGATTATAAGTAAGCAAAAAAAAAAAAAAAGGTTTAGTGGGGTGACAGAAGCCCTTTAAGCTTTTCCATCACGTTGCACAGCTCATGCGTTATTATACTTTGTGATAATGAATATGCCCCTCCCCTTCATTACATTCTCAGAAACAAGCAGAGCATGAATGTCAATAAAATTATGCCCCCCCCTGGAAAAATTTCTGCGGATGCCCATGATCAGGCCGGAGTTGTTACCCGTGTAAGACGTTCATTATTACCAGCCTAGTCTGAGCAGTATAAACCTAAAAAATGTTGCTAAAAAACAACCATAGCATGCCCAATATGTTCAAAAATATACTTTATTGAGTTACAAATGAATCGTAATTACACAATTATAAAAGATTACACAAAAAAGATGTATCCGGAAAAATCAGCAAAGAAAGCTAGATGCCATAGTCCCCTAGCCGGTGTCTCAAAAACCCACCAAAAAGATGGAACACATGTCAGATGTATGTATAGTATGCCTTGGGGTGATTCGCAGATAGGTGGTATAAGGTACTAACCACTGAAAATAACTGCGATCATCACTCCATTGCATAGCCGCTATAGGGGTATATAGATGTAAAGCCCCTGGTAGTATACAGGTGGCAATAGGGAATAAAGTAATATCTATCTAGATGCTCTGATAACTGCATCTCCATACATCAAAACCATCAAGTGAAGGCTATACATACACCACACATATAGACAGCTGATGGAAACAATCATAACATACCAAAAGACATGATGGAGGGCAGAGACAGCAGGCACAGGACAGGCTGGAAACCCCGACGCGCGTTTCGCCTCAGCTTCGTCAGGAGGTTAATGAAGTGTGGCCATAAACCCCTCTTTATACCCCCCATGTAGCTTCAAGGCATCAACTAATTATATGTAACAGCTGATGCTTACTATCGAGCGCTTGTGTCTGATGATGCGCGCCGAGTACAGCATGGAGACGCCGCATTCATCAGGAGGAGGGGTGGAACGCAAGCCATGCGTTCCAGCCCGCCTCCCAAGGAAACGTAGCGGCGTCCCCACGTGATCCGGCGCACAGCGCATCACAACACAGCGCTGCATCGGCCTGTCAGACGTGAGTAATATCGGGCTGTAAAGGTGTCAGAACCCGAATATATAATTATATAATTCACGTTATATAGCCCAAGCTGTACTCGGCGCGCATCATCAGACACAAGCGCTCGATAGTAAGCATCAGCTGTTACATATAATTAGTTGATGCCTTGAAGCTACATGGGGGGTATAAAGAGGGGTTTATGGCCACACTTCATTAACCTCCTGACGAAGCTGAGGCGAAACGCGCGTCGGGGTTTCCAGCCTGTCCTGTGCCTGCTGTCTCTGCCCTCCATCATGTCTTTTGGTATGTTATGATTGTTTCCATCAGCTGTCTATATGTGTGGTGTATGTATAGCCTTCACTTGATGGTTTTGATGTATGGAGATGCAGTTATCAGAGCATCTAGATAGATATTACTTTATTCCCTATTGCCACCTGTATACTACCAGGGGCTTTACATCTATATACCCCTATAGCGGCTATGCAATGGAGTGATGATCGCAGTTATTTTCAGTGGTTAGTACCTTATACCACCTATCTGCGAATCACCCCAAGGCATACTATACATACATCTGACATGTGTTCCATCTTTTTGGTGGGTTTTTGAGACACCGGCCAGGGGACTATGGCATCTAGCTTTCTTTGCTGATTTTTCCGGATACATCTTTTTTGTGTAATCTTTTATAATTGTGTAATTACGATTCATTTGTACCTCAATAAAGTATATTTTTGAACATATTGGGCATGCTATGGTTGTTTTTTAGCAACATTTTTTAGGTTTATATGATTGGTTTCCCGCTTGCCCTACCCATGGCATTATAGTGAGGCCTTTTTTCTTTTGGTTCTATAGTCTGAGCAGTAGTCTTTTTATGTATTACAAGAGCCTGTACTTCATTGAGGATTTGCATTTCCCTTTCCCCATATGCATGGGAGATTGTGCTTAATGCCGGATTGTATCAAAAGACTGTTTAATGCCTATGGATGTATTGTAATCAAGAGTCATCATCAGTAAAGTGCCATTTGGAGTTTCATCCTGCTTCCTCTATTAACACTATAGTAAATGGTTGTACCTCCATCCAAAAGGTACTGGCGTCACGATTACAAGGGACATTGCCACTGGCACATTAATACAAACCACCAAGGGCCCCTCAAACCCACTTCTGCCAGTGTCCCTTACACCAGAGTGTGCCCCAGAGAATCCTTGTGCCATTCTCCTTTTCACTTATGCGAGCCTGCCCAGGGACGACATAACCGTGAGTAACCAGAACTAGGACCAAACAAAATACATGTTTTAAGACTAGAAGAACGACATACTGGTAACAGGGCTCTCCACCACAGTGTGACAAAGCTGGGCAGTCTCCGTTGCTGCGCAGGGACAGGGAGGGCCTAATAGATTTCCACGGGCAACTGTAGGATATTGCTGTGGATGGTGCAATTGTCACTACAGGTACATCCATTGTAGGGAGAGACTAGTTGTCAGAGACCCAGTACTAGTCTCCCCTATCCCTAGCTCCTGGTTACCATTGGCGCAGAGAATGGTGTATATCACATATATTTAGGGATTTAATTGCACATTATTAAAAGTTACATTTTAAAGGTATCTATTTGGATTGTTTACACAAGTTTGTCATGGGCAAACTTTCCTACACAACCTGTAGTGATGAACGAACATCGGCCGCGACGTTTCACGAATGAGCGTTCGCGAATCAAATGTTCGCGAATCGCGCGTTCGCGGCGGGCCCCATTCACTTTAGTAGAAGGCGAACCTGAAAAATTTCAGGTCATATTTTCAGCAACCAAATACTTACTAGGCGTGCACAAATAGTCCCACAACATGGACAGTGACATACAAAAGGGGGTTCAATGGCAAAAATTCCCACTTTTTAATCAGGGGCCATTTTTATCAGGGGCCATTTTTATGTGTCTTAAAGGGAAACTCTCAAAAATGTGCCATGCTGGAGCCTAGAAAAATTGTATTTTTGGCCACCGGAGTACGGGTCCCAAAAATTAGGCATTCATCTGACAGAAAAGAAAAGTGATTATGTGGCTGGAGGAATATTAGACGGTCAGTGGATAATAATTTTACTGTAGGCCCCACGGGCCCCAAAAATTATGCATTCACCTGACAGAAAAGAACAAGTGATTATGTGGCTGGAGGTATATTAGGGTACTTTCACACTAGCGGTAGGATGGCAGTGCACGGCGAAAGGCCGCCGGACTAAAACTACGACATGTCCGACTTTTTAGTCCGACGACCTCTCGCCCTGCACTGCCGTGCTCACCGGAGCTCCGCCCCTGTCCCCATTATTGTCAATGGGGACGAGGCGGCGGTCTGGTGGCACGGCGAAATAGCGGTAGGACGGATCCGACAGGGTGAACAGCCTGTCGGATCCATCCTGTCGCTAGTGTGAAAGTACCCTTAGACGGTCAATGGATAACAATTTTACTGTAGGCCAGTACAGGCCCCAAACATTTGGCATTCACCTGACAGAAAAAAACAAGTGAATACGTGGCTGGGGGTATATTAGACGGTCAGTGGATAACAATTTTAATGTAGGCCAGTACAAGCTCCAAAAATTAGGCATTCACCTGACAGAAAAGAACTTGTGATTATGTGGCTGGAGGCACATTAGGCGGTCACTGGCTAAAAATTTTACTGTAGGCCAGTACAGGCCAAAAAAATTAGGCATTTGTAACATCCCAGAGTATGTCACTAAACTCTTTCTTCCTGCTACAACATGTCAGGTGCATATGTATTGTCATCTTGTGTAGTCTAACATTGCATTTTCCATTATATGTATTTTCTATGCCTGTTTCATATTATTGCTGTAATTTTCCATGTGCACCAGCAGGTGGCAGCAATGTGTTTAGTTCAGTTTAGCATATCTAGACTGGAATAATACATTCCAATCTAGCTCGCCCCCCTCTTTGAGGAGGTGTGGAATGTTCCCACATCCTGCCTCATGGGGAGCAAAAAAAAGTTCTAGTTAGTGTACCAGCCACCCCGGCTAGGGGAAGGCCATGTTAGTAGGAGTTCCCAGAAACAGGGATCCCAAGACAGGATCGAGCCTTGGCTGAGGCCAAGATCACTCTTCCCAGCCTGAGCCATCAGCCTCAGCTGGTTGACAAGAAAAGCAGCCATCTCCAGCCTCCAGGAAGAAGCATTCCCTGTGAGCCAAGCTGTGAGTACATATCCAGAGACCAGGAGAAGCCAAATTCCTCCTCAGCTAGTCAGGCCCATATCAAGCAGAAGACAGACAGAGCAGAAGATAAATACCTGCCAAATTCTCCAGGCATATAGTATAGGAGCAGAAGAGGCATTAACCCCTGCCATACATTGCCAATACCTGCTGGGACCTAAGGACTATCGCTGTACCTGTATGGATTTATGCTGCACCCATTAAGTAAAGACAAGTTGGATTATATTACCTGTCTGGATCTCATTCATTCCTCAATTACTCCTACTGACCACACTCAATTTATTGCAAGTGAGCCAGGATCCAGGAGTCCAGCCGTACCCAGGTAGGAGACACCGTTGACATTACACAGAGACATTATCCCCCTCTGGCATTCCTCACCTGGTACGTGAGTTGCAACATCTTAAAGGGCCCTGAGACTATAACCTGCGCACATTGCAATTGGCGTTACAAACTAAAAACCATTAATTTTGCGCCAGTGTGCATTAGTCACAATCCGGCTTACTGCACATTCACCTTACAGAAAAGAATTTGTGATGATGTGGCTGAAGGTACATAAAATGGTCACTAACTAAAAATTTTACTGTAGGCCAGTATAGGCCCCAGAAATTTGGCATCCACCTGACAGAAAATAACTTGTGATGATGTGGATGGAGGTACAATAGGCGGTCATCGGCTAAAAATTTTACTGTAGGCCGGTACAGGCCCAAAAAAATAGGCATTCACCTGACAGAAAAGAACTAGTAATTATGTGTCTGGAGGTAGATTAGGCATCACTGAATAACAATTTTACTGTAGGCCACTGGAGTAGAGGCCCCACAAATTAGGCATTCACCTGCCAGAAAAGGCAATTTATTCAGCTGTATATACATAGAAACATAGAATGTGTGGGAAGATAAGAACCATTTGGCCCATCTAGTCTGCCTAATACTGAATATTATGAATAGCCCCTGGCCCTATCTTATATGAGGGATGGCCTTCAGAGTTGAGCGAACACCTGGATGTTCGGGTTCGAGAAGTTTGGCCTAACTTCCCCGAAATGTTCGGGTTCGGGATCCGAACTCGACCCGAACTTCGCCCCCAACCCGAACCCCATTGAAGTCAATGGTGACCCGAACTTTTCTGCACTAAAAAGGCTGTAAAATAGCCCAGGGAAGGGCTAGAGGGCTGCAAAAGGCAGCAACATGTAGGTAAATCTCCTGCAAACAAATGTGGATAGGGAAATGAATTAAAATAAAATTAATTAAAATTAACCAATATCAATTGGAGAGAGGTCTCATGGCAGAGAATCAGGCTTCATGTCATAGCAGAGAATCAGGCTTCACGTCACCCACCACTGGAACAGGCCATTGTCAGATATTTAGGCCCCGGCACCCAGACAGAGGAGAGAGGTCCCATAGCAGAGAATCAAGCTTCATGTCACCCACCACTGGAACAGGCCATTGTCAGATATTTTTAGGCCCCGGCACCCAGACAGAGGAGAGAGGTCCCATAGCAGAGAATCAGGCTTCATGTCATAGCAGAGAATCAGGCTTCAAGTCATAGCAGAGAATCAGGCTTCATGTCATAGCAGAGAATCAGGCTTCACGTCACCCACCACTGGAACAGGCCATTGTCAGACAGAGGAGAGAGGTCCCATAGCAGAGAATCAGGCTTCATGTCATAGCAGAGAATCAGGCTTCAAGTCATAGCAGAGAATCAGGCTTCATGTCATAGCAGAGAATCAGGCTTCACGTCACCCACCACTGGAACAGGCCATTGTCAGACAGAGGAGAGAGGTCCCATAGCAGAGAATCTGGCGTGAGCGTGTCTGGTGTCTGTAGCTGAGGTGGAAGGTTGTGTCAGCAGCAGCTCCTGAACCTCCACAGCAAAGGCCTCTCCGGGGAGTTTCCTGCCATCTGTTCCCAAGGAGGAGTTCCAGG
This sequence comes from Bufo bufo, assembly GCF_905171765.1. Classification (NCBI taxonomy): domain Eukaryota; kingdom Metazoa; phylum Chordata; class Amphibia; order Anura; family Bufonidae; genus Bufo; species Bufo bufo. Next base: position 91,074,296 of record NC_053394.1, read on the forward strand.
CTTGCGGTGAGCTTTTCCATCTCTCCCCAGCCCAGGCCCTGCCTCTCTTTAGGGAGCTGGTAGGGTCCTGTGGCCATGTCCTCACAGAAGGATGCCCCTGCTCCCCGGCTTGGGTCGGTGGGGAGTAAGGGGTCTCAGCAACCGACTCTGAAGGATGATGGCGAGGGGGTAACTACACCTGGACGCGGTAGTGGCAGCCGAGTCCCCGCTGAGGACCCAAGGACGCCAGGAAGAAGGAGTCAGACTGCGGAGGGCCGGGAGGTGTCGTCCCAGGTAGGTTGGGGGTCTCGGCGGGAGGGAGAAAATACCTCCGCCTACAGCTCTCGCTTGGCCGCCCACCTGCGGGAATATGATGAGCTGGGACGGGACCTCAGAGCCCTGAGGAAGGAGCTGAAAGAGACACGGGCTAAAGCCACCATTTCTGCAAAGAAAAAGAGGCCCCCCCTTAAAGGGAACCTGTCACCTCTAATTGACCTATTAAACTCAGCCCTAAGAATTAATAAATGCGTTTCAACAGTCATATATATCTTACTCATACTCAAATCTGCAGCCTTTTTGACCATCTAATCATCTTTTTTTAAATTTCCCGCCATATATGCTAATGTGCCCAAAAGAGTCATAGTTTACCTCTCACAGACAAGAGCAGTCATATCTTTCCAGAGTCATCTTCTTCATCTCCGCCTTAGAAACGCCCACAGCCATGTAATCCCGCGCAATCGCATTACTCTACATACTGAAAACGAGGTTATGCTTGTTTTGGAGCGCAACCACGTCATATACGTCAGGGCCAACGTAATTGCACAGTCTCAAATTCCTTCCGGACTCCCCATGCCACAAAGCCTGCCTGTAAGTATATATTTTTTTAATATTCGGTGTTATTAAAACATTTTTTACAGCCGCAGCCTTCCGCCTGGGATATTTGTCACCCGTCTGTAAGCCGTATCGTCTGGCAAGAGCAGGGGGCTGCCGGTGTCCAAAGTTACCTCTGCGGCAGGCCTGGAGTAGACGCAGGACAATGTTTCTCCCTCCGGTATAACTCCTGTGGAGTACAGGTCGGAGGAGGGAGCGGGGTTAGCGGAGACCGGAGCCCTTTGATCGCTCATGGCAGGACGCAAGATCAGCCTGCAGCAGGAGGCTGTAGTCTGCAGGTCATCCAGGCAAAGCGTGTGGAGCGGCACGTCAGGCAGCAGCTGGCAAGGGCTGGTGGAGGTTCGGCTGTGCTGCCTGGGTCCCCGCAAACGTAACTGGCATGGTTGGCTAGTAGATCCTCACACATGAGCGGCGGGAGAGGAGCGATGAGGAGCCTGCGGCCAGCCAGGGAGAGAGTGCTGCACGTGTGCCCGCCGGGGATGCACCTCCGTATACTGAGCACAAAATGATGAAAACACCCCCCCCGACAGGACGAAGGTAAGCGCAGGCTGTATTTGGTGGATCATTTTGCTGCAGCTGTACTACAGGATGCACTAGCAGCTGGATCAGTATGATATTTACTGCTCTCCAGGTGTCATGCCAATGTTCAAGGAATGCATGTCAAATGTGCTGCTCACACTGCAGCTGGGGGGCCTATGTCAGCCCATAGAAGTCAATGGGGCCATGTAATTGAAGGGGTTATCCTATGAAGTCCTTATCATATGACCACAGGACATAGCCTCTGCCAGCCCACTAAAATACACCCCCCACCCTAGTATACTGGGCACACACTGCTGACCCCACCCTGTATACTAAGCACACACTGCTGACTCCACCCTGTATACTAAGCACACACTGCTGACTCCCCCACCCAACCTGTATACTATGCACACACTGCAGACCTCCTCCTGTATACTGACAGTGTGCAGGGTATATACTGTACACACCGATGACTCCTTTATACGGACACCGTTCTGGATAGGCCCCATACAGTATAAACTTTCCTTGTGGTTGCACCTATACGCTATAAAGTCTCCTTGCGGCTGGCCCCCATACGGTATAACGTCTCCATCTGTCTGCCCTATACAGTATAATAAATCTCCTGGCTGCCCCATACAGTATATAACGTCTTCTTGTGGCTGCCCCCCATACAGTATATAATGTTTCCTTGTGGCTGCCCCCCATACAGTATATAATGTTTCCTTGTGGCTGGCCCCCATACGGTATAACGTCTCCCTGTGGCTGGCCCCCATACAGAATATAATGTTTCCTTGTGGCTGGCCCCCATACGGTATAACGTCTCCTTGGGGCTACCCCCATAAGGACAATGGCTGTATACCAAATTTTGTGAATATTAATTTTAAATTTGCACCTAGTTCTTCGTCGTCATATTTGTTATATTTAAAAAATTGTTGTTATATACCACAATTACATTTTTTTTTATTATTTTTTTTTTATTATTTTTTTTTTGAAAGCTACTTTTTTTTTTTCATAGATTGATCACCATGGCAGAAAAAGGCGAAATTGAAAATAATTTGCATACGACAGTGGAAACTACTATTTCATACAATGTAAGTTCAACAATGCTATACTGGCCAACATTAATTTAGGAATTCCGATTAAGTATGATTATATTGTTTTGTAATTGGATATTAAAATGAAAGGCAATTTTTTTTATTTATTATTTAAAAAAAATATTGTAAACGTTTAATTTTGATCATGATTAAAGTTCATAGCTTCTAACCAAATTAAAAAAAAAATAATATTTTCGAAAACTCTTCACAGATATCAAAATCAACGTCTGTTAATAGAAACACAGCCGACATTTCAAGCTCAGGTTTATTAGAAAATATGGATGACTTATGTTTGGAGTCAGTATTTGAACAAGCCAACCAGGTGATTCTAGCAATTTAGATTTAAAGTTTATTTAAAAAAAATAAATTGTAACACACATTGCAATAGTTAGTCTATGTTATGAATGTGTTGCGTAACAGATGCACACAGTTGACCCCATGTAGTTCTTCTATATTGTTTCTTTATCTGAATAGACATTCCTATAAAGTATTATACAAGATGCAAATTATTGAGTCTGCATTACCCATGCAATATCTACTTGTTCATTTCACCAAATATGCGTGATGTTCTATTAAAAAAAAAAAAAAAAAAAATTCTCCTACTCAATGTTCAAAAATTTTATGTTTTTGATCCTTTAGGATAATAGTTACACATCATATCTATAAAATATATATATAACACAGAAAATCCGCAGCACTCTTTGAAGTAAAAGAATGTGTAGTTTATTCACACATGTCGAAAAATGACAACGTTTCGGTTCTCTCACAGAATCTTTCTCAAGTCAGGTGAACATAAAGTGCATACGTGCATGTATAAATACATCTTCACATTGTGACCAATTAATTAATCAACCAATACAACAACAGTGCACTCCCCTTATCGGATAAGGCTACTTTCACACTAGCGTTCAGAGCGGATCCGTCTGATGTTTCATCAGACAGATCCGCTCCTATAATGCAGACGTTTGCATCCGTTCAGAACGGATCCGTCTGCATTATAGCTTAGAAAAATTTCTAAGTGTGAGAGTAGCCTGACTTTACATTGAAAGTCAATGGGGGACGGATCCGCTTGAAGATTGAGCCATATGGTGTCATCTTCAAGCGGATCCGTCCCCATTGACTTCCATTATAAGTCTGGACGGATCCGCTCGCCTCCGCACGGCCAGGCGGACACCCGAACGCTCCAAGCGGAGCGGAGCGGAGGCTGAACGCTGGCAGACTGATGCATTCTCAGCGGATCCGCCTCCACTGAGAATGCATCAGGGCTGGACGGCTGCGTTCGGTGCCGCTTGTGAGCCCCTTCAAACGGAGCTCACGAGTGGACACCTGAACGCAGGTGTGAAAGTAGCCTAAGCCACAATTCATAAAATTAGCTCCACATGTTAACATAAGTATCGATCACTCAGTGCGTTTACTCATGCTTTCGGCAGTGATTATACATAGTCAAAATAAATGTGTAAAAGTGCATATAAGAAAGTGCAAAGTGCATACAAAAACTTAAATACTATAATACCTTGCTGGGGGTTTGTGTATAGAGATAAAAGGAGAAGGCGTCTTTACTTCTATGAAGGCACGCCACTCTTCCGCGTCTATTCCTTCTCAATGCTCATGTATCAGGCCTTCCCCCCTTGTGACGCAGTACATAACTACCATGCGTCATCAATGGGCGGAGACCCAGCGTAGTGACGCCCGGTCGACTGTGTCAGCGTCCATCACACGCGCCATGCGCGCGCCAGTGCGCAGCAACAGTCGTCCGCGCACGTCACAGGTCTATTCCGCCATTTTACATTAGGGCACTAATTTGGGCAATACCTTACACCTCTATTCCTCCTTCTATTCCCTATTCCAAAAGACTATCACCCAGCTCGGGTAGACGCCTGAATTCAAACTTCAAACGATATGTATATGCAATCGCATTTCAATGTGGATAAATCCATGTAACTTCCATTGGGTCCACCTCATACAGCATGTTAGACATATCAGAACACAGGGACCACGGAGGGATATTAACTGACCATTCCTCCTGTCACCCTAAATTCAACATTTAACCCCTTAGGTTTCAGAGTATCCAACCGAAAAATCCACCTAAGCTCAGTTTTTTTCTAAATATTTAATCGATCACCTCCTCTCTCTAGTGGTTTTACATGATCCAAGATCATAAATCTCAGATCATTTTCCTTATGATTTTTTTCCAAAAAATGTTTTGACACGGGTAAATCTCTTCTTTTATTCCTAATGGATTGTCTGTGGTTATTTAACCTAGTTTTCATATCACATGTGGTTTCGCCCACATAGAGCCTTTTACATGGACACCATAACACATATATCACCCATGATGAATAACAAGTGAGATAATGCTTTATGTTAAAGATTTCTCCCGTGTCTGGATGTGCGAACACCGATCCTTTGTCCATCAGTTTACAGTTCACACATCCCAGACATGGGAAAGAGCCTGTCCGCCTTGTCTTCAAAAAAGTCTGTCTTGGTTGACCCTTTTCAGGCAGTCTAGAGTGTACAACCTTGTCCCTGATGTTCCCTGCCCTTTTATATGCCATCATGGGTGGATTTTTAAAGGCAGCTATGTTGGGGTGACCACTACTAAGTAGCCCCCAATGACGCCTCACTATCCTTTCAATATTTGGGCTCAACTCATTGTAAGATGACACAAAAGGTAGTCTATCACTAGCCTGTCTACTTTTTGAGATTAACAACTCCTCTCTAGAAATTCCTTTTTTTCACTAACCTTCTAGGGTAACCCCTGTTTATAAAGGATTGTTCCATATTACTCAATGCCAAATTCATATTCTCATCTTTATCCACTATTCTCCGTACTCTCAGCATTTGGCTGAACGGCAGAGAATTTACCATCCTTCTTGGGTGTCCACTTGCAAAAAGCAATAGTGTGTTCTTATCAGTGGGTTTAATGTTCAAATCCATATGTATTTGATCATTCTCAATGTATACCTAAGTGTCCAGATACTGCACCCGGTCAACCGATGCCGTTAACGTAAATTGGATCTCCCGGTCAAGGGAGTTCAAAAATACGTGAAAGTCCATCAGCTGCTCCATGGTGCCGGCCCAAATGAGGAAGATATTGTCTATGTACCTCCACCACGTCAAAACCTGGTTGTAGTGGGGAGATACATAGACAAGACGTTCCTCAAATGACCGCACAAATATGTTTGCATAAGTGGGCGCTGCATTGGACCCCATTGCCGTGCCCATCATCTGCAAATAATACTGTCCCTGGAACACAAAATAGTTGTTCCTCAAGGACAACTCCAGCAATGTCAAAAAAAAACTGTCGAACTGGAGTGGAGTAATCTAAATGTCGCAGCATCTCCGCTACAGCCGACAAGCTCTTTTCATGACTGATCGAGGTGTATAATGACACAATGTCAAACGATGCCAGGATCGCCCCCTTCGGGACCCGCATCCCTATAATCTTAGTGATGAAGTCTCCAGTGTCCCTAATGTATGATTTAGCACCCATAGCTTATTCCCTCAGGATTTTGTCTAAGAAGACATTAATATTCGACAAAATCGAATTCCTGCCTGAAATTATTGGCCGTCCCGGAGGGTCAATCAGCCTTTGGTGTATTTTGGGTAATACATATATAGTGGGTGTAACTGGAGACTTCACCACCAAGAACTCCTTGAGTTGTTTATCAATAATACCATCATGTACCGCTATAGTCAACTGTGCATCAATTTTCCTGGCAATATCGAATATGGGGTCCTTGACCAATGGTTCATAGACACCAGGTTCTCCCAATTGCCTATGTATCTCTTTTATGTACTGAGAGGTGTCCATAACCACGATCCCACCACCCTTGTCCGCAGGCTTGATGGTAAGATCGGGGTTCCTGGACAAACTCTCTAAAGCAGACATTTCCTGTGCCGTAATGTTTGGCTTTATAAACACATCAGATTTGGTTCTATTTCTCAACAAGGCTACATCTCTCTTGACTGCCTCGGTAAAACACTCTAGGGCATGTGAATTAACAATGGGAAAAAAAAATCACTTTTTAAATGCAATCCAAATTGTTTCAAAGTCAACTGACCATCCGGTGTGTTGACCTCATTAATATTCTTGCCACAGAGGAACCAGAGTCGAACCACACCCTCAGTTTGAGATTCCTGAAGAGGCGGTTCAAGTCCAGTTCCAACTAGAACCAATCAGGCTTAGCCTGAGGACAAAAGGACAGTCCTTTGTTCAATGCCTTCAATTCGTACTCAGTCAGTGTATAAGATGAAATGTTTACCACCACATTTGACTCTATTTCTTCTTTGTTACATTCATCTGTCTGGAGTTGTTGGTCCTCATTAATCTTTGTGCTCTGGTTTTTCCTAGTTCTTCTGTGTCTAAGACCTCCCCTTCTTGTGGGGCGTCTCCCATGACAACACGTGTTCCTAAAAAAGTTCCAGGCTGGCTAGAGTTGGCATCATCACTTATATCCTTATTTCTCACCCATTTGTTTGTTTCTTTGTTATGTTTTGATGACTTCTTTGGCATCAGACTCCGGTCCACCTGCCAAGGTTGTTCCCAGGTGTAGATGTGTCCAGACCCATAATCATTTTGGTCTCTGTGCCACTTTGACCTTTTAATCTCTTCAAGGTCTTTCCGCATTTTTTCTAGAAAAGCTTGTTGTTTTACCAAAAAAGCATCAACTTCATTAGAGGACAAGGTAGATTTAAGCTGTTGTTCAGTGTCCTGCAATTTGTTCCTTAATACCACCATTTCCTTCTGCGAAAATTCAATGTTAAGTAACATGACATCCATTGCATATTTATTTGAGATGGCTTCAAAACGTGCTCTGAATTCGCCATCTTGTGAGAACATGTTTGGCTTCAAACGTGATCGCATCTCACGTGGTATGCGCTTATTTTTATAATATTGCGCTAGAGTGAGCGAATGCAGCTCGATGGATAACAGCTTTTTGGTAATGCTTTCGTAATCCCTCTTGATATTAATAGCCGAGGATACATTGAGGAAGGCAGTGTCCCCCTCCACATTTCCCATAATCCTCTGTATATCCACATTGCTGTATGAAAAAAACATGTGTATCAATGTCCCTTTGTTGGGATGTAATACCTTGAATATTGGTAGGGTCGGGTGCAGAGCCTTCAGTCACCAATAGATCATAGAAAAGGTCAGGCAGCACTCCTTAACATGCAGCTGTAGCTGTAAGGTGCCTGCGGTGGTCCCTCGATACAGGACGGATAAACAACACCGAAAATCCGCAGCACTCTTTGAAGTAAAAGAATGTGTAGTTTATTCACACATGTCGAAAAATGACAACGTTTCGGTTCTCTCACAGAACCTTTCTCAAGTCAGGTGAACATAAAGTGCATACGTGCGTGTATAAATACATCTTCACATTGTGACCAATTAATTCATCAACCAATACAACAACAGTGCACTCCCTTATCGGATAAGCCACAATTCATAAAATTAGCTCCACATGTTAACATAAGTATCGATCACTCAGTGTGTTTACTCATGCTTTCGGCAGTGATCGATACTTATGTTAACATGTGGAGCTAATTTTATGAATTGTGGCTTATCCGATAAGGGGAGTGCACTGTTGTTGTATTGGTTGATGAATTAATTGGTCACAATGTGAAGATGTATTTATACATGCACGTATGCACTTTATGTTCACCTGACTTGAGAAAGGTTCTGTGAGAGAACCGAAATGTTGTCATTTTTCGACATGTGTGAATAAACTACACATTCTTTTACTTCAAGGAGTGCTGCAGATTTTCTGTGTTGTTTATCCGTCCTGTATCGAGGTACCACCGCGGGCACCTTACAGCTACAGCTGCATGTTAAGGCGTGCTGCCTGACCTTTTCTATGATCTATTGGCGACTGAAAGCTCTGCACCCGACCCTACCAATATTCAAGGTATTACATCCCAACAAAGGGACATTGATACACATGTTTTTTCATACAGCAATGTGGATATACAGAGGATTATGGGAAATGTGGAGGGGGACGCTGCCTTCCTCAATGTACCCTTGGCTATTAATATCAAGAGGGATTACGAAAGCATTACCAAAAAGCTGTTATCCATCGAGCTGCATTCGCTCACTCTAGCTCAATATTATAAAAATAAGCGCATACCACGTGGGATGCGATCACGTTTGAAGCCAAACATGTTCTCACAAGATGGCGAATTCAGAGCACGTTTTGAAGCCATCTCAAATAAATATGCAATGGATGTCATGTTACTTAACATTGAATTTTCGCAGAAGGAAATGGTGGTATTAAGGAACAAATTGCAGGACACTGAACAACAGCTTAAATCTACCTTGTCCTCTAATGAAGTTGATGCTTTTTTGGTAAAACAACAAGCTTTTCTAGAAAAAATGCGGAAAGACCTTGAAGAGATTAAAAGGTCAAAGTGGCACAGAGACCAAAATGATTATGGGTCTGGACACATCTACACCTGGGAACAACCTTGGCAGGTGGACCGGAGTCTGATGCCAAAGAAGTCATCAAAACATAACAAAGAAACAAACAAATGGGTGAGAAATAAGGATATAAGTGATGATGCCAACTCTAGCCAGCCTGGAACTTTTTTAGGAACACGTGTTGTCATGGGAAGCACCCCACAAGAAGGGGAGGTCTCAGACACAGAAGAACTGGGAAAAACCAGAGCACAAAGATTAATGAGGACCAACAACTCCAGACAGATGAATGTAACAAAGAAGAAATAGAGTCAAATGTGGTGGTAAACATTTCATCTTATACACTGACTGAGTACGAATTGAAGGCATTGAACAAAGGACTGTCCTTTTGTCCTCAGGCTAAGCCTGATTGGTTCCAGTTGGAACTGGACTTGAACCGCCTCTTCAGGAATCTCAAACTGAGGGTGTGGTTCGACTCTGGTTCCTCTGTGGCCAAGAATATTAATGAGGTCAACACACCGGATGGTCAGTTGACTTTGAAACAATTTGGATTGCATTTAAAAAGTGATTTTTTTTTCCCATTGTTAATTCACATGTCCTAGAGTGTTTTACCGAGGCAGTCAAGAGAGATGTAGCCTTGTTGAGAAATAGAACCAAATCTGATGTGTTTATAAAGCCAAACATTACGGCACAGGAAATGTCTGCTTTAGAGAGTTTGTCCAGGAACCCCGATCTCACCATCAAGCCTGCGGACAAGGGTGGTGGGATCGTGGTTATGGACACCTCTCAGTACATAAAAGAGATACATAGGCAATTGGGAGAACCTGGTGTCTATGAACCATTGGTCAGGGACCCCATATTCGATATTGCCAGGAAAATTGATGCACAGTTGACTATAGCGGTACATGATGGTATTATTGATAAACAACTCAAGGAGTTCTTGGTGGTGAAGTCTCCAGTTACACCCACTATATATGTATTACCCAAAATACACCAAAGGCTGATTGACCCTCCGGGACGGCCAATAATTTCAGGCAGGAATTCGATTTTGTCGAATATTAATGTCTTCTTAGACAAAATCCTGAGGGAATACGCTATGGGTGCTAAATCATACATTAGGGACACTGGAGACTTCATCACTATGATTAAAGGGATGCGGGTCCCGAAGGGGGTGATCCTGGCATCGTTTGACATTGTGTCATTGTACACCTCGATCAGTCATGAAAAGAGCTTGTCGGCTGTAGCGGAGATGCTGCGACATTCAGATTACTCCGCTCCAGTTTGACAGTTTGTTTTGACATTGCTGGAGTTGTCCTTGAGGAACAACTATTTTGTGTTCCAGGGACAGTATTATTTGCAGATGATGGGCGCGGCAATGGGGTCCAATGCAGCGCCCACTTATGCAAACATATTTGTGCGGTCATTTGAGGAACGTCTTGTCTATGTATCTCCCCACTTCAACCAGGTTTTGACGTGGTGGAGGTACATAGACGATATCTTCCTCATTTGGGCCGGCACCATGGAGCAGCTGATGGACTTTCACGTATTTTTGAACTCCCTTGACCGGGAGATCCAATTTACGTTAACGGCATCGGTTGACCAGGTGCAGTATCTGGACACTTAGGTATACATTGAGAATGATCAAATATGGATTTGAACATTAAACCCACTGATAAGAACACACTATTGCTTTTTGCAAGTGGACACCCAAGAAGGATAGTAAATTCTCTGCCGTTCAGCCAAATGCTGAGATTACGGAGAATAGTGGATAAAGATGAGAATATGAATTTGGCATTGAGTAATATGGAACAATCCTTTATAAACAGGGGTTACCCTAGAAGGTTAGTGAAAAAACATGCCGATAGAGCAAAAGGAATTTCTAGAGAGGAGTTGTTAATCTCAAAAAGTAGACAGGCTAGTGATAGACTACCTTTTGTGTCATCTTACAATGAGTTGAGCCTAAATATTGAAAGGATAGTGAGGCGTCATTGGGGGCTACTTAGTAGTGGTCACCCCAACATAGCTGCCTTTAAAAATCTGCCCATGATGGCATATAAAAGGGCAGGGAACATCAGGGACAAGGTTGTACACTCTAGACTGCCTGAAAAGGGTCAACCAAGACAGACTTTTTTGAAGACAAGGCGGACAGGCTCTTTCCCATGTCTGGGATGTGTGAACTGTAAACTGATGGACAAAGGATCGGTGTTCGCACATCCAGACACGGGAGAAATCTTTAACATAAAGCATTATCTCACTTGTTATTCATTATGGGTGATATATGTTTTATGGTGTCCATGTAAAAGGCTCTATGTGGGCGAAACCACATGTGATATGAAAACTAGGTTAAATAACCACAGACAATCCATTAGGAATAAAAGAAGAGATTTACCCGTGTCAAAACATTTTTTTGAAAAAAATCATAAGGAAAATGATCTGAGATTTATGATCTTGGATCATGTAAAACCACTAGAGAGCTTAGGTGGATTTTTCGGTTGGATACTCTGAAACCTAAGGGGTTAAATGTTGAATTTAGGGTGACAGGAGGAATGGTCAGTTAATATCCCTCCGTGGTCCCTGTGTTCTGATATGTCTAACATGCTGTATGAGGTGGACCCAATGGAAGTTACATGGATTTATCCACATTGAAATGCGATTGCATATACATATCGTTTGAAGTTTGAATTCAGGCGTCTACCCGAGCTGGGTGATAGTCTTTTGGAATAGGGAATAGAAGGAGGAATAGAGGTGTAAGGTATTGCCCAAATTAGTGCCCTAATGTAAAATGGCGGAATAGACCTGTGACGTGGCGCGGGCGACTGTTGCTGCGCACTGGCGCGCGCATGGCGCACGTGATAGACGCTGACACAGTCGACCGGGCGTCACTACGCTGAGTCTCCGCCCATGGATGACGCATGGTAGTTATGTACTGCGTCACAAGGGGGGAAGGACTGATACATGCGCATTGAGAAGGAATAGACGCGGAAGAGTGGCGTGCCTTCATAGAAGTAAAGACGCCTTCTCCTTTTATCTCTATACACAAACCCCCAGCAAGGTATTATAGTATTTAAGTATTTGTATGCACTTTGCACTTTCTTATATGCACTTTTACACATTTATTTGGACTATGTATAATCACTGCCGAAAGCATGAGTAAACGCACTGAGTGATCGATACTTATGTTAACATGTGGAGCTTATTTTATGAATTGTGGCTTATCCGATAAGGGGAGTGCACTGTTGTTGTATTGGTTGATGAATTAATTGGTCACAATGTGAAGATTTTTTTATACATGCACGTATGCACTTTATGTTCACCTGACTTGAGAAAGGTTCTGTGAGAGAACCGAAACGTTGTCATTTTTCGACATGTGTGAATAAACTACACATTCTTTTACTTCAAGGAGTGCTGCGGATTTTCCGTGTTGTTTATCCGTCCTGTATCGAGGGACCACCGCGGGCACCTTACAGCTACAGCTGCATGTTAAGGAGTGCTGCCTGACCTTTTCTATGGATATATATATATATATATATATATATATATATAGCGGATTTTCGATCCTTCTACAAAGTAATCTTAATTAATTTGATCTAAATAATTTATAACAGGATGAAACGACATCTGCGGATAACAAGGATCCAATTATTGTGTCAGTTAATACAGCGGCTAAGCCGTTATTTGAATCTAAATACATCCATGATATAGTCTTTAGCGAACCAAGCAATCAGGATGATGAGGTATATACATTTTTTTTATATTTTTTCTGTTTAGCAATGTATTAGAATAAAAGCATATTTTTTATAACTCTTTTTCTATCTCTCTCTCTCAATCTCTCTCTCTCTATCTCTTTATCTCGCTCTCTTTATCTCGCTCTCTTTATCTCGCTCTCTCTCTCTCTTTTTATTGCTCTCTTTCTCTTTATCTCTATCTTTATCTATCTAAATATTATATAATATTTATTTACCATAAATTTTTTTATTTTATTTTAGATGAAATTGCTTTTGCCAAATCTGCACAAGAAATATTCCTCACATTCGAAGAATTTGAATTATTTTCCTAATACTCCTAGAATATCAGAAAATCTCAAATGCATTGAGTTTGATACACCTGTCATTGAGGGTAGAGAAGGCAATGTGGAATGGTGCTGCTGTAGACAGTGTGTCATAATGCCAACAAATTTAGAATCAATTTGTTGTAAAGAGATAGAGAACGCTATACCCTACATACAAAATGATTTTTGTATTTCACAACACGAGTTTTTCAAAATATTCTGTACTCGAGAAGACACCATTGCTATTACTCTGCGAACAGTTGGAGATGTGAAACGTCCCCCTTCATCTAAGGAAAAAAACAGGTGAAATAAAGCACAAACGTATGAAAATGTATATATTTCTAATATATATTTATATATTTAAAATGTATATATTTTTTACAGTATGTGGAAAAGTGAGGGGGCACTCTGAAAAGGGAACCACTAGATAGATGATGTATTAATATTTTTTTATATTTTAAGAACACACCCTTAAAAATCATTTAAAACATACATAAAACAAATATGCAAAACGTCACTTGTGATAATCCTAACACCAAACTCTAATATGGGATTGGTATGCCAGCAGTATAATAGATATATAGCAATGCGATAGTAGTAGCAAAATGGCCAAATGTCCCAATAAGAGTCCTGTTCTTATAATGCAATAGTGTAGGAGTGGCACTATGGCCAATGACATTGAAGCAATAGTGATAATATAAGCAATGGCCCTGTGGCCAAATTCTGATGGGGCAATAATGATGCTAATGTCCCTTTGTCCGGTATTCTGAACGTGCAGAGATATGTGTCATGGTCTTACCTGCTTGCTGCTCTCCTTCGTTTGACATGTGCTGGCGGCCATCTTGGGTCCTGGGTTTCTTGTAGCCTTCCACCCTGCGGCTCCTCCTTCCCCTGGGAGGAGCTGGATGCCTAGCTCATATATATAGGAGGTCTGTGGCTTCAGTTCCTTGCTTGGTCCTCTTGTGTTCACATGCTTCTAAGACTGCTGCTGCTTCTGGTTCCTGATCCTGGCCTCGTCTGACTACCCTGCTGGTTCCTGATCCTGGCTTCGTCTGACTACCCTGCTGGTTCCTGATCCTGGCTTCGTCTGACTACCCTGCTGGTTCCTGATCCTGGCTTCGTCTGACTACCCTTCTGGTTCCTGACCTCTGGCTTCGCAAAGACTCTGCTCGGTTTCACCATCCGTTTGGACTTTTGCTTTACAGCTTTATTTTCAATAAAGCCTTCTTATTTTCACTTATCCCTTGTTGTACGTCTGGTTCATGGTTCCGTGACATTAGGACCAAGCCATGAATTCTGACGGTACAGGGCCATCCTCGCTACCCACGCTGGTTGCCAGACTTGATCAGCAGGATCACCTGTTGGGTCGGTTCGCTGTGGCGTTGCAAACCCTGCTTGAACGCACGGCTCATTTCGCTCCCGTTGCCGATGGGTCGGTTGTCGCTCCTGGGCTCGCTCCTACTGCCGCTCCGGTTGTTGCGCCAGAGTCTACCCCGACACCTGTTGTTGCGCCTGCGGTGTTTCGGGGTATGACCGGTTCTGCCCCTCTTCCACAGCGCTTTGGGGGAGAGCCAACTCAGTGCCGAGGTTTCCTTAACCAGGTGGGCATTTATTTTGAGTTGCTGCCACATGCCTTTCCTACTGAGAGATCAAAGGTGGGCTTCTTGATCTCGCTGCTCTCGGACAAGGCCTTGGCCTGGGCCAGCCCTTTATGGGAGAACAACAATCCGGTGGTTGCCGAGTTTTCCGGTTTTGTTGCTTCTCTTCGGAAGGTATTCGATGTGCCGGCTCGTGCTGCCTCTGCTGTGAAGCTCCTTATGTCCATCAGACAGGGTTCACGATCCGTAGCTGAATACGCCATTGAGTTTCGTACCCTGGCAGCAGAGGTGGGCTGGAATAATGAGGCTCTGGTCGCTGCTTTCTCTCATGGTCTCTCGGATGCCTTGAAGGATGAGGTTGCAGCTAAGGACCTACCAGTTGAGCTCGAGTCTCTTATTTCTTTCCTGATTTTGATTGACACCAGACTCGGGGAGAGACCTTCCTTTAAGGAGAACCTGCGGAGGTCTTCTAACAGATTGGTGCCTACGTTTGCTGTCCCACCCGTGCCTCCCTCTCCTCCCACGCCTCCTGGGGATGACTTGTCTGGGGGTGAACCCATGCAGCTGGGGTTTGCTCGCCTGTCCGAGGGGGAGAGGGCACTCCGGAGACGCGAGGGCCGATGCATGTACTGTGGTCTCGGTGGGCATTTTCGGTTGGCATGTCCGAACCGTCCGGGAAACGCTCGTACCCTGAGATCCTGTCGGGGGCAGATCTTGGGTGGAGTCTCCTCGTCCCCGGTTTCCCGTGTTGACAAACCACTGATCACTGTTGTCCTCTCCTGGGTCGGGGGCTCGGTGACGACCCAGGCGTTGGTGGACTCTGGTGCTGGTGGTTTGTTCATTGATAGTGTGTTCGCTGCCGCCAATTCCATTCCTCTGCAGGCTCGAGGTTCCCCACTGGCTCTTGAGGCGATAGACGGCAGACCCCTTCTGCCGCCACACGTGACTCATGAGACCCTTCCAGTGGGAATAGCCATTGGTGCCGTTCACAGAGAGTCGGTGTGCCTCCAGGTTATTTCGTCTCCACACTACTCGGTGGTCTTGGGGTACCCCTGGCTCCAGAAGCATAATCCGACTTTCGATTGGAGATCGGTCGAGATCCTCTCGTGGTCACCGCAGTGTGGGGCTAGTTGCATCCATGGGTCTGTCAAGTTGCTGTGTACTTCCTCGGACTCTCTGTTGCCTCCTGAATACGAGGAGTACCGGGATGTATTCGATAAGGTGCGCGCGGTTGCCCTACCTCCGCACCGCCCATACGATTGTGCCATAGAGTTACAATCTGGTGCCGTTCCTCCTCGTGGCAAAGTCTATCCACTGTCGGTAGCGGAGAATGAGGCCATGGAGGAGTACGTGAGGGAGGCGCTTTCACGCGGACACATTCGCAAATCTTCGTCCCCGGCAGGGGCTGGATTTTTCTTTGTGAAAAAGAAGGGCGGTGAGTTGAGGCCTTGCATCGATTACAGGGGTCTCAATCGCATCACGATCAAGAACGCTTACCCGATACCCTTGATTTCCGAGCTGTTCGATCGCCTTAAAGGGGCCACGGTCTTTACCAAACTCGACCTGAGGGCGGCATATAACCTGGTAAGGATCAAGGCGGGCGATGAGTGGAAGACCGCGTTTAACACCAGGACCGGTCATTACGAATCCTTGGTTATGCCCTTTGGGTTGTGCAATGCGCCCGCAGTCTTTCAGGAATTCATCAACGATGTTTTCCGTGACCTGTTGCAGCAGTGTGTGGTAGTCTATTTGGATGACATCTTGGTATATTCTGAATCCATGGAGGCCCACATTCTGGATGTCAGACGAGTGTTGCAACGGTTACGAGAGAACAAGCTGTTCGGTAAGCTTGAGAAATGCGAATTTCACCGATCCCAGGTAACCTTCTTAGGTTACATCATTTCCGCTGAGGGGTTCTCCATGGATCCTGAGAAGGTTTCGGCTGTCTTACAGTGGCCCCAGCCCAGTGGTCTTCGTTCCCTGCAGCGCTTTTTGGGCTTCGCCAATTATTATCGGAAGTTCATCAGGGACTTTTCCATGCTGGCCAAGCCTCTCACGGATCTGACCAGGAAGGGCAGTAATTCCCAGGTCTGGCCGCTCGAGGCCATCCGAGCTTTTGAGGCCCTAAAGTCCGCCTTTGTGTCGGCTCCGATTCTGTCGCATCCCAACCCTGGGTTGCCCTTTGTCCTCGAGGTGGACGCGTCTGAGACGGGAGTAGGCGCCCTTCTGTCTCAGCGTAGAACACCAGAGGGTCCTCTGCTTCCTTGTGGGTTTTACTCCCGGAAACTGTCTTCCGCGGAGTGCAACTATCAGATTGGTGACAGGGAGTTATTGGCCATCGTGCAGGCCCTTAAAGAATGGAGGCACTTGCTCGAGGGTTCGGTGGTTCCGGTTCTCATCCTGACGGACCACAAGAATCTGACCTACCTTTCTGAGGCCAAGAGATTGACACCACGTCAGGCCAGATGGGCTCTGTTCTTGTCACGTTTTAATTACGTGGTCTCCTACCTACCCGGTTCCAAGAACATCAGGGCGGATGCCTTATCACGGCAGTACTCCGAGCTGTCCAGGGAGGAGTCGATTCCGACTTCGGTCATACCTCCGAATCAGATCCTGGCCGCCATTCGCACCAGCCTGACCTCTCCCCTGGGTGAGCAGATTTTGGCGGCTCAATCTGGTGCTCCCTCTGGGAGACCCAACGGCAGATGTTTTGTGCCTGAGGAGTTGCGCACTCGGTTGTTGCGAACCTACCATAACTCCAAGACCGCGGGGCATCCTGGAAAGAATCAGCTGTCCTGGGCTGTTTCACGTCTGTTCTGGTGGCCTTCCCTACGTTCCGACATCGCCGCATATGTAGCGGCATGCTCCGTTTGTGCCCAGAGTAAGTCCCCTCTGCACCTTCCGTTGGGCCTTCTGCAACCCATAGCCACCGGGGAGCGCCCATGGTCACACCTGGGGATGGATTTCATTGTGGACCTCCCTGCATCCCGAGGCCATACGGTCATTCTCATGATTGTGGATCGGTTTTCCAAAATGTGCCACTGTGTTCCTCTCAAGAAGTTACCCTCTGCACAAGAGTTGGCCACGATTTTTGCCAGGGAGGTCTTCCGGTTGCACGGTTTGCCTAAGGAGATTGTGTCGGATCGGGGGAGTCAGTTTGTGTCCAGGTTCTGGCGTGCCTTTTGCTCCCAGTTGGGGATTCATCTCTCCTTCTCCTCGGCCTACCACCCTCAGTCCAATGGGGCCGCAGAACGATCCAATCAGGCCTTGGAGCAATTCCTTCGTTGCTATGTCTCCGATCACCAAGACAATTGGGTTGACCTCCTGCCTTGGGCTGAGTTTGCCAGGAACACGGCGGTGAACTCTTCCTCTGGGACGTCTCCCTTCATGGCCAATTATGGGTTCCAACCTGCCGTGTTACCGGAGGTATTCTCCCCCCAGGATATTCCGGCTGTGGAGGATCACCTTTCTGTCCTACGTGCTTCTTGGGTACAGATCCAGAAGTCCCTTGAGGTCTCTGCGCAGCGCCAGAGATTCCAGGCTGATCGCAGACGAGCGCCTGCTCCTTCCTACCAGGTCGGAGACCGTGTATGGTTGTCCACCCGCAACCTCAACCTTCGAGTGCCCACTCCCAAGCTGGCGCCTCGCTTTGTTGGTCCCTTCCGAGTGCTTCGCAGGGTAAACCCGGTAGCCTATGCCCTTGCGCTTCCTCCTGGCATGCGGATCTCCAACGTGTTTCATGTCTCCCTGTTGAAGCCACTGGTGTGTAATCGTTTCACTTCCTCGGTTCCTCGGCCTCGTCCGGTCCAAGTGGGCAATCGTGAGGAATATGAGGTGAGCAATATCCTGGACTCACGCCTGGTCCGCGGTCGGTTGCAGTTTTTGGTCCATTGGCGTGGTTATGGTCCAGAGGAGCGTTCCTGGGTTCCCTCCGCAGATGTCCATGCTCCTGCCTTGCTCCGAGCCTTCCACGCACGCTTCCCTCAGAAACCGTTTTGTGCTCCGCGGAGGAGGGGCCCTTGAGGGGGAGGTACTGTCATGGTCTTACCTGCTTGCTGCTCTCCTTCGTTTGACATGTGCTGGCGGCCATCTTGGGTCCTGGGTTTCTTGTAGCCTTCCACCCTGCGGCTCCTCCTTCCCCTGGGAGGAGCTGGATGCCTAGCTCATAAATATAGGAGGTCTGTGGCTTCAGTTCCTTGCTTGGTCCTCTTGTGTTCACATGCTTCTAAGACTGCTGCTGCTTCTGGTTCCTGATCCTGGCCTCGTCTGACTACCCTGCTGGTTCCTGATCCTGGCTTCGTCTGACTACCCTGCTGGTTCCTGATCCTGGCTTCGTCTGACTACCCTGCTGGTTCCTGATCCTGGCTTCGTCTGACTACCCTTCTGGTTCCTAACCTCTGGCTTCGCAAAGACTCTGCTCGGTTTCACCATCCGTTTGGACTTTTGCTTTACAGCTTTATTTTCAATAAAGCCTTCTTATTTTCACTTATCCCTTGTTGTACGTCTGGTTCATGGTTCCGTGACAATATGTAACAAGCTCTTAGCTCGGAGACTGAACTCCAGTTACTTACAGTCTCTCGCAGCTTGTAATATTCCGGTCTTACCCTTCCTGGCTGACTCTCCGCAGCGCTGGTTTCCCAGGCGGCCGTACACTCACAGCGTCCCACGTGGTGTACTCGGCCAAAGCGTGGCGTCCCACGTGACCTGGTTGTCTAGGGTGCTGGCTGGACGCTGGACTGACTTCACTGGTGTGCGACTTGAGCTCCGGTTCTATGCCGGAGAAGGATCTCGTATGTTGATATCTTTAAAATGAAGAGCTTCCTTATTCTTTCCAGGAATCCACGCTCACTCTGTATTTTCCAGACGCGTTTCAGGGTCATACACCCCTTCCTCAGTGGCCAACTGAGTGAGTGGATTCTCACTCCTTATATGTGGGTTTTTCTTACCCACAATCCCACTTTTCCAGGCTTCTCCTAATATGTGGGATGGATTGTATTGCTGCTAGCTTATATCACTATTCACAATATAAAATATATTTAAATGAAAGTTATAACCATAAATAACATCCCATATATTTATTAACAATAAAAACAAGTTCATGGAGAAGACTACAAGGTCAGAGTTACATTTTGGAGAAAACCGCATCAGAAACGCATCAAAAACGCAATCAATGTGAACTGCGTTTTATGCTTTACAGGGTCAGACAACCCCTTTGGATGGCGCCTATCAATGTGTATTGTTTTAACATACTATTTCATACAGTCAGGTCCATAAATATTGGGACATCGACACAATTGTAACATTTTTGGCTCTATACACCACCACAATGGATTTGAAATGAAACTAACAAGATGTGCTTTAACTGCAGACTGTCAGCTTTAATTTGAGGGTATTTACATCCAAATCAGGTGAACGGGGTAGGAATTACAACAGTTTGCATATGTGCCTCCCACTTGTTAAGGAACCAATAGTAATGGGACAATTGGCTTCTCAGCTGTTCCATTGCCAGGTGTGTGTTATTCCCTCATTGTCCCAATTACAATGAGCAGATAAAAGGTCCAGAGTTCATTTCAAGTGTGCTATTTGCATTTGGAATCTGTTGCTGTCAACTCTCAAAATGAGATCCAAAGAGCTATCACTATCAGTGAAGCAAGCCATCATTAGGCTGAAAAAACAAAACAAACCCATCAGAAAGATAGCAAAAACATTAGGCATCGCCAAAATAACTGTTTGGGACATTCTTAAAAAGAAGGAACACACTGGTGAGCTCAGCAACACCAAAAGACCCGGAAGACCACGGAAAACAACTGTGGTGGATGACCGAAGAATTCTTTCCCTGGTGAAGAAAACACCCTTCACAACAGTTAGTCAGATCAAGAACACTCTCCAGGAGGTAGGTGTATGTGTGTCAAAGTCAACAATCAAGAGAAGACTTCACCAGAGTGAATACAGATGGTTCACCACAAGATGTCAACCATTAGTGAGCCTCAAAAACAGGAAGGCCAGATTAGAGTTTGCCAAACGACATCTAAAAAAGCCTTTACAGTTCTGGAACAACATCCTATGGACAGATGAGACCAATATCAACTTATACCAGAGTAATGGGAAGAAAAGAGTATGGAGAAGGAAAGGAACTGCTCATGATCCTAAGCATACCACCTCATCAGTGAAGCATGGTGGTGGTAGTGTCATGGTGTAGGGATGAATGGCTGCCAATGGAACTGGTTCTCTTGTATTTATTGATGATGTGACTGCTGACAAAAGCAGCAGGATGAATTCTGAAGTGTTTCGGGCAATATTATCTCCTCATATTCAGCCAAATGCTTCAGAACTCATTGGACGGCGCTTCACAGTGCAGATGGACAATGACCCAAAGCATACTGCAAAAGCAACCAACGAGTTTTTTAAGGGAAAGAAGTGGAATGTTATGCAATGGCCAAGTCAATCACCTGACCTGAATCCGATTGAGAATGCATTTCACTTGCTGAAGACAAAACTGAAGGGAAAATGCCCCAAGAACAAGCAGGAACTGAAGACAGTTGCAGTAGAGGCCTGGCAGAGCATCACCAGGGATGAAATCCAGCGTCTGGTGATGTCTATGCGTTCCAGACTTCAGGCTGTAATTGACTGCAAAGGATTTGCAACCAAGTATTAAAAAGTGAAAGTTTGATTTATGATTATTATTCTGTCCCATTACTTTTGGTTCCTTAACAAGTGGGAGGCACATTTGCAAACTGTTGTAATTCCTACACCGTTCACCTGATTTGGATGTAAATACCCTCAAATTAAAGCTGACAGTCTGCAGTTAAAGCACATCTTGCTCGTTTCATTTAAAATCCATTGTGGTGGTGTATAGAGCCAAAAATGCTAGAATTGTGTTGATGTCCCAATATTTATGGACCTGACTGTAGTTAATTAGTGATTTTCTTGCCATGTTCATTGTATAGTGATTGTGTTTAGGAGGAGCCTTCCAGTAGGGAGGGGAGATCACAGTGTCGATAATCGGCCAAACTGCGATGTCCCATCCCCACCGGACGACTCCCCAATATTCACAGAAACCCAAACACCTCCATCTCGGCATTGAGGCCTCTGGGAACAATGGTGTCGTATTCAAAGATTCTGCGGGATTCCTGTGTGTGCAATATGGTTACCCCCTCTCCATAATTTCTTGACCCTTTCTATGGCCGTAAATCTAAGGCTAGTTGGGTCACAATTATGTTGAATTTTTAAATGTTTCGATAGGGAGTGTGTTTCTAAACCTTTTTTGATGTTTGCCACATGTTCCGCTACCCTCTTTTTGAGCGTTCTTTTTGTCCTACCTATGTATTGCTTCCTACATCCACATTCCAATAGGTATATGACGTCAGTTGAATCACAGGTTAGACATTCTTGTATTTCTAGACTAAAGGAGTTTACTGTGGATGCTACTGTAGTGTTTTTTTGGGGGAAACTTGTAATTTTACAATTTGCGCACCTGCCACACTTGAAAAACCCATTTATTGTCAGCCAGTTATTTTTCAATTGTTTCTGGTTGTCTTTCTTAACTTTCACAGTTGGGGCTATTTTCCCTGCTAAACTATTGGCCCTTGTATATGTTATTTTCGGTGTATCACTCAGAAGGGGGCCAATTAACTTGTCGTTCAGCAGATGTCCCCAATGTTTTCGGATACTCCTTTCCACCACTCTATATTGGGAACTGAATGGGAGGATAATCCTTATTGTTTCATCTTGTAATTGTGGCTCACTTGTCACAAAAAATTGTTCCCTTTCCATCTTTTTTACTTTCTCTAGTGATTTGTCTACAATTTGGACTGGATAATCTCTATCCAACAGTTGCTGTTTCAAGACAGTTGCCTCTTCATCAAATTTTCTGTCAACCGTGCAGTTCCGCTTGAGTCTGCGGAACTGACTAGTTGGTATGTTGATCAGCCACCGTGGAAGGTGGCAACTGGCATACCTGATGAAGCTGTTTTTGGCCACTGGCTTGAAAAACGTGTTGCATTGCAACTGATCTTCCTTGATCCATATTTCCAAATCCAAGAATTCAACCTTTTCTTTGCTAATGGTAGGGCTGAATACCAAATTACTATCATTATTATTAATATTGTTTAGAAATAGATCAAGGGATTCAGCTGTGTCCTGCCAAATAAATAAAATATCGTCAATGTATCGCCGCCACAGCACCAGATCCGCCCCCAGCCTGGGTAGAATGATCTCCCTCTCCCACTGCGCCAAGAATAAATTAGCGTAGCTGGGGGAGAATCTGGTGCCCATGGCGGTACCGGTACACTGCAGATAAAACTCATTTTCAAAAGCAAAATAATTGTGAGCTAAAATATATCTCAATCCGTCTAGTAGGAATTCTAGCTGTTCACTAGAGAGCCCGGCATCACCCGATAATTGTTCATGTAATGCCTGTATCCCCCTAGTATGCTCTATCACCGTATAGAGGGATCCAACATCCAGTGTCCCCAAGATCCATCCATCCACCCATTTGACATTCTCCAATGTTTTAATAATGTCAGTGGTATCACGAATGTAAGATGGCACCCGGTTTACGTAGGGCTGGAGCCATTGATCAATGTATCTCGATAGATTACATGATATAGACTGGATGCCCGACACTATTGGGCGACCTGGGGGTGCTTTCAGGTTCTTATGGATCTTGGAGACACAATAGAACATCGGAATCCTCCCCTCGGTGTCCAAGATGAATCTCGCTTCCTGATCAGAAAGAAAACCTGCTTGCACTCCCCTTGTACAGTAGCCCTACAGAATATTGTAATACTCCTGTGTTGGATCTCCTTTTAGCTTCTGATAGGTGTTCTCTGATCCTAGTTGTCTATAGCATTCTTGTGTATAATCTGCCGTATTAAGTATCACAACGGCCCCGCCTTTATCTGCTGGCCTAATTGTGATATTGTTAGCCTCTTGTAGTGATTTAATGGCCTTGATTTCCTCTCTATTCAAGTTTGTATTGACCCTGCGACTTTTGATTTTTCTCAGATCACGTTCTACATTATTCTTGAATGTGGCCATTTCACTACTGATCTCCTGTCTAGGAAATTTTTTTGACCTGGCTTTTTAATCTGTGTGTGGGTATTTACTTGTATTCCCTATCAAATCCGCCTCCCTATTTATTGGATTTTTTAGGAAGTATTTCTTAAGACATAGGCGTCTAATGAACTTTTCCACACCAATGTATGTGGCAAATTTGTCCATAGGGTTGGTAGGAGCAAACTTTAAACCTTTGTTGAGGAGTTGCGCCTGAATGTCTGTGAGAACAGTGTCACTGATATTTATTACATTGGTAGGTATTACTATTGATTTCTGTGTTTTCTTCTTATGTGCATGTCGTCCTCTCCGAATTGTTCATTGTGCTCGTGTCTCTGTCTGTTCGTTACTGGTGTGTGGTAATGTGCTGTGTTCTGATAGTGTCTGTATTCCTGTCTGTGTGTTTGGTGATTCCCTCTGCTCTGTACATACTCCCTCGGACGCTCCCTCAAATTGTAATCGTGAACATAACCCTGTGTTTTGTGATTGTGTATCTTTGTCTCCTGTCGTGGTGGGGTGGGAGTGCATGTGCTCCTCGTTCGTGTTTTGTGATGTGGGGGTGTGAAATCTAAATAATGAGGTGTTGCAAGTGTCTCAAATCTATTTGTGATTTTGACATTCTCAAAATGTCCCTGTGTTGTGGTGTGCTCTACCTCCCTCTGTTCATACGTATCGGTGGCTACCTTCCTCTCCATATGGTATAATTTTCTAGATTTTTTGCCTATTATTTCCCTTTCTAATGTGTCCAAATTTTTGCAAATTCTCTCATGCCATTTGCGGACTACATCAGTGTCTGGGAATGCTTCCATTTCCTTTTTTAGGGTGTCTATTTGCCCTGTCATCTCATCTGTCATTTGTATCCTTCTTTTGATAATGATTTGTATAAGGGCCCCTGATTATGTTTTCAGGAAACCATCCCATTCTTTTTTGAATTTGTCATCCACCAGATCCGATGCGGGTGTCTTGGTGAGTGACAAACCCCTAGGGATGAGGCCCTTGTCTAGATATTGCGCAAGTGATCTGATCTCCCACTTGTTACGCAACTGGCATTGTAGAGTCTTCTCCAGAACCCTAAAAACATCATCCAATGATCTTGTCATATCTATTAGTGCTTCACCTTCCACATTGAAGGTAAAAGCCTCAATTTTTCTGTACTTATTATCTAGGTGTTCCCAAATGTCCATCTCGGAACAACGGGGAGCTCAGCTGTTGAGGGTACTGTATTAGAAAAAACGTGAAGCGTACAGCGGCTCACCCCCGTTCCGTATGGATAGGTGCTCACCCTCCGGTCCTACCCTCAGGACCCGAGAAGGATAATTACAGTATGTGGAAAAGTGAGGGGGCACTCTGAAAAGGGAACCACTAGATAGATGATGTATTAATATTTTTTTATATTTTAAGAACACACCATTAAAAATCATTTAAAACATACATAAAACAAATATGCAAAACGTCACTTGTGATAATCCTAACACCAAACTCTAATATGGGATTGGTATGCCAGCAGTATAATAGATATATAGCAATGCGATAGTAGTAGCAAAATGGCCAAATGTCCCAATAAGAGTCCTGTTCTTATAATGCAATAGTGTAGGAGTGGCACTATGGCCAATGACGTTGAAGCAATAGTGATAATATAAGCAACGGCCCTGTGGCCAAATCCTGATGGGGCAATAATGATGCTAATGTCCCTTTGTCCGGTATTCTGGACGTGCAGAGATATGTAAAAATACAAAAACCGCACATAAAACGCAGTTCACATTGATTGCGTTTTTGATGCGTTTCTGATGCGGTTTTCTCCAAAATGTAACTCTGACCTTGTAGTCTTCTCCATGAACTTGTTTTTATTGTTAATAAATATATGGGATGTTATTTATGGTTAGAACTTTCATTTAAATATATTTTATATTGTGAATAGTGATATAAGCTAGCAGCAATACAATCCATCCCACATATTAGGAGAAGCCTGGAAAAGTGGGATTGTGGGTAAGAAAAACCCACATATAAGAAGTGAGAATCCACTCACTCAGTTGGCCACTGAGGAAGGGGTGTATGACCCTGAAACGCGTCTGGAAAATACAGAGTGAGCGTGGATTCCTGGAAAGAATAAGGAAGCTCTTTATTTTAAAGATATCAACATACGAGATCCTTCTCCGGCATAGAACCGGAGCTCAAGTCGCACACCAGTGACGTCAGTCCAGCGTCCAGCCAGCACCCTAGACAACCAGGTCACGTTGGACGCCACGCTTTGGCCGAGTACACCACGTGGGACGCTGTGAGTGTACGGCCGCCTGGGAAACCAGCGCTGCGGAGAGTCAGCCAGGAAGGGTAAGACCGGAATATTACAAGCTGCGAGAGACTGTAAGTAACTGGAGTTCAGTCTCCGAGCTAAGAGCTTGTTACATATCTCTGCACGTCCAGAATACCGGACAAAGGGACATTAGCATCATTATTGCCCCATCAGGATTTGGCCACAGGGCCGTTGCTTATATTATCACTATTGCTTCAACGTCATTGGCCATAGTGCCACTCCTACACTATTGCAGGACTCTTATTGGGACATTTGGTTATTTTGCTACTACTATAGCATTGCTATATATCTATTATACTGCTGGCATACCAATCCCATATTAGAGTTTGGTGTTAGGATTATCACAAGTGACGTTTTGCATATTTGTTTTATGTATGTTTTAAATGATTTTTAAGAGTGTGTTCTTAAAATATAAAAAAATATTAATACATCATCTATCTAGTGGTTCCCTTTTCAGAGTGCCCCCTCACTTTTCCACATACTGTAATTATCCTTCTCGGGTCCTGAGGGTAGGACCGGAGGGTGAGCACCTATCCATACGGAACGGGGGTGAGCCGCTGTACGCTTCACGTTTTTTGTATATATTTTTTGTTTTTTATAATTTTGTTAAATAGTTTTAGTATGCACCTTAGATTTCCCTGTATTAGACCTATTTTTTTTTGGTGTAAAATGACGGTGCGTTTTTTAATTCTAATTCTGATGGCGCTGATACATTGCTGCAATGTATCAGTGGAATGGGAGGGGGGGATGGAGGCTGGCAACATTAGTTGAGGTGCCCGATGCAATCACTGTACTGTAATACATCGGTCAACGCACACAGTATTTTGCACCTGCGCATTGGATGGTGCTGACTAACCCCCTTTTATTTGCAGATTTACAGCGCTGGAGATGTGGCACTGCAGCGAGTCGAGCACTCCTGATCAGCCTGTCTGCCCCATAGGCTGATTTTGATTAGTTTCAGTATAAAGTTATAGCCTGCTTTCACTACATTCATTGGAAGCTGTCTGGCACAAGGAAAGGTACAGAGTGGGCTCGGCATGCATGTTGGTACCTGCATCCCTTGTAATTGAGGCCAATATGGCACCAAAAATGTTAAAAGGCAGAGTGGATCCAAAATGCATGTGGATCCAACATTCCCTGAATTTTATGGCGACCATTATGGCACATAACAGGTAGTAATTAGTGTTAGGACCCGTCTAACAGAGATCGCCTTGACGTACGGAATGTGTATGGCTTATAGAAATCACCATCATTCAGTCCACTTGCTGTTTATCCTGTAAAACATCCAGGATGCCCAAGAATTCGCACACTGTCAACCACAAGAGCACTGCTAACATACAAACTCTGGCAGGAGCACTACTTGTACCTGTCAACCAGGGAAGCAGTGGAGGTGTGGAATATCCAAGAAGCTGATTATGTAGCTGAGCCACAAGTAATTATCTATCCTGCCCTCCCCTTGTCTTATTTTTGGTGTGTACTAATATAAATCTGTCTATCTCTCTGCATAAGGCTATGTGCCCTGGGCTCATTGACATTTCATAATTAAAAAAATAAAATTAAAATAATCAAATGTTCAAATTACAGTTAAGTACAAAATCGGTATGTTATATTTTCTACCAAACTTAGTGTAAGTTATTTTCAAAGCATAATATCAATTTTATTTGTAAACACAACTTATAGTCATTCGTTCAACATTTGCTGGGTCTTACAAGTGTAATAGGAGTGTGCAGTTTATACTGGAAAACAAATTATACTGCTCATAAACAAAAGTTTTACCTTTCAAAACCGTTAACTTTGAGACTTACATTTAATATAAACATCAATATTATTTCAGTGTTTCAAATTGTATTAAAACAACATTTGTTAAATTTAACAACATTGTCTTTATAGGTGTGCCAGTAATAAGTGTGTTGGGTTCTGTCAATCTATAACAAACAGGTCAGCATGTGGTGTTTCATTACTATTCTTTAATCATGTTCCAAAATCAAGTCATAGTCAAATATATGCAGTTGCCACGAAATTAAAGTATCAGAGCTGGATCATAGAAATAACTTTAAATCACATTTCTGAGATTACTACAGAACAACATTTTGCTGCTTGGAAGCTGCAGGAAAGAAAATAATACTCTACAGTTTGGGGATAACTGTTTCTTGTCTGCTATGTGTTATTCATTTTTCTAACTATTATTTTACAAACAAAATGAATGTCTTACATTAGGGCAATTCTAATCACCTACCTGGAATGCAATCTAGTTTAATTTGCAGTTTGATAAAATGAAAACTTACTGGGGGTCATAAACTAATCTGAAATACGCCTAAATTAGCAACTTCTCTCTGCTCACGGCAGGTCTAAAATTGTGGGCATAGTGTGGGCGGGGAAGGGGACAGGCCATGCTGTTTTAGGCGCAGAAAATGGACAGCTAGAAAGCTGGCTTACATTTAGAGCTAGAGCTAGATGCACGAAAGTTATGGAGAGGCCAGCGCCTATTCATACCTTCGGCGGCTCCACTGCCAGCTATAGGCCTTTATTAACCCCAGCGTCTAAAACGCTGGTCTTAATAGATGTGCCCCAAAATACTTATGCAAGATTTCACAGAAAGAAAAATACCCAGTAAGGCTATATGTTTTCAACAGCAACATAATATTAATTATATGTATTCTGTCTTTGCCACAGATGAAAAGCATGGAGCGCTATATGTAAAGAACAGCAAAATTCTGTAAATGATACGTATGTGTTAATTTCATCTGTCACAGATGACAAAAATGTTATATCACAGGCATAACAATACTATTCTATGGTAGTTTTATTTCCTTTGGAATGAGAGTGACATCAAGGGAAAACTGGCTATAGTACAGTATATTTTTGGGGTGAAATTTATTGTGCGTACTACAGAAAAAACATTAGCAAGGTGAGACGCTAGACCAGTATATTTTTTTTATTTTGGAGAAGGTAATTATAGAAAGCCTACTAAATGGCCAGTATTAATCTAAGAGTCCACTGTACTATTTGTCAGAGCTGAGTATTCCTGGGAATCGGGATGTATTACAATGTTGAGCAAGAACTGTTTTTCAGTTAATGCTGGAAAATAAAAGGAGTCCACAAATACTGTAATCATAACATCCTTGGAACCCATGTCTCTTCAGCTATACACATATTACAGTAATTTCATACTGACAGATTCTCTTTAAGGACACAGGCCCATTATGTAGCCTCTTGCTCTTTATACTGTTTATTATTATCTTGGTTGCAATATTGTTAGGTAGTGGTAGAAAAAAAATGCCATAATGGCACACAATTCACTTCTAGTACTAAAAGTTTAAGGATTTAACTTTTAAAAGGAATATACTCCAATCTCAAATGGTGATAAACAAGCATAAAATTCTGTGGGGGATTCAGTCAGCACAACCCTATATGCAGGTGCACATCGCTATGGCGAAATACATATACAAAGAAAAGAACACAAATGCAATAGCACTCTGCAACCAGCACTCCGCCCTGCCTCCATGCTGGATGTTGAGGCATTGGTGTACATTTTGGCCAAAGCGTAATAAGCCACTCACCAAGTCAAGGTCGCCTCTATGAGTGGTCCCTAACACTAGTTCCTACCTGTTTGTGGGCCATGACAGCCACACAAAGTCCAGAGAGCGCAGGTACATCATGAATGCCAGGCACACTCTGCTTTTAACCCCGTCCGGTGCCGTTACAGCTTTCATCGGATCCAGGGATGCAAGTACAAACATGCATGCTGAGCCCACTATATACTTCTCCTGGAGCCAAATGGCTACTGGTAGGCGCTGTAGAAGTAGACTCAGTTTTATACTGACTTTAAAACCAGCCTCCAGGGCAGACTAGCTGGTCAGGTGTGCATGACTGCATGGAGATCGCCACGCCTCCAATATATACTACAAAGAAAAAATGTGGGGGATTCAGTCAGCACAACCCTATATGCAGGTGCACATCGCTATGGCGAAATACATATACAAAGAAAAGAACACAAATGCAATAGCACTCTGCAACCAGCACTCCGCCCTGCCTCCATGCTGCGCTCTCTGGACTTTGTGTGGCTGTCATGGCCCACAAACAGGTAGGAACTAGTGTTAGGGACCACTCATAGAGGCGACCTTGACGTGGTGAGTGGCTTATTACGCTTTGGCCAAAATGTACACCAATGCCTCAACATCCAGCATGGAGGCAGGGCGGAGTGCTGGCTGCAGAGTGCTATTGCATTTGTGTTCTTTTCTAAGCATAGAATTCTATTTATGTATGGAAGGAGTGATTGAATACAGAAAAAAAATTATAAAATAATTCTAAACATAGATAAACACATTTGTGATATCTCATTGACTAAAAAGATCAATAATTGAGGGCAGTATAAACTGCTGATTTACAAAATGTGTCATTTACTTTTTTGAGCCTTTTGTTTTGTTATGATCACTTGTAAGAGTGAGCCACTGTTGATTGACAGGTCTCCTCCTATACTTTGCTGTGTTGGCAGAGAGAACCGGGAACTCAATAATAAGAGGGTTCCCAAGTTCACTGTTGAATGGACTTCAGTGCTCCACTTCCTCTGGAGCTACTAAATAGAAAGTTTAGGAAAATGACTAGAGCAAACAAGTAAGAGATTCTGCATTTTAATCAAGACACGGTAACTCCAAACTGGTAGCAGATTATATTTAAAGAGGCTGTCCGGGCTGTTTCTATTGATGACCTATCCTGAGGATAGGTCAACAATATCAGATCGGCCGGGGTCCGACACCAGTCCCCCCCGTCAATCAGCTGTGCACACGTGTCGTCTCCCGTCTTATTTCCTATCCGCTGCTATATGTCTATGCAACAGCAGCAGTGGACAGGAAGAGAGAAGTGAGACAGCACGTGCGCTCTGTGCTCACCGTCTCCCCATATAGATGATCGGCGGGTTGACGGAAGTTGGATATGATATTGATGACCTATCCTGAGGATAGGTCATCAATAGAAAAAGCCCGGACAACCACTTTAATAAAGTCTTATCACATATGACATTGTCTTTTATGTATGTACTACTGATTGGGCAGCAAATATAAAAATATGGAACTTTTCCTGTGAAGTATTGTGCAAACATAATATAAATCCACTATAGGAGGATAGCATGTGTTTCTAGACATGTATAAATCTCTTTCTGACACACATACAAGACATTTTTTGTTTTTTTTCTCTCTCAAATTGAAGCTGAAGTTAACAAGAACAAGAACGAAAACAATATAGGTAGTTTCAATTTGCGCTGAAAGATCCAATCATAATCCTGGGGAGATGTTCATGTTGATATATCAGAAATATCATCCAAAATGCTTTTTTACACAAATATCAAAGTTGCATGAACAGAAAAAAATTATGAAATAAACTGAAAAAAATAATAGCTTTGAAATAATATTCATATTTCAAATAAAATATATTATATATCAATAAATGAGGTGCTACAATATACACTGAACAAAAATATAAACGCGACACTTTCGGTTTTACTCCCATTTTGCATGAGCTGAACTCAAAGATCTGAAACATTTTCTACATACACAAAAGACCCATTACTCTCAAATATTGTTCACAAATCTGTCTAAATCTCTGTTAGTGAGCACTTCTCCTTTGCCAAGATAATCCATCCCACCTTAAAAGGCCACTCTGAAATGTGAACAGCTTTGCCTTACTGGGGGGGGGGGGCAGAAAACCAGTCAGTATCTTGTGTGGCCAACATTTGCCTCACACAGTGCAACACATCTTCGTCGCATAGAGTTGATCAGGTTGTTGATTGTGGACTGTGGAATGTTGGTCCACTCCTCTTCAATAGCTGTGCGAAGTTGCAGAATATTGGCAGGAACTGGAACACGCTGTCGTATACGCCGATCCAGAGCATCCCAAACATGCTCAATGGGTGACATGTCCGGTGAGTATGCTGGCCATGCAAGAACTGGGATGTTTTCAGCTTCCAGGAATTGTGTACAGATCCTTGCAATATGGGGCCATGCATTATCATGCTGCAACATGAGGTGATGGTCGTGGATGAATGGCACAACAATGGGCCTCAGGATCTCGACACGGTATCTCTGTGCATTCAAAATGCCATCAATAAAATGCACCTGTGTTCGTTGTCCATAACATACGCCTGCCCATAGCATAACACCACCGCTACCTTGGGCCAGTTGATCCACAAAGTTGACGTTAGCAAACCGCTCACCCACACAACGCCGAACACACTGTCTTGCCATATGCCCTGAACAGTGAAAACCAGGACTCATCTGTGAACAGAACGCCTCTCCAAAGTGCCAGACGCCATCAAATGTGATCATTTGTCAACTCATGTTGGTTAAGATGACGAACTGCAGTCAGGTCCAGACCCCGATGAGGATGACGAGAATGCAGATGAGCTTCCCTTAGACGGTTTCTGACAGTTTGTGCAGAAATTCTTTGGCTATGCAAACCGATTGTTGCTGCTGCTGTCTGGGTGGCTGGTTTCAGACAATCATGGAGGTGAACATGCTGATGTGGAGATCCTGGGCTGGTGTGGTTACACGTGGTCACGGTTGTGAGGCCGGTTGGATGTTCTGACAAATTCTCTGAAACGCCTTTGGAAATGGGTTAAGGTAAAGAAATGAACATTCATTGCACGGGCAACAGCTCTGGTAGACATTCCTGCAGTCAGCATGCCAATTGCACGCTCCCTCAAACGTTGCGACATCTGTGGCATTGTGCTGTCTGATTAAACTGCACATTTCAGAGTGGACTTTTATTGTGGGCAGTCTAAGGCACACCTGTGCAATATTCCTGCTGTCTAATCAGCACCTTGATATGCCACACCTGTGAGGTGGGATGGATTATCTCGGCAAAGGAGAAGTGCTCACTAACACAGATTTAGACAGATTTGTGAACAATATTTGAGAGTAAAGGGTCTTTTGTGTATGTAGAAAATATTTCAGATCTTTGAGTTCAGCTCATGCAAAATGGATGCAAAACTGAAAGGGTTGCATTTGTATTTTTGTTCAGTGTATTAACATTATAATAATTTCAAATTAGCAGTTTACCAGGTTTTTCCGAACCAATGAATAATTCCTGAGAGCTATGCAAAATTTTTCATAACTCTTAGTTCTTACCACTATTTTTGATACATTTTAAAACATATCTATAATGCCTGTCCTTTTTACAAGTGTTTTAGTGAAGTTTTCAATTTAGATATTTTTTTTTTACATGTGTTTTTTTTTTAAGTTCTACTGGGAAATCTATGGCTAAAAACTCTTTGAACAGATGATTTTGGGAACGAGACCCCCAGAAAACAGGTATGAAGGACCTGTCCTGAGGATAGGCCATCAAGACGACAATCCCAGATAACCCCTTTACCTCACCAATTTGCAATAAAAACAAGTGTTCAAAAACCAACAATCAATGCATAAAGAGCCTATATTAAAATATAACTTTTACTCAAAATCATAAAGAAACCAAATAACAAAGTGATGCTACAAATTTTAGAAACAATTATGAAACAGGAAAAAACAGGGCACAAAAGCTATATGTTACTCATTGTTCAGTGCTCACCCAAAATAATCCAAACTCCTTTGACACATTGTTGAGTGTAGGTAATATACACAAATCTGGCTGAGGAAGATCCTATCTTTTCCCAGACCAGCCTTGCTTTATAAGCAAAGTGTTTGCCCAGAAAAGTAGTCTGCCCTATTATTGCCTCTAGTCTAACACATTATATCTGACAAAGTCTCAATGTATTCATCAGGGGACATATGCAAATAAACCAGTATACATACCCCAGGTATTAAAAACTTGTGTATATTGATAGTGACACTAATATTATTAAAAGTGTGTACGTAGGATGCACATGCTTATTCCCACCCTTGTCCACATACCTTTGGATGCTTCACTTTAAATGCTTCATTAAAAATGCCAGGAGCATCTATTTCCGAATTCATGAGTTCATGTTCCTATGGCTGACTGTTAGACAGCCCCTAGCAATATCAGTCGGTGGCCAGACTTTTACTTAAAAAGGCATACACTATAGTACCTATGTCAATGGTAACAAAAGTTAATTATATGATAAGCAATATGGATATACTAGGTACATATACTTGGCTATTATCACTAATGTAGAGAGGTTTTCAAGATAGAAATCATGGTAAACCAAAAACTACAAAACTACAATACCAGCAGATGATAAATCCCCCAAAACATCTAAAAATAATTATCAGCATTTGATGCACATGATTAGCCATCAAATAAAAGTGAAGTCAGCTCACCCGCTAATAGGCAATAGATTTGAAAAATCAATCTATGCTTGGGCTAGTGGATAACTATCAGATCGTTGGGGGTCCCAAAGAATTACAAGCATACCTTGTTGAACCCCCCCTAAAATAGACAGCCTGGCAGGTCGGAAAAGCTCTCCAGTGCTCCATTCTTTACAATGGGAGCACCAGAGACAGCCTAGTATAGCGCTCCTTTATCTCTGGCACTTCCATAGAAATTAATAGAGCCGCAGCGCACATTTCCACCCCACCCCCTCCACTGATCTGATATTTAAACGACTTTAAACTAGAAATCAGCAAAATCTGGTCCAAATTATATAAGAAAGACTGAAGGTCTCTGCATGAAATTCTTCTGGAAAAGAAATGTCTCACACTAGAAAACAGCTTTTTTTTATTTATTTTTGTAGGCCAGGCAATTCTTCTGTGTTTCTGGGAAAATGATATGCAAATTAGCACATATTACATCTGCTGACATCAAAGAGACTTAACTTTCGTATCCTTATGTAATGAGGACTAATTTGCATATTAATGTTCCCCCCATCATAACCAATGCCTCTCAGGTAGCTAAGCTAATTCTGTCTGCTAAACTAATTCCGTCTGCTCAGCTCTAATAAAGAGAACTCACTGGGAAAGAGCTGTTTGCAGATGAGATGTTGGCTTAGTTATTATGTCAGTTATGCATTTAGGTCTGTTTGAAAGGCAAAGCACTGATTTTGGATAGCTATATTTCGTCTGATAATGCAAGATTATGAAATAGTATTCATATGATTGCTCAGCTGATATGCGGAATTGACAAGTTCTGGAAAGCAAGGTAGGAGTCGAGTGGCTGTGACAATCCGGATGACTGGAATTTAATGAAGCAAGACAAAGTCAAATAACAGTCCAAGTTTGGTAACAGATGAATGGCAATAGTTACAGTATAGCATGAGGCAGATGTGTACTTTAGTAACAATCCAAAGTCAGTATATTGATGAAAGGTTATAGTTATAACATGATGCAAAGGTATAGTAAAATAACAGTCCAAGTTACAGATAACAGATAAACACAGACATTTTTAGCAAGCTCAGGAGCAGTAGCTGGACTAGAGCCTGGAAGCACAATAATTTGGCAAGAAGAAAGTGGCAATATCTGGCTTAAATAGAAGTTCCAAATGGTGAACTGTAGCTTATTAGACAAGCAATGCAAGACTGTCAAGTGGCAAGAAAAAAATTAAAGAAAATTGTCAGTAGCTTACTGAGAAGAGCTACTTCCTTGAATATAGTTTATATTCTTTTTTGAAGGAAAACTGATTTGGATGTCTTTTTTCCTAGAAGAGTATTGGTCCATTTTCTCTCCCAGTCACATGTAAATATCTCTATAACATAAAGTTCCATGTAATTTGTCTTCTTTTCTTTTTGGAAGGAAAGCTAATTTGAATATCTTTCCCAGAAACCCAAAGATATGCAAAATAGCTTTCCTTCTTAAAGGAACAGAAAGCTAAACCTCTATGCCCCAGCAGTTTTAAGATGTGCTAATGTCATATATTTTCTCCAAAACCCAAAGGAGTATTGCCTAGCCTACAATACTCCTCACATATACTCACACATTCCTCATAAGGAGAAATAGTATCCATGTGGATGCCACCAATTCCTCTCAGGCAGCTACAGTAAGCTAATTGTCTTTGCTTAGCTCTGAGATAGAAAGAGCTGTTTGCTGGTATGAGACACTCAGCTTTCTTTTGGAGCGGGACTGATTTTTGTTTCTCTTTTCCAGAGGAGTATTTTTTGTTGTTATCTCTCTGTTTTGGCCAAAGTGAATTAAAAAAAATTGGGGTTATTAGAAAAATTTGGAACAAATTCTGAATTGATTCATGTGTCTCTAGCATAAGTTAATTCTGTTCTCTCATTGTTGCTATTTATAATACATGTTCCCTTGTTTCATGACTAAACATGGCACAGGGAAAGACATTCAGTTTTGAGCATCTGGGATATTTCAACAATCTGATACATTAGGTAGGTGGATGGGAACACAATATACAGTCGTGGCCAAAAGTTTTGAGAATGACACAAATATTAGTTTTCACAAAGTTTGCTGCTAAACTGCTTTTAGATCTTTGTTTCAGTTGTTTCTGTGATGTAGTGAAATATAATTACACGCACTTCATACGTTTCAAAGGCTTTTGTCGACAATTACATGACATTTATGCAAAGAGTCAGTATTTGCAGTGTTGGCCATTCTTTTTCAGGACCTCTGCAATTCGACTGGGCATGCTCTCAATCAACTTCTGGGCCAATTCCTGACTGATAGCAACCCATTCTTTCATAATCACTTCTTGGAGTTTGTCAGAATTAGTGGGTTTTTGTTTGTCCACCCGCCTCTTGAGGATTGACCACAAGTTCTCAATGGGATTAAGATCTGGGGAGTTTCCAGGCCATGGACTCAAAATGTCAATGTTTTGGTCCCCGAGCCACTTAGTTATCACTTTTGCCTTATGGCACGGTGCTCCATCGTGCTGGAAAATGCATTGTTCTTCACCAAACTGTTGTTGGATTGTTGGAAGAAGTTGCTGTTGGAGGGTGTTTTGGTACCATTCTTTATTTATGGCTGTGTTTTTGGGCAAAATTGTGAGTGAGCCCACTCCCTTGGATGAGAAGCAACCCCACACATGAATGGTCTCAGGATGCTTTACTGTTGGCATGACACAGGACTGATGGTAGCGCTCACCTTTTCTTCTCCGGACAAGCCTTTTTCCAGATGCCCCAAACAATCGGAAAGAGGCTTCATCGGAGAATATGACTTTGCTCTAGTCCTCAGCAGTCCATTCACCAAACTTTCTGCAGAAGATCAATCTGTCCCTGATGTTTTTTTTGGAGAGAAGTGGCTTCTTTGCTGCCATTCTTGACACCAGGCCATCTTCCAAAAGTATTCGCATCACTGTGCGTGCAGATGCCTGCCTGCTGCCATTCCCGAGCAAGCACTGGTGGCACTCCGATCCTGGCGCTTGCTGGACTTTCTTGGACCCCCTGAAGCCTTCTTAACAAAAATTGAACCTCTTTCCTTGGAGTTCTTGATGATCCTATGAATCCTATAAATTGTTGATTGAGGTGCAATCTTAGTAGCCACAATATCCTTGCCTGTGAAGCCATTTTTATGCAACGCAATGATGGCTGCACGCGTTTCTTTGCAGGTCACCATGGTTAACAATGGAAGAACAATGATTTCAAGCATCAGCCTCCTTTTAACATGTCAAGTCTGCCATTTTAACCCAATCAGCCTGACATAATGATCTCCAGCCTTGTGCTCGTCAACATTCTCACCTGAGTTAACAAGACGATTACTGAAATGATCTCAGCAGGTCCTTTAACCCCTTAAGGACACAGCCTTTTTACACCTTAGGACCAGGCCATTTTTTGCAAATCTGACCAGAGTCCCTTTAAGTGCTGATAACTTTAAAACGCTTTGACTTATCCAGGCCGTTCTGAGATTGTTTTTTCGTCACATATTGTACTTCATGACACTGGTAAAATGAAGTCAAAAAATTATTTTTTTTTGCACCAAAAAATACCTAATTTAACAAAAATTTGGAAAAATTTAGCAAATTTCAAAGTTTCAGTTTCTCTACTTCTGTAATACATAGTAATACCCCCAAAAATTGTGATGACTTTACATTCCCCATATGTCTACTTCATGTTTGAATTGTTTTGGGAATGATATTTTATTTTTTGGCAATGTTATAAGGCTTAGAAGTTTAGAAGCAAATCTTGAAATTTTTCAGAAATTTACAAAAACTAAATTTTTAGGGACCAGTTCAGGTCTGAAGTCACTTTGCGAGGCTTACATAATAGAAACCACCCAAAAATGACCCCATCTAAGAAACTACACCCCTCAAGGTATTCAAAACTGATTTTACATACGTCGTTAACCCTTTAGGTGTTGCACAAGAGTTATTGGCAAATGGGGATGAAATTTGTGAATTTAATTTTTTTGTCTAATTTTTCATTTTAACCCATTTTTTCCACTAACAAAGCAAGGGTTAACAGCCAAACAAGACTGTATCTTTATTGCCCTGACTCTGCCGTTTACAGAAACACCCAATATGTGGCCGTAAACTACTGTACGGCCACACAGCGGGGCGTAGAGTGAAAGGTGCGCCGTTTGGTTTTTGGAGGGCTGATTTTTATCGACTGGTTTATTTACACCATGTCCCATTTGAAGCCCCCTGATGCACCCCTAGAGTAGAAACTCCCTAAAAGTGACCCCATCTAAGAAACTACACCCCTCAAGGTATTCAAAACTGATTTTACATACGTCGTTTACCCTTTAGGTGTTGCACAAGAGTTATTGGCAAATGGGGATGAAATTTGAGAATTTCATTTTTTTGTCTAATTTTCCATTTTAACCCATTTTTTCCACTAACAAAGCAAGGGTTAACAGCCAAACAAGACTGTATCTTTATTGCCCTGACTCTGCCGTTTACAGAAACACCCAATATGTGGCCGTAAACTACTGTACGGCCACACAGCGGGGCGTAGAGTGAAAGGTGCGCCGTTTGGTTTTTGGAGGGCTGATTTTTATGGACTGGTTTATTTACACCATGTCCCATTTGAAGCCCCCTGATGCACCCCTAGAGTAGAAACTCCCTAAAAGTGACCCCATCTAAGAAACTACACCCCTCAAGGTATTCAAAACTGATTTTACATACGTCGTTAACCCTTTAGGTGTTGCACAAGAGTTATTGGCAAATGGGGATGAAATTTGAGAATTTCATTTTTTTGTCTAATTTTCCATTTTAACCCATTTTTTCCACTAACAAAGCAAGGGTTAACAGCCAAACAAGACTGTATCTTTATTGCCCTGACTCTGCCGTTTACAGAAACACCCAATATGTGGCCGTAAACTACTGTACGGCCACACAGCGGGGCGTAGAGTGAAAGGTGCGCCGTTTGGTTTTTGGAGGGCTGATTTTTATCGACTGGTTTATTTACACCATGTCCCATTTGAAGCCCCCTGATGCACCCCTAGAGTAGAAACTCCCTAAAAGTGACCCCATCTAAGAAACTACACCCCTCAAGGTATTCAAAACTGATTTTACATACGTCGTTAACCCTTTAGGTGTTGCACAAGAGTTATTGGCAAATGGGGATGAAATTTGAGAATTTCATTTTTTTGTCTAATTTTCCATTTTAACCCATTTTTTCCACTAACAAAGCAAGGGTTAACAGCCAAACAAGACTGTATCTTTATTGCCCTGACTCTGCCGTTTACAGAAACACCCAATATGTGGCCGTACAGTAGTTTACGGCCACACAGCGGGGCGTAGAGTGAAAGGTGCGCCGTTTGGTTTTTGGAGGGCTGATTTTTATGGACTGGTTTATTTACACCATGTCCCATTTGAAGCCCCCTGATGCACCCCTAGAGTAGAAACTCCCTAAAAGTGACCCCATCTAAGAAACTACACCCCTCAAGGTATTCAAAACTGATTTTACATACGTCGTTAACCCTTTAGGTGTTGCACAAGAGTTATTGGCAAATGGGGATGAAATTTGAGAATTTCATTTTTTTGTCTAATTTTCCATTTTAACCCATTTTTTCCACTAACAAAGCAAGGGTTAACAGCCAAACAAGACTGTATCTTTATTGCCCTGACTCTGCCGTTTACAGAAACACCCAATATGTGGCCGTAGACTACTGTACGGCCACACAGCGGGGCGTAGAGTGAAAGGTGCGCCGTTTGGTTTTTGGAGGGCTGATTTTTATGGACTGGTTTATTTACACCATGTCCCATTTGAAGCCCCCTGATGCACCCCTAGAGTAGAAACTCCCTAAAAGTGACCCCATCTAAGAAACTACACCCCTCAAGGTATTCAAAACTGATTTTACATACGTCGTTAACCCTTTAGGTGTTGCACAAGAGTTATTGGCAAATGGGGATGAAATTTGAGAATTTCATTTTTTTGTCTAATTTTCCATTTTAACCCATTTTTTCCACTAACAAAGCAAGGGTTAACAGCCAAACAAGACTGTATCTTTATTGCCCTGACTCTGCCGTTTACAGAAACACCCAATATGTGGCCGTAAACTACTGTACGGCCACACAGCGGGGCGTAGAGTGAAAGGTGCGCCGT
Source organism: Bufo bufo (assembly GCF_905171765.1). Classification (NCBI taxonomy): domain Eukaryota; kingdom Metazoa; phylum Chordata; class Amphibia; order Anura; family Bufonidae; genus Bufo; species Bufo bufo. Next base: position 91,114,585 of record NC_053394.1, read on the forward strand.
TTGGTTTTTGGAGGGCTGATTTTTATCGACTGGTTTATTTACACCATGTCCCATTTGAAGCCCCCTGATGCACCCCTAGAGTAGAAACTCCCTAAAAGTGACCCCATCTAAGAAACTACACCCCTCAAGGTATTCAAAACTGATTTTACATACGTCGTTAACCCTTTAGGTGTTGCACAAGAGTTATTGGCAAATGGGGATGAAATTTGAGAATTTCATTTTTTTGTCTAATTTTCCATTTTAACCCATTTTTTCCACTAACAAAGCAAGGGTTAACAGCCAAACAAGACTGTATCTTTATTGCCCTGACTCTGCCGTTTACAGAAACACCCAATATGTGGCCGTACAGTAGTTTACGGCCACACAGCGGGGCGTAGAGTGAAAGGTGCGCCGTTTGGTTTTTGGAGGGCTGATTTTTATGGACTGGTTTATTTACACCATGTCCCATTTGAAGCCCCCTGATGCACCCCTAGAGTAGAAACTCCCTAAAAGTGACCCCATCTAAGAAACTACACCCCTCAAGGTATTCAAAACTGATTTTACATACGTCGTTAACCCTTTAGGTGTTGCACAAGAGTTATTGGCAAATGGGGATGAAATTTGAGAATTTCATTTTTTTGTCTAATTTTCCATTTTAACCCATTTTTTCCACTAACAAAGCAAGGGTTAACAGCCAAACAAGACTGTATCTTTATTGCCCTGACTCTGCCGTTTACAGAAACACCCAATATGTGGCCGTAGACTACTGTACGGCCACACAGCGGGGCGTAGAGTGAAAGGTGCGCCGTTTGGTTTTTGGAGGGCTGATTTTTATGGACTGGTTTATTTACACCATGTCCCATTTGAAGCCCCCTGATGCACCCCTAGAGTAGAAACTCCCTAAAAGTGACCCCATCTAAGAAACTACACCCCTCAAGGTATTCAAAACTGATTTTACATACGTCGTTAACCCTTTAGGTGTTGCACAAGAGTTATTGGCAAATGGGGATGAAATTTGAAAATTTCATTTTTTTGCCAAATTTTCCATTTTAACCCATTTTTTCCACTAACAAAGCAAGGGTTAACAGCCAAACAAGACTGTATCTTTATTGCCCTGACTCTGCCGTTTACAGAAACACCCAATATGTGGCCGTAAACTACTGTACGGCCACACAGCGGGGCGTAGAGTGAAAGGTGCGCCGTTTGGTTTTTGGAGGGCTGATTTTTATGGACCGGTTTATTTACACCGTGTCCTGTTTCAACCCCCCTGATGCCCCCCTGGAGTAGAAACTCCCTAAAAGTGACCCCATCTAAGAAAGTACACCCCTCAAGGTATTCAAAACTGATTTTACATACGTCGTTAACCCTTTAGGTGTTGCACAAGAGTTATTGGCAAATGGGGATGAAATTTGAAAATTTCATTTTTTTGCCAAATTTTCCATTTTAACCCATTTTTTCCACTAACAAAGCAAGGGTTAACAGCCAAACAAGACTGTATCTTTATTGCCCTGACTCTGCCGTTTACAGAAACACCCAATATGTGGCCGTAAACTACTGTACGGCCACACAGCGGGGCGTAGAGTGAAAGGTGCGCCGTTTGGTTTTTGGAGGGCTGATTTTTATGGACCGGTTTATTTACACCGTGTCCTGTTTCAACCCCCCTGATGCCCCCCTGGAGTAGAAACTCCCTAAAAGTGACCCCATCTAAGAAAGTACACCCCTCAAGGTATTCAAAACTGATTTTACATACGTCGTTAACCCTTTAGGTGTTGCACAAGAGTTATTGGCAAATGGGGATGAAATTTGAAAATTTCATTTTTTTGCCAAATTTTCCATTTTAACCCATTTTTTCCACTAACAAAGCAAGGGTTAACAGCCAAACAAGACTGTATCTTTATTGCCCTGACTCTGCCGTTTACAGAAACACCCAATATGTGGCCGTAAACTACTGTACGGCCACACAGCGGGGCGTAGAGTGAAAGGTGTGCCGTTTGGTTTTTGGAGGGCTGATTTTTATGGACCGGTTTATTTACACCGTGTCCTGTTTCAACCCCCCTGATGCCCCCCTGGAGTAGAAACTCCCTAAAAGTGACCCCATTTTGGAAACTAGGGGATAAGGTGGCATTTTTTGGGGGACTATTTTTAGGGTACATATGATTTTTGGTTGCTCTATATTACATTTTTGTGAGGCAAGGTTACCAAAAATTGAAATTCTGAAATTTCATCTCCATTTGCCATTAACTGTTGAGAAACACCTAAAGGGTTAATAAAGTTTGTATAATCAGTTTTGAATACCTTGAGGGGTGTAGTTTCTTAGATGGGGTCACTTTTAGGGAGTTTTTACTCTAGGGGGGCATCAGGGGGGCTTCAAAAGGGACATGGTGTCAATAAAAAAGGCCATCAAAATCGGCCTTCCAGAAACCATGTCGGTCCTTTCCTTTTGCGGCCTCCCGTTTACTGATACAGCAGTTTACGACCACAAATGTGGCATTTCTGTAAACTGCAGTATCAGGGTAATAAATTTTAACTTTTGTTTGGTTGTTAACCCTCGTTTTGTTACCGGAAAAAACGGATTGAAATGGAAAAGTGCCAAAAATTGCGTTTTTGGCACCGTTTTTTTTATTTTTTTTAACCGTGTTAATCTGGGGGGTTAGGTCATGGGATATTTTTATAGAGGAGATTCTAACAGACGCGGCGATACCTAATAAGTCTACTTTTTTTTACAATTATTTAGGTTTTTGACTATATTATCCTTTTTGATACAAAAATAAAATTTTTGGATCTCTAAAGTCTAGGTGTCATTATATTATTTATTTTTTATCCGATTATCTTATGTGGGGGCTCATTTTTTGCAGGACGAGCGGACGGTTTTATTGGCACTATTTTGGGGGCTATATGACTTTTTTATCGCTTGCTATTAAATTTTTTGTTATGTTTGGTGACAAAAAATAATCATTTTTTGCACACTTTTTTTTGACCGTGTTAATCTGGGGGGTTGGATCATGGGGTATTTTTATCGAGGAGATTCTTACGAATGCGGCGATACCTAATAAGTCTACTTTTTTTACATTTATTTAGGTTTTAGACTATATTATCCTTATTGATACAAAAAAAAAATTTTTGTATCTCTAAAGTCTAGGTGTCATTTTTTTTTTTTTTTATCTGATTATCTTATGTGGGGGCTCATTTTTTGCGGGACGAGCAGACGGTTTTATTGGCACTATTTTGGGGGCTATATGACTTTATGATCGCTTGCTATTAAACTTTTTGTTATGTAAGGTGACAAAAAAAAATCTTTTTTTGCACCTTTTTTTTTTTTTTCTTGACCGTGGGGTATTTTTATAGAGGAGATTATTACTGATGCGGCAATACCTAATATGTCTACTTTTAATAAATTATTTTCATTTTTTTGGGTGTCTCAAGTCTGAGAACCAGTTTTTTTTTTCCGATGTCAGTGCTAAATTGGGATATAAATTTAGTACTCCATGGAAGTGTGATACTCCCTGAAGCAACCAATAATGCAGAGGCCCGGATGATCGGGGCACGTGTCACATTGAGTAGTGGTGTCCTTCCGTATCCCCCTCCTGTGACACACTCTGCACCTTTTTTGGGTTCGTCCCTTTTTTCCAGTATGGGGGACCACACCTGGAAAGTGTTGGCCAGGGACGATCCGGGCACCTACAGTTCCCGAGGTACTCCGGCCTGCTCTTTCACGGTCCGAAAAGATCAGGGCCATGAGGACTGCCTCATAGAACTGCAGGAATGTCCCTGTGCTGCCAGCGCTTCGGGATAGTACAAAAGAGTTGTACATGGCAACCTGCACCAAGTAGACCGCAACTTTTTTGTACCATGTCCGGGTTTTGCGCATGGCGTTATATGGCTTGAGGACTTGATCCGAGAGATCAACTCCTCCCATATACCGATTGTAGGCGACGATACAATCGGGCTTGAGGACCGTTGCCGCGGTACCTCGCACAGGGACAGGGGTGATGCCGTTACCATGAATTGTGGACAGCATAAGGACATCCCTCTTGTCCTTATACCTGACCAGCAACAGGTTTCCAGTGGTAAGGGCACGGGTCTCACCCCTGGGGATAGGTACCTGGAGGGGGAGGGCAGGGAGGCCGCTTTGATTTTTCCGCACGGTCCCACAAGCGAACGTGGATCTGGCGGCAAGGGACTGGAACAAGGGGATACTGGTATAAAAGTTATCCACGTACAGGTGGTAACCCTTATCCAGCAGTGGGTACATAAGGTCCCACACAAGTTTCCCGGTAACACCCAGAGTGGGGGGACATTCTGGTGGTTGAATCCGGGAATCTCGCCCCTCGTATATACGAAATTTGTAAGTGTACCCTGAGGTACTCTCACAAATTTTGTATAGCTTTACGCCATACCTCGCCCGCTTGGAGGGCACATACTGGCGGAAAATGAGTCTCCCCTTGAACGCAATGAGAGACTCATCAACTGCGACCTCCCTTCCAGGTACATAGGCCTCCATGAATTTGGCCCCAAAGTGATCGATGACCGGCCGTATCTTATACAGACGGTCATGGGCAGGATCACCTCGGGGTGGACATGCTGCATTATCGGAATAATGCAGACATTTCCGGATGGCCTCAAACCGGGAGCGTGTCATGGCTGTACTGTAAAGTGGGGTCTGGCATAGGACGTCCCCACTCCAGTACAGCCTGACACTGGGTTTCTTGACCAGGCCCATATGCAGCACGAGGCCCCAAAATGTCCTCATTTCGGCTGCACTGACCGGCGTCCAGCCACCGGGCCTGGCCAAAAAGGAGCCCGGGTGTTGAGCGACGAACTGTTGGGCGTACAGATTCGTCTGCTCCACCATCAGATTTACCAGTGGGTCACTGAAAAAATGACAAAAAAAGTCATATTCAGTGTAGCCCACTGTGGAAATCTGGATTCCTGATTGGCCTACAAAATCAGGAATCACAGGCTCGTATCGCTCTGGGCTACACCAGACAAGTTCACCGGCAGGGGGCTCCGGTGGATTTAACTGGTGGGCCGGGAAACCAGTACGAGCCCCAGAGCTGCTCGTACCAGGTGGCAGCACCCCTGGGGGGTCTAGGGTCACACAGCTGTGCTGTGGACCCCAGACACCCTAACTTAGGGTGATGCAATAAAAGTTCACAAACTAACTTTCCCTTTTTTTCCCCTGCCTAAACCAAACTTTCCCTGTGCTGTCCCTATGTACCTGCTGGGGCAAAGATCGGGTCCTGGGGGCACAGATCGGGTCCTGGGGGAACAGATCGGGTCCTGGGGTGCTGGCAGAGACACGTGCAGGCAGCTCCTCTCTCCTCCGGCTCCGGAACACAAAAAGAGGAGGAGAGGAGCGCATGCCTCTTTTGAATTTGCCGCCGGACCGCCCACAGACCAATCAGAAAGCGATCCTGAGTGGTGATGTCACCATCACCACTCAGGATCGCTGGATGGTGATTGGTGGAGTGAAATCACACCACCATCACCATCCTGTTCCAGGTTATCGGGTCTTCAGAGACCCGAATATCCCGGAAACGCAGAAAACCGCAGGTCTGAATTGACCTGCGGTTTTCTGCGATCACCGACATGGGGGGGTCACAGGACCCCCCGACGCATTTGCCCCAGGTGCCTGCTCGATGATTTGAGCAGGCACCGGGTTCCGATCACCGCCGGCCGAGCGGCAGTGATCGGAACCATTCATGACGTACCGGTACGTCATGTGTCCTTAAGTACCAGGACATCATGACGTACCGGTACATCATGTGTCCTTAAGAGGTTAATGACAGCAATGAAATGCAGTGGAAAGTTTTTTTTGGGGATTAAGTTAATTTTCATGGCAAAGAAGGACTATGCAATTCATCTGATCACTCTTCATAACATTCTGGAGTATATGCAAATTGCTATTATAAAAACTTAAGCAGCAACTTTTCCAATTTACAATATTTATGTAATTCTCAAAACTTTTGGCCACAACTGTAGACAAAGACTCAATGATTAGTTGGGCTATAAAACAGACATAGACAATGTAAAATTATAAATATTGCTACCATTTTGATAAACAGACTGGACTTTATTCATGGTCCAATTCCTTATAGGCAGACATTTATAAAAGTACCCAGTAACCATATGTTCAGTATCAAAGGATAATAGAGGAAACATCTGAACAAGAGTGTTTCATTTACATGGACTTACACATCTTATATGGTAGATCCTCTCAGTTTCTTCTTGCATTGCTATTTTTTTCTAATCCCCTTTCTTAAGGGAGGGATGCACTTCTTCAATTACAAAAAATGTAAAGGTTTCTGGGTTTCCTACACGGACTTACCGTGTGTCAAGAAATAGTGTATCCTTATTATTCTTTGTTTCCCCCTAGATCAGGATTTCTTAATTCCGGTCGTCGGGACCCACATACCAGTCATGTTTTCAGGATTTCCTTAGTATTTAGCAGGTGATATAATTAGTGTCCATGCATCAGGACTTACCACAGGTATTTATTCTGTGGGATAGTCTTAAATCCTGACCGGTAGGTGGGTCCCGAGGACCAGAGTTGAGAAACCCTGCCCTAGATGGTCTTCTAAACATTTCCTAAGCTGTATTTTTGTATTATACATGTAGTCAAGGGGACAGCTATATGTACACAAGTATACCACTGCCACTATTTTACAGGCAGCAAGATTATTCCCTATTTCAGCCTATTTTCTGTTTGTTTTTACTGTTTGCTATCACTTTTTTATGGTGTTTCATTTTATTTAAATAAAATCTGTGAAATTAAAAGTTTTCTCTTTTTTTTTACCCTCCCAAAATAGCATCACTTTTGTCAGTTGGCTGTGTCTGGTATTTCCGCTCAGCCCCATTTATTTAAAGGACCTTAAATAGATAAGAAAGTAATTGACTTTTTTTTCTTCCAGAAACAGACTCACACTTGTCCAATAACTGTGTCTTGCTTTCATAACTGATCTTTGTTCAAGGAAGTGAGTTTCAGCTTCCATACCAGAAACAATCCATGAATAAATGTGGCACTGTTTCTTGGGGGCAATTGATCTTACCCTCAAAAATTTCTTTAAAATATTGTATACATTTTAAAATGTTTGATGTTAAAAAATGTCAATGTCCTTATTTTTAGGTCACATTCTTGATAAGCAATATTGTAACTGAATGAATATTGCCTGCCAAACAGAGCATGTTTTATCAGATATGATGTATTACCCAAAGCTTCCCAGACATTGAATAATGAGCAGTGTTGTAGCTACCAATACTTTCCCAGTTTATTTGAAAGCAACTGCTATGAAGTAAACTGCATTAAATTTTAGTAACTATTATATCAAACTGACAACCATTCATGATTACCAACAGCCACAACATCCTGTTAAATTATTCAGTTCATGCTGCCAAGTGTTAGATGGGTCTATCTACACAGCAGAATCAAAGCTTGGTAATCAATAAATTAAAATGAGCATCTTGAAAAAGATGTAATTTTCTTTTTCTTTTTATGAAAACGAAATAAGACTGAATGGATTCATCAGTCATTGATCTGATATTTTAAAAGCATTTTCTTGTTTCCCTTCATTCACTTTAAAGTACAACTTGAACTGTACTTACTGCATAATATGCATCAAATGTTAACAGCATGCAGAAAGGCATCATTGTTTCCAGTTTTACGTAAACCTACATGGATTTCACATTGATGACAGATCCATAAGACATACAATCAATCTGCATTTGGTGGAGACCTAACTAATAACTATGAACCTAATAATCATTAGAATGAGTATCATGCCACCAGTTCCTTGCCTAAATTTAACACTATTGCTTAGAGTGGAATTCAAGTGTCAGATTTGTTGCAGAATGTTCAGCGACTGTCCCATTCATCTGAATGGGGAGTGCGGACAACCATGTGTCTGGTGCAGAAACAGCCCCATCCAGATGACTGCAGCTAATTGTTCACCTCAAAAATTCCTGTAACAAATTTTTCACATGTGAATTCATCCATACCCCTTAAGAAAATGGCTCTTGGGGACTTAAAGGGGTTCTCTAGGAATAAAAAAAAATTGAAAATACTTAAATATTATTTTATAATAAATATATTCACAAATAACTTTCATTACTTAGAATGGCTTGTTTTGTCAAGGGAGCAGTCATTAGAAAAAAATAAAATACCTGTATTTTTTGCCCTATAAGACGCACCGGCCCATAAGACGCACCTAGGTTTTTGAGGAGGAAAATAAGAAAAATAATATTTTGAACCAATAGGTGTGCTTTTGGTGGGGTTTGAACTAATTGTGGTCTGTGGATGGCGCACGGTTATGGGGGATCTGTGGATGGCGAACTGTTATGGGGGATCTGTGGGTGACACTTATGGGGGATCTGTGGGTGACACTTATGGGGGATCTGTGGGTGACACTTATGGGGGATCTGTGGGTGACACTTATGGGAGATCTGTGGGTGACACTTATGGGGGATCTGTCGGTGACACTTATGGGGGATCTGTGGGTGGCTCTTATTGGGGTCTCTGGATGGCACTGTTATGGGGATCTGTGTATGACAGTTATGGGGGGGATCTGTGGATGACACATATATAGCATCTTATGCTATGTGTTATCCACAGATCCCCTCCATAACAGTGTCCCTGTAGTGAATGACCCTCAATACAGGGGGTGGGGGTCGTATCTGCTTTTATAATGACAGCGGGGCCCGTGCAGTGACTGTATTCTACTACACGGGCCCCGCTCACTGTATAATCGTATCTGTAATAGTTAATTATGTATATACCGGTAATCGCATAATCAGCGCTACTTACAACTACAAGCGCTCGGTAAGTAGCAGAGAGGAGGGAGGACGCAGGCCGGGAGGACGGGCGCTGGCAGTGTGAGTCACTACGTCATGCGCCCACGTTGCCTGCTTCATTCATAAAGTGGGCGGCGCAGGCGCGTGATGTAGTGAGTGACGCGCCGCCTGCCCGTCCTCCCGGCCTGCCTCCTCCCTCCTCTCTGCTACCTACCGAGCGCTTGTAGTTGTAAGTAGCGCTGATTATGCGATTACCGGTATATACATAATTAACTATTAGAGATACGATTATACAGTGAGCGGGGCCCGTGTAGTAGAATACAGTCACTGCACGGGCCCCGCTGTCATTATAAAAGCAGATGCCGCTCCTCCCTCCCTCACAGCTGATACACCAGCCGCACGGCAGCTCGGCGGGTGTATCATTGAAAATACGGCAAAATCAGCAGCATTCACCCCATAAGACGCACTGCTATTTCCCCCCACTTTTGGGGGGAAAAAAGTGCGTCTTATAGGGCGAAAAATACAGTAGCTGCCATCCTATCAATACACACAAAACCTGTCCTAATCACTAGTGATGGACGAACATCGGCCGGGGCGATTCGCGTTCGCGTCGGGCCCCTTTTACTTTAATGACTGGTGAACCTGAAAAACCTTCAGGTCATATTTGCAGCCAGCAAACACTTACTAGAAGTACACAAATAGTCCTACAACATGGACAGTGATATACCAGAGGGGGATCATTGGCAAAAATTCCCACAAAAAATATGTATTTTAATCAGGGGCTATTTTTATGCGTCTTAAAGGGAAACTCTCAAAAATGTGCCCTGCTGGAGCCTAGAAATTTTTTATTTCCTATCGGTTTGATGTATACAAATGTGCAGCACTCCACCTTTTTGTATCCTGCAGAGTCCATTAAAAAATGCATACGTTAAAGTAAACTTTTTTTCTACCATGGAACTGTATGGTGAACAGGCGGCACTGTACGGCATCAGTCTGAGGAATCTGTTAACGCATACATTTTTGGCATGCATTAAATGGATGGCAAAAATAGGATGTGAACCCAGCCCTAGTGTCAGAATTAGCACCAGTACACATCGGAGCAGCGTGGCGGAGAGGGGAGTCAGCCATGTACTGACAGAGCGCTACCTGGTCCTGGTGGTCAGGCATGAGGACTGTGTTTCCCAAGGATCATTTTCTACTGGTAAATACAGAGCACAGTATAATACACTAGAATCTATATAATATAAAGATATTAGCCCTACCCCTGAATAATAATACAATTAGGTGGTTATTTATTATATAGAAATACATCTATGTTAAGCGTATTTCTGACACAGATTGTGGTGCAAAGGTACTTAGCACCGCAATCTGCATATTTTTCCCGCTCATGCCAGGTCTAAAAAAGGATGGCGTGTCCAGGGAAAGGGATACAGTTATGGCCATCCAGTTATTGGATACCACCGCCATACATTGACCGGATAACACCTCTGTACAGTGACCAGATAACACCGCCATACCGTGACTGGATAAAAGAGTATAAGAGGGACAGTACAGGGAATGACTAGAGGCACTGCACAGAGTGTGGTAAGAGGGCACAATGCAGGGTATAAGGGGACACAATACAGTGTGAGGGGCACAGTACGGGGTATGGGGCACAATCACATGACCCTGTGACATTAGAAGGTCCGTATGGTGAACGTGGTTCATACGCCACCATATTGAGAGGCAGAGGAGTGAGACAAGGGTGTGATAATGTGACTAGAGATAAAAAAAATTTGATTGTTGGCCAGTACAGGCCCCAAAAATTAGCCAATAGGCATTCACCTGACAGCACAGAACTTTGGATTCTGTGGCTGGAGGTACATTAGGTGGTCAGAGGATAAAAAGGTAACTGTCGGCCAGTACAGGCCCCAAAAATTAGGCAATAGGCATTCACCTGACAGCAAAGAACTTTGGATTCTGTGGCTGGGGGTACATTAGGCGATCACAGGATAAATATGTACGGTAACTCTAAATAATAGTAGGGCACACCTACACCTAGATCAACATAAAAACAATATAATTGTAACAATATAAATCATTTATTATAAATAGCGGCACATCAAATAATCCACCAATAGTGGTATTATTATAACCATAAAATACATAGATAATAAACTGTAATATTTTAGTACATGCACATCATTAAAAATAGAGACAATTTTTTTTTTTTTTTTTTTTTTCAGTTTTTTTATGTTGATACATAAAAAAACTGAAAAAAATATAAAAAAAATCAAAAATCAAATATAAAATTAGAAAATATATATTTTGGTGTTTGCAAGTCCCTTAGGAACACTATATGATAATAGGATCCCCGCTGTATAGGGTCAGGCTTAGACACAGGATGGAGTAGGAGGAGTAGAAGAAGGGGCCGACCTGCATGCAATCCATGGCGGTAACACCAAATCCACACGAGTGCCACGGGTTACATGCTTGAAGGAGAAGGAGAAGAGGCAGGTGCGGAGTGCCGGGAGTGTGGCTTTGTAGGTTCTGTCAGCGTTGCTCCCACTGGACTCGGTGATAGGGGGCCAGGTGCCTTCTTAAGGCAGTCTCCCATAGGTGAGTGTTGGGCTTACCATGACTTATGCGTTGACAGCACAGGCTGCAGAAGGCAACACTATTGTCAGCAGCTAACACGTTAAAAAAAGCCCACACTGCGGAGCCATATTCCAGCGTCCTGGGAGCGCAACATGTGACTGTGCATGGTGGATGGCTTGCTCCAGATACATTTGCAGTCTGCTTTTGCCTCCTGTGCACTGTGAGTTCAGCCTGCTTTTCCTCCTTCTCCTCCCTATCTGCTGTTCTGTCTCTCCCTCTGAACTCCCCTCATCTTGCTCTCTTGTGGGTACCCACGTAACGTCGATTGACACGCCATCATCGTCACCTTCACCACCACTGACATTAGAGATCTCGGAGTAGGCAGCAATAGCGGGGACCACCCTCCTTGGGCTGATCTGGGTACTGTCGTCAGACCGCTGGGTGGCGGCCGTTGCTACCTCCTCTTCCTCATCCGATGGCAAGAATGGCTGTGCATCGGTAAGGTCTGTGAATAATAGATGGGAAAATAATACCTCTGACTCGAGTGGAGGGGCTATGGAGGTAGTGGTTGTGTCTTTGGGGGTGCACACATCAGAGAGTGAGGAGGGTGCAGATGTATGAGGAGAGTGCAGAAGCGGAAGGCTGTGTGAGCCACTCAACCAACTCTGGTGCATCCTATGACATATTCACACAAACCTTTTTCAACTTCCCACTTAGGCTTTGGCCTGGTGCACCTGCCTGACCCCTACCACCCCTGCGGAACGGCTTGCCTCTTCCTCTGCCTGTCATTTTCAAAATGACCCTGTGCCAAAGTCCCTAGAGAAGAGCAGTATTTGTGGAAGCTGATATATGGCAGGCCTCAATCAGTTGTTAGTTGATGCTGGTATATCAAAACCCGGAATCTGTATTTTGTGGATGCAGTTATATGGAAAATGTCTATCACTAGTTTGAGGAAGCTGATATATGGAAGGCCTCAATCAATTGTTAGTTGAAGCTGGTATATCACCCTCAAGCAGTAATTTTGCGGACACAGGTATATGGAAAACCTCTATCACTATTTTTTGGAAGCTGATATATGGCAGGCCTCAATCAGTTGTTAGTTGAAGCTGGTATATTAAAACCCGCAATCTATATTTTGTGGATGCAGGTATATGGAAAACCTCTATCACTATTTTGCGGAAGCTGATATATGGAATGCCTCAATCAGTTGTTAGTTGAAGCTGGTATATCACCCTCAAGCAGTAATTTTGTGGAAGCAAGTATATGGAAAACCACTATCACTATTTTGCGGAAGCTGAAATATGTCAGGCCTCAATCAGTTGTTAGTTGAAGTGGGTATATCACCCTCAAGCAGTCATTTTGTGGATGCAGGTATATGGAAAACCTCTATCACTATTTTGTGGAAGCTGATATATGGCAGGCCTCAATCAGTTGTTAGTTGAAGCTGGTATATCACCCTCAAGCAGTAATTTTGTGGACGCAGGTATATGGAAAACCTCTATCACTATTTTGTGGAAGCTGAAATATGGCAGGCTTCAATCAGTTGTTAGTTGAAGTAGGTATATCACCCTCAAGCAGTAATTTTGTGGACGCAGGTATATGGAAAACCTCTATCAATATTTTGTGGAAGCTGAAATATGGCAGGCTTCAATCAGTTGTTAGTTGAAGTGGGTATATCACCCTCAAGCAATAATTTTGTGGACGCAGGTATATGGAAAACCTCAATCACTATTTTGTGGAAGCTGATAGATCGCAGCCCTCAATCAGCATTTTCTGGAAGCATTCAAATGCACTATAATATGCTTTCTATGTTAGAAAGTATATTATAAGTATATCACACCCCTCTGTGTATCACACCTATCGATAGCACAACATTACCAGTCCTTAAAAGGACTTTTGCGGCCCTATTAGCTAGCGTTTGGTGTCCCTAAGTTACTAACAGCCTGTCTCTGCTCCAATATGCAACCTCTCCCTACATTGGCAAAACACATAACGTAAAATGGCTGCCAGATCGGGTTATTTCATAGGGTTGAGGGTGTGTCCATGTGCTGAAACGTCTCAACTGGCTGTCCTGTCCCACCTGATGGATGTGTCATGGGTCAAAGTTCGGCGCAATGCAAAAGAATATGGCGCGCGCGGACATCGCCATATGTTCGCATGTTCGGCCCATCACAAATGCGCAAAGTTCGCCGTGAACCGACCGTCAGGTGAACCGCAAGACCATCACTATTTACATACACTATATAAAAAGACACATATGCATGTTTTTCTCAATATCTGGTATGAAATCAGAATAAACATTTCCTGTTTTTGGTCAATTAGGATTACCATAATTATTGTTATTTGCCAAATGCCAGAATAATGAGAGAGATAATGTTTTAAGGCATTTTTATTTCTTTCTGCAAAGTCAAAAGTTTATATACATTTCATAAATATTTGGTACCATTGCCCTTAAACTGTATGACTTGGGTCAAACATTTTGGATATCCTTCCACAAGCTCAGAATGTGGGCCCATTCCTCCTGACAAAACTGGTGTAACTGAGCCATGTTTGTTGGTCGTCTTGCTGGCACCTGCCTTTTCAGCTTTGCCCATAAATTTTCAATAGGATTGAGATCAGGGATTTGTGATGGCCACTCCAAAACATTGACTTTTTATCCTTAAGCCACTTTGTAACCAGTTTGGCAGCATGCTTCAGATCATTGTCCATTTGGAAGACCCACTTCCGCCAATGCTTTAACTTCCTGGCAGACGTCTAGAGATGTTGCCCCATAATCTTCTTTCATCATGATGCCATCTATTTTGTGAAGTGAACCAGTCCCTCGTGCAGCAAAACAAGTTTACAACATGATGATGCGACCCCTGTGTTTCACAGTTGGGATGGAGGCTTCCAAGCTTCTCTATTTTTCCTCCAAACGTAACGATGGTCATTATGGCCAAAAAGTTTATTTTAGTTTCGTCAGACCACAGGACATGTCTCCAAAAATATAGGTCTTTGTTCCTGTGTGCATTTGCAAACATTAATCTGGCTTTTTTATGTTTCTTTTGGAGAAATGGCTTCTTCCTGGTAGAGTGGCCCATGTTGATACAGTACTCGTTTCACTGTGGATATTAACACAATCTTACCAGCTGCTGCTATCATCTTCACAAGGTCTTTTGCTTTTGTTCTTGGGTTGATATGAACATGTCAGAGAAAAGCACGTTCATCTCTGGGACACAGAACCCGTTTCCTACCTGAGCGATATGATGGCTGGACATTCCCATCTTGTTTGTACTTCCGTATAATTGTTTGTACAGATGAACGAGGCACCTTCAAGTATCTTGAAATTTCACCCAAGGTTGAGCCAGACTTGTGCAAGTCTACAATTTTCTTCCTGAAATCTTGGCTGATTTCTTTAGACTTTTCCATGATGCTACAGAAAGAAGCAGTGTGTTTCAGGTGTGCATTTAAATACATCCACAGGTGTGTCTCTAATTAACTCAGATGTTGCCAACAAACCTAACAGAAGCTTCCAAACACATGACATCATAATATGGCAGTCCAGAATTGTTTAAAGGCATAGTAATCTTAGTGTATGTAAACTTTTGACATTGCAGAAAGTAATAAAAATGCCTTAAAACATTCTCTCTCTCGTTATTCAGGCATTTGCCAAATAATAATGTTTATGGACTAATTGATTATAATCCTAATTGACCAAAAACAGGAAAGGTTTATTCTGATTTCATGTCAGATATTGAGAAAAAACATTCATATGTGTCTTTTTATATAGTGTACTGTATGTAAACCTCTGGTTTCAACTGTATTTATCCCCAGGACTGTGACTGTGATGAGGGGACATTCTGTGCGTCTGGAGGAAAGAAGGTTTGTACACAAACATAGAAAAGGATTCTTTACGGTAAGAGCAGTGAGACTATGGAACTCTCTGCCTGAGGAGGTGGTGATGGTGATTTCACTACAAGAGTTCAAGAGGGGCCTGGATATATTTCTGAAGTGTAATAGTATTACATGTTATAGTTATTAGAGAGGGGTCATTGATCCAGGGAGTTATTCTGATTGCCTGATTGGAGTATGAAAGGAATTTTTTTACCCTAAAGTGAGGAAAATTGGCTTATACCTCATCGTTTTTTTTCCGCTTCCTCTAGATCAACTTGCAGGATAACAGGCTGAACTGGATGGAAAGATTTTCAGCCTTATAAACTATGTAACTAAGTATTATAATAAACCATGTACTTTGTTAAATAATCTACCTGTTTTTAATAAGAACATAGGCTGGTTGAGATGCTGTACGTTGCTGTACGTCTGTCTGTAGTGTGAGCAATCTACTGTGCCATGTGCACTTGTGCAGGGAGTGGGAAAATAGGGGCCAAACTTGTTCTGAGGCCTACCGGGGCATTCACCTGTCCCCC
Organism: Bufo bufo; assembly: GCF_905171765.1. Lineage (NCBI taxonomy): Eukaryota > Metazoa > Chordata > Amphibia > Anura > Bufonidae > Bufo > Bufo bufo. Next base: position 91,130,334 of record NC_053394.1, read on the forward strand.
TGTGGACCAGACCGAGTCTGACACTAAGTCTAGGTAATGATGACTGATGTAGGCTAAAACCATAAGTCATGTATTTAACTCTGATATTAAATGAAGGTGTCCTAACAGATGAATTTCTCAATTCTACTTTACTAAATTAATGACAGCAATAGTAATTACTGCTTGCCATCTTAAATAATAACTCTATGAAAATCTTGTGTAAATATTTAATAGTAATGTGTTTTTCATTGTCAGTAAGAACAATGGTAACGTCTGGGGTACGTCAAAAGAATGAAGTCATAGTAAGTTTCAGAACTTGTAACAACATTCATCATTTAAATCCATGGTATGCACAATGCATCTTCTTCAGAATCAAAGTACTAACTATGCGTCAACATCTCTCAGCACAAGCTCTTAATGTTGTCCTCTTGGATGGCAATTCCAACAGGGAATCAACAGACAAAAAAATAAACAGATTGTTCTTAAACCTAAGGGTAACATCTATAAAAATTTGACACACATTTCTGCATGTTTGATTACCGAACATTCATCAAGAATGACAAAACTCATTAAAAAGGAAATATCAAAGTTTAGTTTAATCTTAGGTTGATGTTATAGCTATAAATTCTCAAACGTCTATCCTGCTCTGCTTGCTTCAGGTGAATTAAAATAAGAAATCTTTGATTCATTATCTTGAATTGAAGAGACAAAAGCCACTTATGAACAGATTTACATGTCCCATGCATATTCAGGCTATGCCTTCTACCAGTTCCCACCATATGGTGTTCTCATTCCAGTTACGGCTTATTGTCACTGCATGACATGCCAGCAAGCATTTGTTGAAGGCCTACTAGAGAGACATAAAATGTCTATAAACTTCATACATATGTTAAACTGTTGCGTAAACAGTTCTCAAGTGAGAGATTGATTTCTTCCTCAGTATTCGATTTGCCTGTTACAATATAGGAACTAAGATATTAAGGTAAGAAAATAATTGAGTGGTCGGCGGTCTACCAAAAAGAATTGATTTCAACAATAAATTCAATTTCTAACATAAAACCAGTTGAAGTTTCATTTCAGGTGATTTTTTAAAGTAAGCTGCAATTATTGTTTTCATAAGGAATAACACTTTATCTGATTTGTATTTGTATTTTAAGCAGTTTCTCCCAATCCAGTATCCATATCTACAGTAGTTGTCAGTTTCCCCTAAAGGGAATCTGACACCTGTTCTAACAGCTTCAGTGCATGCCGCCGAGTCCTCATATTCAGGCGTACCTGACTTTCCTTGCCCCCCATCTCTGATTAATAGTTTTTTTCTAACTGAACCAGAAAATGCCATAAGTTCATAAATATTCACTACTAATCGCCATGCGCTGGAGCTGTTCAATACAAGATTTTATCAAAACGGCCAATTAACCACCTCCGGACCGCCTAACGCAGGATCGCGTTCCGGAGGTGGCAGCGCTGCGCAGAGTCACGCATATACGCGTCATCTCGCGAGACGCGAGATTTCGCTCAAAGCCGGCCCGCGCATGCGCATCGCGGGCCGGCAAAAGTTAAAGAAGAAGTTCGTCACCAGCCTGCCAGCAACGATCATTGGCTGGCAGGCTGGCGATTTTTAAAAAATCCAATCACAAGCCATATAACAGATCATATTAGTAAATATGATCTGTTATATGGCTTCTCTGCTTCTCTGCTGGTCCTTTTCGTCGGTTGGATCCAGCAGAGAAGCAGACTGAACTGTGAGTAGCACCAAACACTTCACTGTAGCCCCTGATCACCCCCCTGCACCCCAATTAACCCTTTGATCACCCCTTTGATCGCCCCTGTCAATCACTAGTGAAAGACAAAAATGGATCAGTGTAAACTGTCACTTTTTTTTTTCACTGGTATTGACTGTTAGGTTTTAGGGATAGTTTAGGCCCCTTGGTTAGGTAGTTAGCGTCAGTTAGCGCCCACCCCACCGCACCGCAGTCACTTTTATTCGCTGATTAGCGTATCGCTAATCAGCATTTGTACTTTTATAGTATCTGTAAGTGATCAAAACTGATCACGGTCAGATCTATAATAGTATTAGTGTCACTTTAGTTCGCCCTCCACTCAAAACGCAGTGTTTGCCCGATCAGGCCTGATCGGTCGCCCACACGTGCGTTCACCCACGCCCGCCCCACCGCAGTGACAAAAAAATATTTTTTTTTGATCACTGCACATTCACTTTACACGCACTGCGGCGATAAAAAAATCAGTTTTTATATTTTTGATCAACCGCAGCAGCCTCCGGTACTTCGCTAGCCTCCCCTTTGTAAGACAGGCTTGCTTTTTTTCTTGGGTAGTCTCAGGGAATACCCCTAAATTTAGTAGTCCAAAATGTCAAACAGGGGGTATTCTTCTGAAGAGGCCTACAGGATTCTGACCCAGTCGGATGAGGAATGGGAACCCTCATCTGACGAATCTAGCGGGTCAGAATATGAACCTGTAGAAAGCAGTGGCTCTCTGACCCAAAGTTCGGACGAGGAGGTTGAGGTCCCTGGCAGCACCAGGCGTACCCGGCCCCATGTCGCTAGACCACAGGTTGCGCAGGATCCGCTTCAAGAGCAGCAGAGTGGGGCTGTCGCTGCCAGATCACGTGGTGAGGCATACACCAGCAGCGCAGCCCTTCCTGGACCTAGTACCAGCACTGCCGTACAACATGGTGAAGTAGCGAGCACCAGAAGGGCAGTTGAAGCTGGTACGGTGGCACGTGCAGTAGTTACCCCGTCGCAGCCACCGCACAGACAGGCCCGTAGAGCCCCTAGAATCCCTGAGGTGCTGGCAAACCCTGATTGGCAGTCACCAACTTCAGCTGCACCAGTAGTTCCCCCTTTCACCGCCCAGTCTGGAGTTCGGGTTGAGACGGCTCAAATCGGTTCGGCCCTGGGATTTTTTGAGCTGTTCTTGACTGCGGAGCTCTTGGACTTAGTCGTGGCAGAGACAAACCGGTATGCCACACAATTTATAACCGCAAACCCGGGAAGCTATTATGCCCAGCCTTTCCGGTGGAAACCAGTCCAAGTTTCCGAACTTAAAATTTTTCTGGGCCTTCTCCTCAACATGGGCCTGACAAAAAAGCATGAATTGTGGTCATATTGGTCCACGCACCCGATTCATCACATGCCCATGTTCTCTGCTGCTATGTCCAGGACACGATTTGAGACCATCCTGTGTTTTCTGCATTTTAGCGACAACACCACCTCCCGTCCCAGAGGCCACCCTGCTTTTGACCGGCTCCACAAAATTCGGCCCCTCATAGACCATTTCAACCAGAAATTTGCAGATTTGTATACCCCTGAGCAAAACATCTGCGTAGACGAGTCCCTAATACATTTTACCGGGCGCCTTGGCTTCAAACAATACATCCCAAGCAAGCGTGCCCGGTATGGGGTCAAATTGTATAAGCTCTGTGAAAGGGCCACAGGCTATACCCACAAATTTCGGATCTATGAGGGAAAAGATCAGACCCTGGAGCCGGTCGGTTGCCCTGACTACCTGGGGAGCAGTGGGAAGACAGTCTGGGACTTGGTGTCACCCTTATTCGGCAAGGGGTACCATCTTTATGTGGACAATTTTTACACAAGTGTGGCCCTCTTTAGGCATTTGTTTCTAGAACGAATTTGCGCCTGTGGCACCGCGCGAACTAGTCGCGTGGGCTTCCCCCAACGGCTTGTAACCACCCGTCTTGCAAGGGGGGAGAGGGCTGCCTTGTGTAACGAAGAACTGCTCGCGGTGAAATGGAGAGACAAGCGTGACGTTTACATGCTCTCCTCCATTCACTCAGACACGACAATCCAAATTGAGCGAGCAGCCCGTGTCATTGAAAAGCCCCTCTGTGTCCACGACTATAATGCGCTCATGGGAGGGGTTGACTTCAATGACCAGATGTTGTCTCCGTATTTAGTTTCCCGCAGAACCAGACGCTCGTATAAGAAGGTGTCTGTATATTTAATTCAATTGGCGCTGTATAATAGTTTTGTTCTCTACAGTAAGGCTGGGAGAACACGATCTTTCCTCAAATTCCAGGAAGAGATCATCGAGAACCTCCTTTACCCAGGAGGTTCCGTGGCCCCATCCACCAGTGTAGTTAGCCGTCTACACGAGCGACATTTCCCCAGTGTCATTCCTGGTACCTCAACCCAACCGTCACCCCGAAAAAGATGTCGTGTCTGTAGCAGGAGTGGAATAAGGCGTGACACCCGCTATTTCTGTCCTGACTGTGCAGACCACCCTGCCCTATGCTATGGAGAGTGTTTCCGGAAGTACCACACACAGGTACACTTAGCATAGGGATTGCATCTCACAGGACAGGCACACAGGGCTATTAGGGCCCTTTTACTCACAGCTGCTGCAAACCTCTCCTTTCACCTGGGATAAAGTGCATAACGTACTTTGCCACATCTTTGGGCGATTTGCGCTTTGCACATTGTCCCATGGGGAAGGAGAGGTTTGTTCTATAAAGGTAAAAAAAAACTAAACAAAAAAAAAATTACCGGTAAGTAAAAAAGTTAAAAAAGTTAAAAAAAGTTAATATGTTCTGTTCTAAAGTTAATAAAGTTATTGCTTTGCGGCCTGGTTTTTTCTTTTTTGTTTTGTTTTTTTTACCTTCCAGGTGGACCAACCGATCGACTAGCTGCAGCACTGATGTGCATTCGGACAGAAGCATTGCGCTGCTGTCAGATTACACGCAAGTCGGTGTATGCGGCGCTGCAAGACGAGATTTCTCCTCTGCAGTAAAAGATACGTTTGCCGAGGCATATGAGCTGAGGAGGTGGCGGTGTTCATATACTTTGGCAAACACTTTGTATATATAAAAAAAAAAATCCCGGCAATGATTTATTCATCCACATCGATTGATGTGAATGGAGAAATCGGGTTTGCCAGGGCATACGAGCTAAGTGGGTATGGATGTTGGGCGGAGCTCCTATGTCCTGGTAGACGCCTTTCCCCTCCTTTTTCTTTTTTTGGCAGAGATCTTTTCATCCACATTGATCGATGCGAATGAAGAAATCTGTGCCGTTCATTTTTTTCTTTCAGCTTAGAGGCTGAACGGAAAAAAAAAATCTCATTACCTGTATGCTCAATATAAGGAGAATAGCAGAAACTCCTAATGCTGGGCATACATGTAATGATTGCGGAGACCCTCAAATGCCAGGGCAGTACAAACACCCCACAAATAACACCATTTTGGAAAGAAGACACCCCAAGGTATTCGCTGATGGGCATAGTGAGTTCATGGAAGTTTTTATTTTTTGTCACAAGTTAGTGGAATATGAGACTTTGTATGAAAAAAATAAAATAAAAAATCATCATTTTCCACTAACTTGTGACAAAAAATAAAAAATTCTAGGAACTTGCCATGCCCCTCACGAAATACCTTGGGGGTGTCTTCTTTCCAAAATGGGGTCACATGTGGGGTATTTATACTGCCCTGGCATTTTAGGGGCCCCAAAGCGTGGGAAGAAGTCTGGTATCCAAATGTCTAAAAATGCCCTCCTAAAAGGAATTTGGGCACCTTTGCCCACCTAGGCTGCAAAAAAGTGTCACACATGTGGTATCTCCGTATTCAGGAGAAGTTGGAGAATGTGCTTTGGGGTGTCATTTTACATATACCCATGCTGGGTGAGATAAATATCTTGGTCAAATGCCAACTTTGTATAAAAAAATGGGAAAAGTTGTCTTTTGCCAAGATATTTCTCTCACCCAGCATGGGTATATGTAAAATGACACCACAAAACACATTCCCCAACTTCTCCTGAATACGGCGATACCACATGTGTGACACTTTTTTGCAGCCTAGGTGGGCAAAGGGGCCCACATTCCAAAGAGCACCTTTCGGATTTCACAGGTCATTTACCTACTTACCACACATTAGGGCCCCTGGAAAATGCCAAGGCAGTATAACTACCCCACAAGTGACCCCATTTTGGAAAGAAGACACCCCAAGGTATTCCGTGAGGGGCATGGCAAGTTCCTAGAATTTTTTATTTTTTGTCACAAGTTAGTGGAAAATGATGATTTTTTTTTTTTTTTTTTTCATACAAAGTCTCATATTCCACTAACTTGTGATAAAAAATAAAAACTTCCATGAACTCACTATGCCCATCAGCGAATACCTTGGGGTCTCTTCTTTCCAAAATGGGGTCACTTGTGGGGTAGTTATACTGCCCTGGCATTCTAGGGGCCCAAATGTGTGGTAAGGAGTTTGAAATCAAATTCTGTAAAAAATGGCCAGTGAAATCCGAAAGGTGCTCTTTGGAATATGGGCCCCTTTGCCCACCTAGGCTGCAAAAAAGTGTCACACATCTGGTATCTCTGTATTCAGGAGAAGTTGAGGAATGTGTTTTGGGGTGTCTTTTTACATATACCCATGCTGGGTGAGATAAATATCTTGGTCAAATGCCAACTTTGTATAAAAAAATGGGAAAAGTTGTCTTTTGCCAAGATATTTCTCTCACCCAGCATGGGTATATGTAAAATGACACCCCAAAACACATTCCCCAACTTCTCCTGAGTACGGAGATACCAGATGTGTGACACTTTTTTGCAGCCTAGGTGGGCAACGGGGCCCATATTACAAAGAGCACCTTTCGGATTTCACTGGTCAGTTTTTACAGAATTTGATTTCAAACTCCTTACCACACATTTGGGCCCCTAGAATGCCAGGGCAGTATAACTACCCCACAAGTGACCCCATTTTGGAAAGAAGAGACCCCAAGGTATTTCGTGATGGGCATAGTGAGTTCATAGAACTTTTTATTTTTGTCACAAGTTAGTGGAAAATGAGACTTTGTAAGAAAAAAAAAAAAAAAATCATCATTTTCCGCTAACTTGTGACAAAAAATAAAAAGTTCTATGAACTCACTATGCCCATCAGCGAATACCTTAGTGTGTGTACTTTCCGAAATGGGGTCATTTGTGGGGTGTTTGTACTGTCTGGCCATTGTAGAACCTCAGGAAACATGACAGGTGCTCAGAAAGTCAGAGCTGCTTCAAAAAGCGGAAATTCACATTTTTGTACCATAGTTTGTAAACGCTATAACTTTTACCCAAACCATTTTTTTTTTACCCAAACATTTTTTTTTTATCAAAGACATGTGGAACAATAAATTTAGAGCAAAATTTATATATGGATCTCGTTTTTTTTGCAAAATTTTACAACTGAAAGTGAAAAATGTCATTTTTTTGCAAAAAAATCGTTAAATTTCGATTAATAACAAAAAAAGTAAAAATGTCAGCAGCAATGAAATACCACCAAATGAAAGCTCTATTAGTGAGAAGAAAAGGAGGTAAAATTCATTTGGGTGGTAAGTTGCATGACCGAGCAATAAACGGTGAAAGTAGTGTAGGTCAGAAGTGTAAAAAGTGGCCTGGTCTTTCAGGGTGTTTAAGCACTGGGGGCTGAGGTGGTTAAAGAAACAAGTCAATTAAATTGTGACCCAGCAATTTGCTAAGGGGATCTGTGACAGGTATATGTTGCCCTTAATTAGGACACCATAAAACTGATGACCGATCCTCTTTAAGCTAGGGCTACACGACAACATTTGTCACGCAACAAAAAGGGTACAACTACATTGCATTACATTGAAAAAAAACTTGGTACCACTTGGAACCAAACCCGAATTCGGTACAAAGGTTTTTTACAGTAGAAATTAATTTCCGAAGTAATTACACAAAGTAATAACTAAGGCTCATCAGAGTCAGTAAATCGGAGCCGTACAGTATTAAATCAAAGTTTTATGCGAATAGACTTCAGATGAAGCATCCGAAGTCGATTCGCTCATCCCTAGTTGCTAGCAACCCGGAGAGATTGTACCACCGCTTTAGCACACTGGAATGCACCTGTCTCCCTGTGGTCCGGCTGGATCACAGTGTGCATTATAGTGTATATAGTTTTCTCCTCTAGAGTCAGTAAAGTGATTTTGATTTACACAGCTCACTGTTCCTTCCTTAATTCTTGTGTGGTTCACTGTATCTCAGTGGATTACCTGGGGTTCCCCTCTTACACATAGACACAATGGCTGCCTCCAGTCAACACTACAGTATGCAGTAAGTATGCCTAAAGCTGCAAGGCTTCCATATACAAGACAATAAGCTCTCATAGCTTGCTTGAATTATAACTATGCTGACTGATACCCATACACATGCTGAACTATACATACTTGTCTGATAACATGCTATTTCCCAGTGGATTAAAACGATTGAGAAAGCAAAATCCCAACATGTTTGGAATTCGCCCAAACTCTGCTGTCAGTTTGGCCAACATTTATCTAATTTGTATGGTCACCTTTATCAAATGGGTCACACTTTAAGTCATGTCTGGCTTTAAAATATTTTATATTAACAAAAAAAGCAGAATATCTCCATGCACTTCCCATAACATCTAGCAACATCACTGGGTGTTCTCCTAATTCTCAAGGTGTGGCTACATATGGCCCTTCCTTAGTTTTACTTTTGGTTCAATATATCCTGAAATTTGGTGTTTATGAGTAGAGATTAGCGAAATTTTCAAAAATTTGATTCGCCGGTTTGCCAAATTTTTGGGGAAAAATATGGTTTGGTCTGAATTTATTAGCGGAGAATTACATGAAAAAAACAGTTATTTCCTGGCTGCAGAGAGCCTTTATAGTGATGTAAAACACTGTGCCTTGCAGTAACATGCATAGGGAGTCTGCTTTGGTAGTGAAATTATACTGTGAGTCTATATGACAAGCAGATGACAGGCGTCGCTCTTAGAATCACTGCATACTTCACTTATTTGGGCAGTCACAGGGCCAAAACTGACCAAATAACTCTAGTATGAAGTCAGCCTTACAGGTCGATGTTAGCGCCAAGAAGATGCGCACTACTTTTACACCATCGCCAACTGATTCCACATAGATGTCAACAGAACCTGTTATATTAAATGCTCATACAAGTAGAGCCCCCCGAAAGAGTGTAGAGGGTGTCCGCAGTAAGTTTGTGTTGACGTAACTGATTATTTTGCCTTCCTTCTGATCCGTCAGAACAATAGCCCACAAAAAACGGATCCTATCTGTGAAGCATCCACCTTCACTCTGTCAGCATTTGGTCAGTAATCCATCCGTATTGCTAATGCCAAAAAAAAAAAACAGGAATAGATCCAAAACAGAGATGACACGTGAACAGAATATTTGCATGTCTTCTGTGTTTTTTGCCCACTCCTACTTTTGACTACCAAATCACAAGCCAATTCTGATGGGACCATACAGGCCTTACAGCTGCTACCCAGACAGGATCCATTATGCGTCTCATTTTACCTTCATTCTGACAGATCAGAAGAAGGGTCAAATAAATGATGATGTAAGACAGGCCAAAAAGGCTATATAGTGACCCAGTCATGAAGTGGGGAAGGTGGGAACAGCATGAGAAGTCCACATAGTGGCCATAAGACATAGTGGTGGGTGAGAGCAGCATGAGGAGACCACAGAGTGGCAAGGTGACATAGTGTGGAGGTAGGAAGGTAGGAGCAGCATCAGTAGACCACAGAGTGGCAAGGTGACTTACTATGGAAGTGGCAGCAGCATCAGGTGGCCACATAGTGGCAAGGTGACATAGTGTGGAGGTAAGTGGCAATACCAATACCCACTGAAGATAGTGGGTGAAAGAAGGAGCACTTGGCATAAGATGTGTGGCATCAGGTGGGTGGCAGCATCAGAATAGTAGCTGAGGCATGTCAGAATATTTATACTGATCTGAAAAACTTTTATTTATGTAAACATAGAAACATAGAATGTGTCGTCAGATAAGAACCATTTGGCCCATCTAGTCTGCCCAATATACTGAATACTATGAATAGCCCTGGCCCTATCTTATATGAAGGATGGCCTTATGCCTTTCCCATGCTTGCTTAAACTCCTTCACTGTATTTGCAGCTACCACTTCTGCAGGAAGGCTATTCCATGCATCCACTACTCTCTCAGTAAAGTAATACTTCCTGATATTACTTTTAAACCTTTGCCCCTCTAATTTAAAACTATGTCCTCTTGTAGTAGTTTTTCTTCTTTTAAATATTATCTCCTCTTTTACGAGTCAGGATCTATAATAAAGGAGATTACAACTTATTTCTATAAACAAAACAAGAGCTAATTAGTAGTGTTGGGCGAGCATGCTCGGCCGAACACTAGTTCGGCTCAAGCATCGCGATGCTCATCACATTGCTGTGTTTGGTCGAATACTTGCTGTGCTCGAGCGCGATGCTCAAGTCTCCTCCCCGCACGTTTGTTGGCTGCTATGCAGCCAAGAGACATGTAGGTAAGTACTGCCATTAACTGTAATGCCTTAGCCATGTTGGCTGCTGGCATTACAGTGATTGGCTGGCTAAAACGCCTTATCAGGTGCTATAAAGCATGAAGTGACACGTGTTCGGCTCAGTATTAGTCAGGGAGACCTGGAGAGCAGAAGAGAGAGAGATAGTGTAGGGATTGAAACAGCAATATTTTAGTTTTTATACTTGTTAGAGACTCAAAAGTTCTTTTAAGTAGTGTTGATCCAGCATGCTCAGCCGAACACTAGTTCGGCTGCAGCATCGCTATGCTCGCTGAGTTCGGCCGAACACTGCGTGTGCTAGAGTCAGTGTATTTAAACATAATTTAGTATCTATTTCTGAAAAGGTTCTGCCAGGATTTGAACTCCCAACCCCTTGTACATCAAAGGCAAGGACCTTATCCACTATAAAGCTGAACGCTAAACTGTGTCAGAAAAACTTCATGGTAGTTTCTGATGTAGTGAAAATTCCTATTCAGCAGAAGACTTATTTTAGATTTCTGTGCAGTTTAACATGTAGCTATATAGTGAAGTGGTTAATGTCCTTGCCTCTAATGTACTAGATAGGGAGTTCAGATCCTATATATGTTTTTAGCCATAATATATTTACATATATTATTATATATTTAGAATATATCATATATTATAATATATGTATATGTATTATAGCTAAAAACATCAGTAGTAGTTTCCCAAATATTATACATTCATATATATCAGAAGTATGAATATATATATATATATATAAATTCAGAAAAATGAGCGGCACTCCAAAGGATAAAAGCAGTGAACCCTTTATTCACACCGGTGGTGCAACGTTTCGGCTCTAGTCACGAGCCTTCCTCAAGCAAAGATACAACTCAAATAACAGTGATTATATAGGGAATACAGATCATGTGATCACAAACCAATGGGTGTGTTCAACAAATCATAACAATACATAAAAATAGTTTGCAGTGAATACACATAATACCTTATAGTGTAGATAATTATGCTGGTCATCATTAATAAACAGTGATGTGTGCTAAGCAAAAAGCGTGTATACAGATCGGGTACATAGACACGATCAAATAATGTGACAACATATGATATATTCATTATACATAAGTGTATGCAGGGGGTGGAGCAACGAGGTAATACCGCAGGACATACCCATCCAGCAAGGAGGCTCATTCAGCGCCGTGGAGTCGGCGTTGTGGATATCATTCTGCGCAGGCGTGGCAGCGCACCAATAGCGAGTACTCAGCAGACCAGGAGTGTCACACGTCATCACAGTGGGCCGACCTCCCTGCGTCACTGCAGACATCCTCCCAGAAGGGCACAGTGTATAATCCTATGCGCATGCTCGGTGGTGAATCGAGCTGGACGCGCCATCTTTGTTACTGGAGAGCTGCCCTTAAGGGGCCACTATGCAAATCGCACCCAACCAAAAACAAAAACGGGCATAGGAGGTTGGAAAAGGGCAAAAGGAAACCCATTTAACAGGGTGCCTATATGCCCCACCATGGCAGAAAATCCACCGCAGTCACGGGGACCGCAGTACCTGCAGGGATAACGCCAGGGATACCAACCTCCCATCCTGCCCGAGAGGGATCTCCTCTAGCTGGCCAACAGATGCTGCAAAAGCGTATAAAGTTCAGCTCCCAATAACAAACGAAAAAAATGTATAAGACAAAAAAAAGGGATTTAATAGAATGTCAATGAAAATACATGTGTGTCATTTCACGGTGCCTGCCATGCCTGTCAACAACAGAACTAAACCAAATGTAATTGTAAATACAATAGAATGAACCCCTTCCGTGGTATGCTGCGAATACTCCAGCCTGGAGTATTCGCAGCATACCACGGAAGGGGTTCATTCTATTGTATTTACAATTCTATTGTATTTACGGCAGGCACCGTGAAATGACACACATGTATTTTCATTGACATTCTATTAAATCCCTTTTTTTTGTCTTATACATTTTTTTCGTTTGTTATTGGGAGCTGAACTTTATACGCTTTTGCAGCATCTGTTGGCCAGCTAGAGGAGATCCCTCTCGGGCAGGATGGGAGGTTGGTATCCCTGGCGTTATCCCTGCAGGTACTGCGGTCCCCGTGACTGCGGTGGATTTTCTGCCATGGTGGGGCATATAGGCACCCTGTTAAATGGGTTTCCTTTTGCCCTTTTCCAACCTCCTATGCCCGTTTTTGTTTTTGGTTGGGTGCGATTTGCATAGTGGCCCCTTAAGGGCAGCTCTCCAGTAACAAAGATGGCGCGTCCAGCTCGATTCACCACCGAGCATGCGCATAGGATTATACACTGTGCCCTTCCGGGAGGATGTCTGCAGTGACGCAGGGAGGTCGGCCCACTGTGATGACGTGTGACACTCCTGGTCTGCTGAGTACTCGCTATTGGTGCGCTGCCACGCCTGCGCAGAATGATATCCACAACGCCGACTCCACGGCGCTGAATGAGCCTCCTTGCTGGATGGGTATGTCCTGCGGTATTACCTCGTTGCTCCACCCCCTGCATACACTTATGTATAATGAATATATCATATGTTGTCACATTATTTGATCGTGTCTATGTACCCGATCTGTATACACGCTTTTTGCTTAGCACACATCACTGTTTATTAATGATGACCAGCATAATTATCTACACTATAAGGTATTATGTGTATTCACTGCAAACTATTTTTATGTATTGTTATGATTTGTTGAACACACCCATTGGTTTGTGATCACATGATCTGTATTCCCTATATAATCACTGTTATTTGAGTTGTATCTTTGCTTGAGGAAGGCTCGTGACTAGAGCCGAAACGTTGCACCACCGGTGTGAATAAAGGGTTCACTGCTTTTATCCTTTGGAGTGCCGCTCATTTTTCTGAATTTATCTATCAGGGAAACTAATCCATTCCCTTTGGGACGTGCACCCGCCTTTCCCTTTGGAGCCAGTGCCGCCATTTTTCTCTTTATATATATATATATATATATATAGTACAGACCAAAAGTTTGGGCACACCTTCTCATTCAAAGAGTTTTCTTTATTTTCATGACTATGAAAATTGTAGATTCACACTGAAGGCATCAAAACTATGAATTAACACATGTGGAATTATATACATAACAAACAAGTGTGAAACAACTGAAAATATGTCATATTCTAGGTTCTTCAAAGTAGCTACATTTTGCTTTGATTACTGCTTTGTACACTCTTGGCATTCTCTTGATGAGCTTCAAGAGGTAGTCCCCTGAAATGGTTTTCACTTCACAGGTGTGCCCTGTCAGGTTTAATAAGTGGGATTTCTTGCCTTATAAATGGGGTTGGGACCATCAGTGGCGTTGAGGAGAAGTCAGGTGGATACACAGCTGATAGTCCTACTGAATAGACAGTTAGAATTTGTATTATGGCAAGAAAAAAGCAGCTAAGTAAAGAAAAATGAGTGGCCATCATTACTTTAAGAAATGAAGGTCAGTCAGTCAGCCGAAAAATTGGGAAAACTTTGAAAGCAAGGGCTATTTGACCATGAAGGAGAGTGATGGGGTGCTGCGCCAGATGACCTGGCCTACACAGTCACCAGACCTGAACCCAATCGAGATGGTTTGGGGTGAGCTGGACCGCAGAGTGAAGGCAAAAGGGCCAACAAGTGCTAAGCATCTCTGGGAACTCCTTCAAGACTGTTGGAAGACCATTTCAGGGGACTACCTCTTGAAGCTCATCAAGAGAATGCTAAGAGTGTGCAAAGCAGTAATCAAAGCAAAAGGTGGCTACTTTGAAGAACCTAGAATATGACATATTTTCAGTTGTTTCACACTTGTTTGTTATGTATATAATTCCACATGTGTTAATTCATAGTTCTGATGCCTTCATAGTCATGAAAATAAAGAAAACTCTTTGAATGAGAAGGTGTGTCCAAACTTTTGGTCTGTACTGTATATATATATAGTAATTATGCAATCATTTTGTGCCATACACTTTTTACAATTACAAAAATATATATATATATATATATATATATGTAATATCTATTTCTGAAGGGATTCAAACTCCCTATCTAGTACGTTAGAGGCAAGGACATTAACCACTACACTATACAGCTACATGTTAACCGGTACAGAAAAAAAAAATAAGTCTTCTGCTGAATAGGAATTTTCGCTGAATCAGAAACTACTATGAGGTTTTTCTGACACAATTTAGCATTTAGCTTTATAGCTGAGTGGATACATTTCTTGCCTCTAATGTACAATGTTGAGAGTTCAAATCCTGGCAGAAACTTTTCAGAAATTAGATTTAAATGCACTGCGATGTTCCCAAGCACTGACTCCATATATGGATATAGCTATATATGGAGTCAGAACAGGGACTCCTAAGCCGAACTAGAGTCCCGACACCCTCCCCTCTTCAGAGCAGGGGGTGCCTGGGGTTTTCCCATTGACTTCCATTGTGCTCGGGCGCTTGGTAGAACACCTAAACATCGCAAACTGTTTTACACGAGCACCTTGGTGCTTGATCAACAGTACTTTTAAAGGGGTATTCTCAACACGCCGTTTAATACTTACCTGCTCCAGGCGCGCTGTCCACTTCCTGGTTTCGGCACTCGGCAGGGGGCGGGCTCCATCTTGATTGATGTCTTCTCCCGGCCGGGCCGCGCGCTATACTGAACGCGCACGCCGAGACCGCGCATGCGCCCTGGTTACTTCTTCCTGGCAAGTATACTATACTGGCCAGGAAGAAATCACCATAGCGCATGCGCGGTCTCGGCATGCGCGTTCAGTACAGCGTGCGGCCGCCCGGGAGAAGATAAGAAGTCGTCTGCGCACGTGCGGCTACCGCGATTCCTGAGAAGAGCGGTGGCCGTAACCAGGGGAGACGGAAGACAACAGTCAGGTAAGTATAGGTTTCTTTTCTTCTAAGGGATGGGAATTAGTTAATTAAATATATTTAGAAAAATGATCATTGTTAAATCATTGACAGATTTAACAGTGATCATTAAGATGATAATACCCCTGTGTGTGGCAGCAATATATATATATTTTAGTGCAACCAGCACTAAATTGCTAAAACTTGTTAGAGACCCAAAAGTCCTTTAATCAATCAAGCAATATATATTTTTAGTCTAACCTGAGCTAAATAGCTTGCAATTGTTTGGCCGCTGCAGACAGCGACATTATCTGCGCTATATCTCCTGTAAAAAAGATTGTGTATCCGAAATATCAGTGACATTCAGTCAAATTTTTTTACTGCTGGTGGCAGCGATATTATCTGTGCTGCATATCCAGTATAACGTTAGCACATCCGAAATATCAGTGACATTCAGTGTAATTTTTTTCGCCACTGGTGAAAGCGACATTATTGTGGACAGTTACATTACCTGCGCTACATCTCCTGTATAATATGTGTGCATCCTAAATATCAGCGACATTCATTCAGTGTAATTTCTTATTAACCACCTCCGGACCGCCTAACGCAGGATCGCGTTCCGGAGGTGGCAGCCCTGCGCACAGTCACGCATATATGCGTCATCTCGCGAGACGCGAGATTTCCTGTGAACGCGCGCACACAGGCGCTCGCGCTCACAGGAACGGAAGGTAAGAGAGTTGATCTCCAGCCTGCCAGCGGCGATCGTTCGCTGGCAGGCTGGAGATGTGTTTTTTTTAACCCCTAACAGGTATATTAGACGCTGTTTTGATAACAGCGTCTAATATACCTGCTACCTGGTCCTCTGGTGGTCCCCTTTGTTTGGATCGACCACCAGAGGACACAGGTAGCTCAGTAAAGTCCCACCAAGCACCACTACACTACACTACACCCCCACCCGTCACTTATTAACCCCTTATTAGCCCCTGATCATCCCATATAGACTCCCTGATCACCCCCCTGTCATTGATTACACCCCTGTCATTGATCAACCCCCTGTAAAGCTCCATTCAGACGTCCGCATGATTTTTACGGATCCACTGATAGATGGATCGGATCCGCAAAACGCATCCGGACGTCTGAATGAAGCCTTACAGGGGCATGATCAATGACTGTGGTTATCACCCCATATAGACTCCCTGATCACCCCCTTGTCATTGATTACCCCCCTGTAAAGCTCCATTCAGATGTCCGCATGATTTTTACGGATGCACTGATAGATGGATCGGATCCGCTAAACGCATCCGGACGTCTGAATGAAACCTTACAGGGGCGTGATCAATGACTGTGGTTATCACCCCATATAGACTCCCTGATCACCCCCCTGTCATTGATTACACCCCTGTCATTGATTACCCCCCTGTAAAGCTCCATTCAGACGTCCGCATGATTTTTACGGATCCACTGATAGATGGATCGGATCCGCAAAACGCATCCGGACGTCTGAATGAAACCTTACAGGGGCATGATCAATGACTGTGGTTATCACCCCATATAGACTCCCTGATCACCCCCCTGTCATTGATTACACCCTTGTCATTGATTACCCCCCTGTAAAGCTCCATTCAGACGTCCGCATGATTTTTACGGATCCACTGATAGATGGATCGGATCCGCTAAACGCATCCGGACGTCTGAATGAAGCCTTACAGGGGCATGATCAATGACTGTGGTTATCACCCCATATAGACTCCCTGATCACCCCCCTGTCATTGATTACCCCCCTGTAAAGCTCCATTCAGATGTCCGCATGATTTTTACGGATGCACTGATAGATGGATCCGATCCGCAAAACGCATCCGGACGTCTGAATGAAGCCTTACAGGGGCATGATCAATGACTGTGGTTATCACCCCATATAGACTCCCTGATCACCCCCCTGTCATTGATTACCCCCCTGTAAAGCTCCATTCAGATGTCCGCATGATTTTTACGGATGCACTGATAGATGGATCGGATCCGCAAAACGCATCCGGACGTCTGAATGAAACCTTACAGGGGCGTGATCAATGACTGTGGTTATCACCCCATATAGACTCCCTGATCACCCCCCTGTCATTGATTACACCCCTGTCATTGATCAACCCCCTGTAAAGCTCCATTCAGATGTCCGCATGATTTTTACTGATCCACTGATAGATGGATCGGATCTGAAAAACACATACAGGCGTCTCCCTGGAGCCTTCCAGGGGGGGTGATCAATGACTGTGGTGATCACCCCATATAGACTCCCTGTTCACCCCCCTGTCATTGATCACCCCCCTGTCATTGATCACCCCCCTGTCATTGATCACCCCCCTGTCATTGATCACCCCCCCTGTCATTGATCACCCCCCTGTAAGACTCCATTCAGACATTTTTTTGGCCCAAGTTAGCGGAATAATTTTTTTTTTTCTTACAAAGTCTCATATTCCACTAACTTGTGTCAAAAAATAAAATCTCACATGAACTCACCATACCCCTCACGGAATACAAATGCGTAAAATTTTTTAGACATTTATATTCCAGACTTCTTCTCACGCTTTAGGGCCCCTAGAATGCCAGGGCAGTATAAATACCCCACATGTGACCCCATTTCGGAAAGAAGACACCCCCAGGTATTCCGTGAGGGGCATATTGAGTCCATGAAAGATTGAAATTTTTGTCCCAAGTTAGCGGAACGGGAGACTTTGTGAGAAAAAAATTAAAAATATCAATTTTCGCTAACTTGTGCCAAAAAAAATAAATTTCTATGAACTCGCCATGCCCCTTATTGAATACCTTGGGGTGTCTTCTTTCCAAAATGGGGTCACATGTGGGGTATTTATACTGCCCTGGCATTCTAGGGGCCCCAAAGCGTGAGAAGAAGTCTGGTATCCAAATGTCTAAAAATGGCCTCCTAAAAGGTCTTTGGGCACCTTTGCGCATCTAGGCTGCAAAAAAGTGTCACACATCTGGTATCGCCGTACTCAGGAGAAGTTGGGGAATGTGTTTTGGGGTGTCATTTTACATATACCCATGCTGGGTGAGAGAAATATCTTGGTCAAATGCCAACTTTGTATAAAAAAATGGGAAAAGTTGTCTTTTGCCGAGATATTTCTCTCACCCAGCAAGGGTATATGTAAAATGACACCCCAAAACACATTCCTCAACTTCTCCTGAATACGGCGATACCACATGTGTTACACTTTTTTGCAGCCTAGGTGGGCAAAGGGGCCCATATTCCAAAGAGCACCTTTAGGATTTCACAGGTCATTTACCTACTTACCACACATTAGGGCCCCTGGAAAATGCCAGGGCAGTATAACTACCCCACAAGTGACCCCATTTTGGAAAGAAGACAACCCCAAGGTATTCCGTGAGGGGCATGGCGAGTTCCTAGAAATTTTTATTTTTTGTCACAAGTTAGTGGAAAATGCTGATTTTTTTTATTTATTTTTTTTCATACAAAGTCTCATATTCCACTAACTTGTGACAAAAAATAAAAACTTCCATGAACTCACTATGCCCATCAGCGAATACCTTGGGGTCTCTTCTTTCCAAAATGGGGTCACTTGTGGGGTAGTTATACTGCCCTGGCATTCTAGGGGCCCAAATGTGTGGTAAGGAGTTTGAAATCAAATTCTGTAAAAAATGACCAGTGAAATCCGAAAGGTGCTCTTTGGAATATGGGCCCCTTTGCCCACCTAGGCTGCAAAAAAGTGTCACACATCTGGTATCTCCGTACTCAGGAGAAGTTGGGGAATGTGTTTTGGGGTGTCATTTTACATATACCCATGCTGGGTGAGAGAAATATCTTGGCAAAAGACAACTTTTCCCATTTTTTTATACAAAGTTGGCATTTGACCAAGATATTTATCTCACCCAGCATGGGTATATGTAAAAAGACACCCCAAAACACATTCCTCAACTTCTCCTGAATACAGAGATACCAGATGTGTGACACTTTTTTGCAGCCTAGGTGGGCAAAGGGGCCCATATTCCAAAGAGCACCTTTCGGATTTCACAGGTCATTTTTTACAGAATTTGATTTCAAACTCCTTACCACACATTTGGGCCCCTAGAATGCCAGGGCAGTATAACTACCCCACAAGTGACCCCATTATGGAAAGAAGAGACCCCAAGGTATTCGCTGATGGGCATAGTGAGTTCATGGAAGTTTTTATTTTTTGTCACAAGTTAGTGGAATATGAGACTTTGTATGAAAAAAAATAAATAAAAAAAATCATCATTTTCCACTAACTTGTGACAAAAAATAAAAAATTCTAGGAACTTGCCATGCCCCTCACGGAATACCTTGGGGTGTCTTCTTTCTAAAATGGGGTCACTTGTGGGGTAGTTATACTGCCCTGGCATTCTAGGGGCCCAAATGTGTGGTAAGGAGTTTGAAATCAAATTCTGTAAAAAATGACCTGTGAAATCCGAAAGGTGCTCTTTGGAATATGGGCCCCTTTGCCCACCTAGGCTGCAAAAAAGTGTCACACATCTGGTATCTCCGTACTCAGGAGAAGTTGGGGAATGTGTTTTGGGGTGTCATTTTACATATACCCATGCTGGGTGAGAGAAATATCTTGGCAAAAGACAACTTTTCCCATTTTTTTATACAAAGTTGGCATTTGACCAAGATATTTATCTCACCCAGCATCGGTATATGTAAAATGACACCCCAAAACACATTCCCCAACTTCTCCTGAATACAGAGATACCAGATGTGTGACACTTTTTTGCAGCCTAGGTGGGCAAAGGGGCCCATATTCCAAAGAGCACCTTTCGGATTTCACTCGTCATTTTTTACAGAATTTGATTTCAAACTCCTTACCACACATTTGGGCCCCTAGAATGCCAGGGCAGTATAACTACCCCACAGGTGACCCCATTTTGGAAAGAAGAGACCCCAAGGTATTTTGTGATGGGCATAGTGAGTTCATAGAAGTTTTTATTTTTTGTCACAAGTTAGTGGAATATGAGACTTTGTAAGAAAAAAAAAAAAAAAAAAAAATCATCATTTTCCGCTAACTTGTGACAAAAAATAAAAAGTTCTATGAACTCACTATGCCCATCAGCGAATACCTTAGGGTGTGTACTTTCCGAAATGGGGTCATTTGTGGGGTGTTTGTACTGTCTGGCCATTGTAGAACCTCAGGAAACATGACAGGTGCTCAGAAAGTCAGAGCTGCTTCAAAAAGCGGAAATTCACATTTTTGTACCATAGTTTGTAAACGCTATAACTTTTACCCAAAGCATTTTTTTTTTACCCAAACATTTTTTTTTATCAAAGACATGTAGAACAATAAATTTAGACCAAAATTTATATATGGATCTCGTTTTTTTTGCAAAATTTTACAACTAAAAGTGAAAAATGTCATTTTTTTTGCAAAAAAATCGTTAAATTTCAATTAATAACAAAAAAAGTAAAAATGTCAGCAGCAATGAAATACCACCAAATGAAAGCTCTATTAGTGAGAAGAAAAGGAGGTAAAATTCATTTGGGTGGTAAGTTGCATGACCGAGCAATAAACGGTGAAAGTAGTGTAGGTCAGAAGTGTAAAAAGTGGCCTGGTCTTTCAGGGTGTTTAAGCACTGGGGGCTGAGGTGGTTAAGCAGTGGTGACAGCAACATTATTTGCGCTATACCTCCTGTTTAACGTGTGAGCATCCTAAAAATATCTGTGACATTCTATGTACTTTATTAGCACATACACTTACAAAACCTGCGCAACTGTACGTGTGACATACTTACAAGCATATATACCATTTATATGCGCAAGGTGAGCAGTAAGGGACGGGGAAGTAGCTGTGCTGCTGATGGTGCATGCATAGGCCGTGGCCCTGGGCATGGTGAAACTGTGCCTGCTGCCAGAGCACAAGAAACACACTTATCCACAATACCTAGCTTCATGTCCCAGTTTGCAGGGCGGCGCAGGACATAACTCTTGAGGTCAGACCAGTGCGACCAGGTGGTCAGTTTGATTGCAGCAGATAATGCTTCCAGTCGGTTAAGCACTACCCTGTCTTCCACAAAGTCCAGTCTCAGTAGCCAAGAGTCTGGTCAACAGAATCCTCACCATGATACTCTCTCCACCCACCACGAAGAGTCTTGGCAAACAAGTGATCCCACACTCGGATATTCCGGGGAGTAGAGATGTCCCGAACTATTCACCGGTGAACAGTTCCCGGCGAACATAGCTTGTTCGCGTTCGCCGCGGCGGGCGAACATATGCGATGTTCGGTCCGCCCCCTATACATGATCATTGAACAAACTTTGACCCTGTACCTCACAGTCAGCAGACACATTCCAGCCAATCAGCATACCCTCCCAGACCCTCCCACCTCCTATCAAAAAGCAAGGACAGCATCCATCTTAAATTCATTCTGAAGCTGCAGTGTCACAAATTTTACTAAGTTGTAATCGCAATGCGATTAATACAGGTTATATTAATCGCATTGCGAATTCAACTTAGAGCTGGGTTCCTAATGGTTGCAGTGGCGTTGCTATGGCTGTTGTCACCCGAAGCCATAATAAAGAGATAAGGAGAAAAAAAAGGAGTCACTAAGTGAGCTCCAATCAGATATCTGCTTAGACCCAGAGTCTTGGTCTATGTGCAGATATCTGATTGGAGCTGACTTCTTATTTTCTCTTTTGCACATAAACGTTTAAACTATATTCCTTAGTAAAAATGACCAGTCCACACCATGTGGGTCTATATTTATGAGGGCCCCACTGAGCAAAGATTAGTAAATGTGGCCGGGTGGCCCCAGCCCACAGTTCAACCCAACCCCTTATGTCTCCTGGCCTGGGGCTGTCTCTATAATAATCCACCAGTAATTTATGAATGGGGTTAAGTTATTGACTTATTATTATTGGGGTATTATTAAAATAATTTGGTCTATAAAGTCAGAGGTGCTCTACCTACCTCCTCTTCCCGGCACCAGAGACTCCTGCAGGGCAGCTGCTGCGGCGCCTCACCACTCACCAGGCTGCAGTGAGTCACACCCCCGTCCCCCTTTACCACGTGACGGCACGACGTGCTTGCTTGCTTGCGAAGTTTAGAAGTTGAACTTGTGACTTGAGTGAGAACTCCTGCGACGGCGGGCCGCGGGTGACACCCCATTAGACTGGTGTCACCTGGTGCGGCCCGCACCCACCGCACCCCCTTCACAACGCTACTGAATGGTTGTATTGCTAGAATATAACGAAGATTGAGAATATAGTGCTATATTCGTTATATTCGTCAATTCTAGCAATACAACCATTATGAACTCAGATCTAAGTTGAAATCGCAATTCGATCAATACAGGTTATATTAATCACATTGCGAATTCAACTTAGATCTGAGTTCCTAATGGTTGTATTGCTAGAATATAATAAAGATTGAGAATATAGTGCTAAATTCGTTATATTCGTCAATTCTAGCAATACAACCATTATGAATAGTGATGAGCGGCAGGGGTCATATTCGAATTCGCGATATTTCGCGAACATTTTGTAGAATATTCGTCGAATATTCGCAAATTCGAAAATTCGCGGGTTTTTTTTACTCGAAAAATCGGAAATGTAATGATTGTGTAATATGTGAATTTTCGGAATTCGTATTTTCGGATTCAAATTTTTTATTGAGAATTTTTCAACTTACAACTATTAGACAAAGAAGATTATAGCACTATATTAGCTAAATTGTTCTATATTCGATTTTTTTCGAATATTCTCTATATTGCTATAACTTAGTTTTTTCGAATATTCGTAATATTCTAAAACAAGAATATATAGCAATATAGCGAATATAAAAAAAAAAAAAATATAGAGCAAAATTCGCAAGCACTGCTACTCCTAAAGTCAAGTATATTGCAGCCTTCTTATTGGCCCACAAGCTAGAAGCAGTGAGGGATCATGTAAAAAAATAAAAAATTATCAAAAAAAATTATCGAAAAATAAATTTGAATATTTGAAATTACGAATATATATAACTATATTCGAAATATTCTTGAATTTTCAAAGTACCTATATTCGCCATAAAAATTTGAAATTCGAATATTCGTGATCAACACTAATTATGAACTCAGATCTAAGTTGTAATCACAATGCGAATAATACAGGTTATATTAATCGCATTGCGAATTCAACTTAGAGCTGGGTTCCTAATGGTTGTATGGCTAGAATATAACGAAGATTCAGAATATAGTGCTATATTCGTTATATTCGTCAATTCTAGCAATACAACCATTATGAACTCAGATCTAAATTGTAATCGCAATGCGATTAATACAGGTTATATTAATCGCATTGCGAATTCAACTTAGAGCTGGGTTCCTAATGGTTGCATTGCTAAAATATAACGAAGATTGAGAATATAGTGCTATATTCGTTATATTCGTCAATTCTAGCAATACAACCATTAGGAACTTAGCTCTAAGTTGAATTCGCAATGCTATTAATGCAGGTTATATTAATCGCATTGCGAATTCAACTTACCACACTCTGCGTCAACTACGTAATTTTCCATGGGAGTTTTGCCATGGATCCCCCTCCGGCATGCCACAGTCCAGGTGTTAATCCCCTTGAAACAACTTTTCCATCACTATTGTGGCCAGAAAGAGTCCCTGTGGGTTTTAAAATTCGCCTGCCTATTGAAGTCTATGGCGGTTCGCCCGGTTCGCCCGTTCGCGAACATTTGCGGAAGTTCGCGTTTGCCGTTCGCGAACGGAAAATTTTATGTTCGCGATATCTCTTCCGGGGAGCTGTTTTTATTCCCATTCTTTAATTTGGGCCTCTCGCCAAGCCCGCTTGAAGAGGGACATGAGGAGATCTTGCGCCCTGATTCCCAAAGTCTGGAGCATCCACAGTCAGAAGAAGATGACGGTGGGGAATGGCAATTAGTGTTTCACAAGGTGGTTGATGATGATGAGACACAGTTGCCAATAAGTCAACCGCAATTAGTGTCTCAAGAGGTTCATGATGAGGATGAGACACAGTTGTTAATAACTGAGGTTGTAGTTAGGTCAACAAGTCAGGAGTAGTGTTGAGCGAGCATGCTCAGGCGAATACCAGTTCGGCTTGAGCATCGCTATGCTTGGCACATGGCGGTACTCGGCCGAGCACCGCATGTGTTCGAGCGCAATGGTCGAGTCTCCTCTCCACACGTTTTGCGGCTGCTAAGCAGCCAATAAATGTGCAGGAAAGTACTGCCATCACTGTAATGCCAGTAGCCATGTTGGCTACTGGCATTACAGTGATTGGCTGGCCGGAACACGTCATCGGGTGCTATATAGCACCCGATGAATCGATGATGGGTGTTCTGGGTGGAGAGCTGAGCGTAGGAAGGGACATAGAGTGTAGAGAGTGTAATTGAATTTCATTTTTCTACAAAAACGTTTCATAGACCTAAAAGTCCTTGTAAGTACTATTGTGTGTGACAGCAGCAATATATGTTTGTAGCACAACCTGCGCTAAATTTATCAGTGTTAGGGAGAGCTGTGCATAGTAAGGGACAGACAGTGTAGGGAATGTAATAGAAAGATTTTTATACAAAAAACTTTTCAGAGACCCAAAAGTCCTTTTAAGGATTATTGTGTGTGACAGCAGCAATTTATATTTCTAGAGCAGCCTGCGCAAAATACTGTGTAATAGGCCGCTGCGGACAGTTAAATTATTCGCGCCACATCTCCTGTGTAAATTGTGCGCATCTCTAAAATATCAGTGACAACCAGTGCAGTTTTTCAGTAGACGGTGTACGCTGTGGACAGTTAAATTATCCGTGCCACATCTCCTGTTTAAAGTGTGCGCATCCCTAAAATATCAGTGACATCCAGTGCACTTTTTCCGTAGATGGTGTCCGCTGCGGACACTTAAATTATCCGCGCCACATCTACTGTTAAAAGTTTACGCATCCCTAAAATATCAGTAACATACAGTACACTATTTCCGTAGACGTGTTCCCCTGCTGACAGTTAAACTGTGCCTGCTGCCAGAGCACAAGAAAAAGAATCATCCAAGATACCTAGCATCATCCCAGTTTGCAGGCCGGCGCAGGACACCACTCTTCAAGTCAGAACAGTGCGACCAGATGGTCGATTGGATTGCAGCAGATAATGCTTCCAGTCAGTTAAGCACCACCCTGTCTTCCAAGTCCAGTCTCAGTAGCCAGGAGTCTGGTCAACACAATCCTTACCCTGACCCTCCTTTCTCCCACAATGGAGAGTCTGGCCAAACAAGTGATCCCACACTCGGAAATTCCGAGGAGCTCTTTTCATCACTATTACTTGATTTGGCCCTCTCGCCAAGCACGCTTGAAGAGGGACATGAGATCTTGTGTCCTGATTCCCAACCTTTTGAGCATCCAGTCACAAGAACATGATGGTGGGGAACGTCAATTAGTGTTTAATGCAGTGGATGATGATGAGTCAACCGCAATTACTGTCTCAAGAGGTTGATGAAGAGGATGAGACAGTTGTCAATCACTGAGGTTGTGGTTACGTCAACAAATCAGGAGGATGATCAGAGTGAGGAATTGGAAGAGGAGGTGGTGGACGATTAGGTCACTGACCCAATCTGGGAAGGTGGAAAGCTGAGTGAGGACAGCAGTACAGAGGGGGAGGGATCTGCAGCACCGGAACAGGCTGGTAGAGGCAGTGGGGGGGGCAAAAGGGAGAAGGTGGGCCACACCTCACAGGCCCGCAACTGTTCCACGGAGCAATCTCTTGCGGAAATATTTATAACCAAGGGGTAGATATTCCGTATGGCACTTTTTTGAGGAAAGTGCGGCCGGCAGAAGAATAGTAGTTTGCAACCTGTGCCATACAAAAATGAGCAGGGCGTGAACACTAGCAACCTCACCACCACCAGCATGATCTGCCACATGGCATCCAAGCACCGAAATAAGTGGTACCGACACCTGGGTCCACAATCTGTGTTTGCGGGTCACACCACTGCCTCCTCTTCCCCTGTGTTACGTGCTGGCCAATCCCTTGTTGAAGGTGCAGGCCTGGATGCATCCCACCCTGCACCTGGACCTTCGCAAGCACCATCAGTGACCACATCCTTTTCCGTGCCCCAGCGCAGCGTACAAATGTCCTTACCCCAGGCATTTGAACGCAAGCACAAATACCCAGCCACCCACCCACAGGGAATAGCACTAAATGCACAACTTTCAAAATTTCTGGCCCTGGAAATGTTGCCATTTAGACTTGTGGAAACTGAGGCCTACCACAGCCTGATGTCGGCGGCCGTCCCTCATTACTCAGTCTTCAGCTGCCACTATTTTTCATGGTGTGCCATGCCCGCCTTACACCAACATGTGTCCCATGACATCACATGTGCCCTAACCAATGCAGTTACTGGGAAGGTCCACTTAACCACGGACACATGGACAAGTGCATTTGGACAGGGGCACTAGATTTCCCTGATGGCACACTGGGAGAACGTTGTGGAGGCCGGGAGCGAGTCATACCCTGGGATGGCACAGGTGCTACCGAAGCCAAGGATTGCTGACTCTATGTCGATCAGGGTTTCCGTCAGCACCTATGTTAGTGGCTCCAACCCCCACTTCTCCTCCTCCACTTCCACCTCCGAATTATCCGCGTGCAGCACCAGTCAGTCATCAGTTGGTAGCTGAAAGCAGTGTAGCAGTGCAGTGGGGAAGCGGCAACAGAACGTGCTGAAGCTGATATGCCGCAGAGCTATGGCTCTCACCACTCAACCTAGAACCAGGCATGGTTGTGTTTGATAATGGCCTTAACTTGGTGGCGGCTTTGGAGCTCGGGAAGCTCAGACACATCCCATGCCTACTGAGCTACTGTTGTGTGACGTGAGCACGCGCTGGAACTCCACGTTCCTCATGTTGGCCAGGCTTAGTGAGCAGCAGAGGGCAGTTGCTGCAACATGGTCATCGCCTTTCCAGTCAGCTTTCGCTATTCACAAGCGAGGAGTGGGCACGGATGTCTGACCTCTGTGAGGTTTTAAGAAACTTTGAGGAATCAAAACAGATTGTGAGCGGCGATAACGCTATTATTAGTGTAACCATCCCACTTCTGTATCTACTCAAATGCTCGCTGCTCATAATTAAGGACGACGCTTTGCATATGGAAGAGGTGGAAATAGGGGAAGACATTACACAGGGTGATAGCCAGACCACTCTCAGTTTGTCTTCTCAGCACGAATTAGACGATGAAGAGGAGGAGGAAGAGAAGGAGACGGAGGAGGATGAGGAGATTGGGAGTGATCCTCCTGATGACGACAGCGAAGTCTTGCCTGTTGGTACTCTGGCACACATGGCTGACTTAATGTTAGGCTGCCTTTCCCGCAACCCGCACATTATACGAATTTCCGACAACACGGATTACTGGTTGTTGACCCTTTTCGACCCCCGCTACAAAGAGAACTTCTGATCTCTCATTCCTCTGGTGGAGAGGACGAGCAAAACAGTGCAATACCAGAAGATCCTTGTTGAAAAATTGCTCCAAAAATTTCCATCTGACAACGCTGGCGACAGAGTCTGTAGCTCCTTGTCCAAACGAGGAGGGGAGACAAGGGGAACACACAGCATGTCAAGGCCTATGTGTCATGGCCTATGTTGTGTGCGCCGTGACACGGTTGCCTCGCATGTAGTTGCCTGCGGCAACGAATTGTTATTTTAGCATGCGGGGGTAGTGTCTCAGCTTATGTTGTATGTGCCGTGACACGGTTGTCACGAATGCTGTTGCAACGTGTTGTTGTTGCATGTTTGTGCGCTTTCCCTTTAAGGCTTTTCCTTCCCAACTGGTGTGCTCGGGGTTAAGCTGTGTGCTTGGGTGAGCTGGGTGTGGTCTCTTGTCTCTTTATATATCGTTGCTTTGAGACAGAGATCAGTTGGATGCTTGCCTTTATTGGAGTAGGAGCTTGCTCCGATCTCTTTGTTATCTGAGAGCCATCCTTGTTGTCATCAATGTCATCCCGGTGTTTCCTTCCCTTCCTATTCCTATTTGTCTGGAGTGGATTATGTTCAGGGTGTTTGTATGTCTAGTTTGGTGTTACATGTCTGGTGGTGTTTGGTGTCCAGCATGTTTGCTAGACATTCCCCTGTCTAACGTTGTATCCTCCGGAAGGGGGTCTCTGGTTCCCCGGAGGGTGGACCAATTGTCCACTCAGCTATGTGTGTCCTGGATACCTGTGTAGTTGTTGTATGTGCTGTGTCCTTAATGTGTGTGGACATCAGAACTTGTGCACGGGTTCCAGTCAGTGTGCCTATGGCAGGTAAGTGTGTTGTATTCATCGCTTACCTGCCAATTCCATATGCTGTATTCGGTCTCCTTTCTTTGCAGCTTGGGCGGTGGAGACTCCTGTTTCGTTCGTGATTTGGAGGAACAGGTCGTCTTTCCCCTGCTCCTAGTCCAGGGATTTCTTGAGGGTTAGTAGGGCCCCGAGGTTCCGGAGAATGAGCCCTCCTACCATCTGGGTTGGCTCATACGGTTAGGAGTCAGGGTCAGAATTAGGGACCTGCTCCCTTATTCCTCCTCCTGGGCATGTTGCTTCCCTGTTGCTTCCTCTTTGTACGGTGGGGAGTTCCCCCCACTTCCCATCGTGACACAGCAGTACCAACAGAGGCAGGGCAACACTCTCCAAAGCCTGGGACAGTTTTTATGACACCCCGCCAGCACCCTCACCCTGATGCGTGGCCTAGTGTCACAAGGAGGGAAAAATTTTGGAAGATGGTGAAGGAGTACATAGCAGACCGTGTCAGCATCCTCAATGATCCCTCTGTGCCTTACAACTACTTGGTGTCCAAGCTGGACACGTGGCATGAACTAGTGCTCTATGCCTTGGAGGTGCTGGCCTGCCCTGCCACCAGCGTTTTGTCAGAGCGGGTATTTAGTGCTGCTGGTGGCATTATAACAGTTAAGCGTATCCGCCTGTCAACTGAAAATGCTGACTTATAAAAATGAACAAGGCCTGGATTAACCATGACTTCTCGACTCCACCAGAGGAAAGCGGCTGAACATAAAGGCACTTTAAATGTGTTGTTTATAATGTACTGAATACACTGTATTCCCATGCACCCATTCCACCACAAACAAGGGTATATGGTTGAATCTTCCTTTTCTCATTATCCTCCTCCTCCACTTCCATCATATCAACATGCTTATTTGTCATATATAATGCCCTTGCATATATGCCCTTCGCATATAATGTTTTAAAGGGTCAGCTCACATGCAGGCCCTCGCATATAATTTTTTAGAGTGTCAGCTCAGCTGCAGGCCCTCGCCTAAAATCTTTTACAGGGTCATTGATATCCAATGACCGTGTAATCTACCTCCAGCCACATACTTACTTGTTCTTTTCTGTACGCTAAATGCACATATTTTGAAGCCTCTAGTCCACTGTCCTGCTGTAAAATTGATATCCAATGACCGTGTGATCTACCTCCAGCCACATACTTACTTGTTCTTTTCTGTACGCTGAATGCATAATTTTTGGGGCCTGTAGTCCACTTGCATGCTGTAAAATTGATATCCAATGACCGTGTAATCTGTCTCCAGCCACATACTTACTTGTTCTTTACTTTCTGCTGAATGCATAATTTTTGGGGCCTGTAGTCCATTGGCCTGCTATAAAATTGATATCCAATGACCGTGTAATCTACCTCCAGCCACATACTTACGTGTTCTTCTCTGTACGTTATTTGCATAATGTTTGGGGCCTCTAGGACACTGGCCTGCTGTAAAATTTATATCCAATGACCGTGTAATCTACCTCCAGCCACATACTTATTTGTTCTTTTCTGTACACTGAATGAATAATTGTTGCGGCCTTGGAGGAATTCAACACCAGTGACGACCACATGTTTTCGAATTTCAATTATTATCAGTAAGGGTTTTTTCAAGAGGGGGGATTTTGTTAGCAATGTTTTTAATCCAATATTATATTTTTAGTTCTTTTAAACACATGTATTTTACCTATATTTGTACTGGCCTACAGTAAAATTTATATCCATTGACCGTGTAATATACCTCCTGCCACAAAATCACTTGATCTTTTCTGTTCGGTGAATGCCTCATATTTGGGGCCTGTACTCCAGTGGCCTACAGTAAAATTTGTATCCATTGACCGCATAATGTACCTCGAGCCACATAATCAAAATTTATTTTATGTCAGGGGAATGCCTAATTTTTAAGGGCCATGCTTCCATGGCCTAAAATAAAAATTTTCTAGGCTCCGACAGTGCACATTTCAGAGAATTTCCCTTTAAGACGCATAAAAATCTCCCCTGATTAAGACACATATTTTTTGTTGGAATTTTTGTCATTGATACCCCTCTAGTACGTCACTGTCCATGTTGTGGGACCATTTGTTCACTTCTACTAAGTATTTGGTGGCTGCAAATATAAGCTGAAGGTTTTTCAGGTTCGCCTGCTATTAAAGTGAATGGGTCCGCCGCAAACTTGCGGTTCGCGAACATTTGATTTTGTTCGCGCAATTGCGTTCGCAAACCGTCCTGGCCGATGTTCGTCCATCACTAGAAACAGGTATATCAAACCCCTTAATCAGTATTTTGTGGAAGAAGGTATATCATAGGCCTCAATCAATATTTAGTGGAAACATGTATATTGAACCCCTTAATCAGTATTTTGTGGAAGCAGGTATATTGTAGCCCTCAATTAGTATTTGGTTGAAGCAGGTATATCAAACCCCGTAATCGGTATTTTGTGGAAGCAGGTATATCGTAGCCCTCAATCGGTATTTTGTGGAAGCAGGTATTTTACAGGCCTCAATCAATATTTGGTGGAAAGAGGTATATCGAACCCCTTAATCAGTATTTTGTGGAAGCAGGTATATCAAACCCCTTAATAATTAAAGTTTGGCACAATGCAAAAGAATTTGGCGCCGACGGACATCGTCATATGTTCGCATGTTCGGTGAATCGCGAATGCGCAAATTTCACGCGCAAGGCCATCTCTATTCGAGAGTGGTGTCATGCACCACCCTACAAACTGGGACATGAAGCTAGGTATTGTGGATGAGTGAGTTTCTTGTGCTGTGACAACAGGCACAATTTCACTGCTCCCAGGGCCACATCCTCTGCATGCACTCAGCAGCATGGCCACTTCCCCGTCCCTTACTGCCCGCCTTGAGCATATTAAATGGTATATATGCTTACAAGTATGTCACACGCGCAGTAGCGCAGGTTTTGTAAGTGTATGCTCAAATAAATTACACTGAATGTCAAAGATATTTAGGATGCGCAAACATTATACAGGAGATGTAGCGCAGGTAATGTCGCTGTCACCAGCGGCTAAGAAAAAATGACACTGAATGTCACAGATATTTAGTATGTGCAAACGTTATACAGGAGATGTAGCGCAGGTAATGTCGCTGTCAGCAGCGGCCAAACAATTGCACTGAATGTCACAGATATTTAGGATGCGCAAATGTAACACAACAGATGTAGCAGCGGTTGTGTCAATGTCATCAGCGGCCAAACAATTGCACACAATTTAGCGCAGGTTGCGCTAATAATATATATTGCAGCCAGATAAAGCAATTGTCCTTAAAAGGACTTTCGGGTCTCTAACACCTTTCAAAACTAAACCCTGCCTAAAAAAAAAAAAAAAAAACAATTCCTGTCCCTACACTATCTGTCCCTTCTGCTGCAGCTGAACTACGTGTCATCGGGTGTTATATAGCACTCGATGACGCAATCCTGCCAGCCAATCACTGTAATGCCAGTAACCAACATGGCTATGGCATTACAGTGAGTTCCAGTACTTCTTGCCAACAAACGTACGGGGAGGAGACTCAAGCATCGCGCTCGAGCAAACTCGTTGTTTGGCTGAACACCACGATGTGTCGAGCATGGCGATGCTCGAGTCAAAATGGTGTTCGGCCGAGCATGCTCGCCAAACACTACTCCCTATCCTTTCCTTGCACTTATAAATAGTTTTTTCACCACAATCAAGTCTTTAATGGCTGTATCAAACAGCACTTGCACCCCAATAACAAGAACTGTTTGATGGAATGACAGAGCTGTATAATGGCAATTTGGATCCCCAGTCAGTGCACCAAGATGTAATTGTATTGTTCCTATTACCTAGGCTGTAACCTCCCCTAGTGAAACCTGTTCTACACAAATGCTTATAAATCATTTTTTGCACCACAATCAAGTCTTTCCTATCACTGTCCCTGCAGAAGTCTTTTCCTGCACTAAGTACAATGGTAAATGGCAGAATCTAAGATGGCTGCTGCTATTTATAGGGCTGTGACATCACAAGGCTGGCTGGCGGGCTGGCTGGCTGCTGATTGGCTACATGCATGGAAAAATGGGTGAACACACTTTTCTAGAATTCCTTTCTCCATGTCCTCACACATGCAGCAGCTATTTTAGAAAAAAATTTGATTTGTTACCATGAAGCGTGAGGAAATTCACCTTCGGTGCAAATCTTATTTTTCAGCAGAATTACCAAAGTTTATCAAGAAATTTGACTCAGTAAAAAATTATTTGTCACAAAGCCCTATATCTCAGGTACACCTGGACATCACGGTGACTGAGGGAATATATGGAGCAGGCTGCTGTAGTGAGCCTGCTCCATACGCGGCAGTAACAGTGACAGTAGAGGCTATAGATTAGTGAATTCAATCAAAATTTCAGGATAAATTTGATTCGATGCAAAGACGGATATAAATTTGATTCGCCACAAAGCCACATTTCCTCGTTCTTCGTGGTAGTGAATTGATTTAACCTGAAATAGTGTAAAAAACTAAAAATTAATCATAATTACCTCCTCCATTTGCTCATGACAGATCGGTGTCCACCATCTTGGTTGAAGATCTCGGCCGAAATCCCGTGCGTGGTGACATGCCATGATCTCGGGCCATGAGAGATTTCGTGCAAAATCTTCAAGCAAGATAACGGTGGCTGGCCCATCGCGAGCAAATGGAGATGGAAAGTATGATTTCATTTTGCAAATAATTTTTTTTGTAAAATTTAGCGAAGCAGCCTAATCGAATTTTCTAAAACTTTAGTAGTGGACCCATGACAGAGTGTAGAGAGTGGCAGCAGCAGCGGCAGTAACAGTGACCGTAGTAACCTAATGACACAGTAGGGAGGGTGTCAGCAGCAGCGATGCACACGTCAATATATGATACCTGCCTTTAATACTAACTGTATCACTAAAACAACAGATTTACTCTGAATGTCGGTGCACTGCACAGTGATGTGCATGGCAATACACTCTCCCTGCCCTCTCCCTTTCCAGTATTATAATTTTAACAGTTTGCAGCAACACTGTTGCTAGCGAATGAGAACTTGTCATGTTTCTCCCTATGCTCATCTCACAGGACTAGTGATAGGTAGTTCATGAACAATTAGTTCAAAATGATCTGATCTTTTAAGTTAACAAATTCATTTAGTTCACATTCCTGACAAAGAATAGTTCCCCAGGAAATAAAGCAACAGGGAGCAGTAGACAGTGCGGACACAGCATCTCCAACAGGATCACTCATAGTGTTGATCGAGCACCAACGTGCTAATGTAGAACCCTTCGCAATGCTCAGGTGCTCTACTGAGCACAATGGAAGTCAATGAGAGAACCCGAGCATTAAACCAGGCACCCCTACTCTGAAGAGGAGGACTCTAGTACAGCTGAGGAGTCCCTGCTTTGACTCCATATATAGCTATGTCCATATATGGAGTCAGTGCTTGGGGACACCCCAGTGTATTTAAATCTAATTTAGCCTGCATTTTATAAATGTTTCTGCCAGGATTTGAACTCAAAACCTTCTGTATTAGAGGCAAGGCACTTACCCACTCAGCTATAATAGCTGCATAGCCAGTTACTTAAAAAAAATATAATTATAATAATAAATAAATAAGAGACTTCTACTGTATTGTACTTCTACTGAGACCTATAGAAGTCTCATATATTTTTATTTTTTTGTGCCTGGCTATGCAGCTATATAGTGTATGGTTAAAGATCTGGGCTGTGATGCAGAAACTATGAGTTCAAATCCTGTTGCAAAATTTTTCAGAAATAAAGGCTAAACTTAATTTAAACATATATATATATATATATATATATATATATATATTTATATATATTTTTTATTTTTTATTATTTTTTTAATTTTTTTTTTAACCCTAATATATTTACACATATTATTATATATTTAGAATATATAATATGTTATAATATATGTAAATATATTATGACTAAAACACTAGTAATTACACATTTATTTTGTGTCATACAATTTTTATTAAAAATATTTAATTACTAAAAAAAATATTAAATATAGAAATCTAACAACCTTTATTTCTGAAAAAGTTTGTGATGGGATTTGAACTCATAGCTTCTGCATCATTGCCCAGAACCTTAACCATACACTATACAGCTGCATAGCCAAGCAGTAAAACAATAAAAAAAAAAGAGACTTCTACTGTATAGGTCTCAGTAGAAGTACAGTATAGTAGAAGTCTCTTTTTTTTTTTTAAGTAACTAGCTATGCAGCTATTATAGTTGAGTGGTTAAGTGCCTTGCCTCTAATGCAGAAGGTCACGAGTCATACACTGACTCGAGCATTGAGCTCAATCACACCCGGTGTTCGGCAAAGCATAGCGATGCTCGAGCCAAACTGATGTTCGGCTGAGCATGCTTGCTCAACACTAATCATTCATTGTTACTACCACATGCATTATAGTTCCTACTACATGAATAGTACAAAAACACAATATAGACCTGAAAATACAAATAAAATAAAACAAACAAAAAAACTCTGAAATGACACTGCTTAGACTCAGCCACTCTGTGTATGAGTAAGAAAGAGTGAGTGTACAGTCTGTAGCTTTATAAAACTCACCTGTTGCTATAGGTGCTGCTGCTGCACTGCTTTTCAGCTCTTGCATACATTCCACATGAGTCATTGGATCTGAACTACTATAGGTGGCACTGCTGCATTCAATCTTTTGCATCTCATCAAACTAGATTGTCAGGATTAATTCTAGGAGCATTTTAGTTCATTAGTGCATCTAGTTTAGTCAGTTCACAAGTCACAGGCTCCCTATCAGCCTCTTCAGGACATGGTGCCCTAGGGCAGGCAGTAGGTTATACTGGAGTTCTGTTCACTGCACCAAGTATTATCTGCCTGTTCTGATTCATAATACATCATCATTATACACTAATAAATATATCTGACCCTTTTAATTAAACTATAACTCATCCAAAGAGCTGTAAATCCTATATGTAACAGAGCAGATCTGTGCTTCTAATCACTTGTCAGTATCATCACAGAGCCAAAGAAAGAACAAACTAGATGAACTAAACACACTAATCTTTTAAACTAATTTTTTTAGGTGAACTAGATCAGAAAAAAATGAATCCCCAAAATGAACTATATTTGCCATCACTAGCTCACAGGATAATGGCAGAGACCATGTGAGATGAGGCTTTTATAGGGCTGTGACATCACAGGGGATGGCTACCTATGTATTAGCAGTGCATTGTGGGTGACCTGGAATTCCTGGGCTTCTTACTTTTGCCTTGTAACACGTGCAGCCATCATTGTAGGAAAAACTAATTCATTAAAACGAAGTGCAAGGAAATTTGGCTTCATTGCGAATCGAGGTTTTCCTAAACTGCAAACTGAAATCCGCATCGGATGCTTCAATTCGCTTAATGTGCTCTGCTGGCAGTTAAAAGTTTTGCCAACACATCACAATATTGTATTTCATTTGTTTCATGATAAACAAATTAGCAAGTTTTTTATGATTGTGTTTTAGTCATTTTGTGCTAAAAATAATTTTTTCAGTAGGTGTTTATTAAACATTTTCAACCGTTCTGTCACAAAGGGTTAATTGTTTGTTTAGCTTTGTAAATGGTACTTTTACTATCACTTTGTTTTGCTCATCTGATAACCCTTATTTCTTAATTAATAAAAGATCATAAACATTTATTTAAGCCACATTCTTACCTGTAAGATAAGAATTAGGCCCTTTTCAGATGAGTTCCACGCATTGGACTTGCAGCATGAGTATGCTGCAGCTCCCGTCCTGACTTCCCAGCACTGATGGGGTTGCATAGCATTATATGATTTATGATGCTATGTAACCCGTATAGTTCTGGAATGTATTGGATAACAATACAATACAATACAATACAATACAAAAAAATGCCCCTAAAGGTGTACATAGCTTCAATCAAACAGAAAATTCAATCAAATATAAGGGTTGATGCATCTGTATTTCATGTATACTGTAAATATACAAGATTTACATATGAACACACACTGTTCACTTTAACAGACACTAAAGATGAACAAATAGATTTTAAAACAATTTCACAACTAGAAAGAAGGAACATGGCACTCACCATAAAGAAAATCTTCTTTTATTTATTCCATATTGTGCAAAAACAGGATGGAGGAAAGAATCAGGGGAGCAGACGGCCTACAGCTGTTTTGCTTCAGCAGGCTTTTTCTCAAGGCCGATATAGGCATACAGTTGCAAGAAAAAGTATGTGAACCCTTTGGAATTATATGGATTTCTGCACAAATTGGTCATAAAATGTGATCTGATCTTCATCTAAGTCACAACAATAGACAATCACAGTCTGCTTAAAATAATAACACACAAATAATTAAATGTTACCATGTTTTTATTGAACACACCATGTAAATATTCACAGTGCAGGTGGAAAAAGTATGTGAACCCCTAGACTAATGACATCTCCAAGAGCTAATTGGAGTGAGGTGTCAGCCAACTGGAGTCCAATCAATGAGATGAGATTGGAGGTGTAGGTTACAGCTGCCCTGCCCTATAAAAAACACACACCAGTTCTAGGTTTGCTTTTCACAAGAAGCATTGCCTGATGTGAATGATGCCTCGCACAAAAGAGCTCTCAGAAGACCTACGATTAAGAATTGTTGACTTGCATAAAGCTGGAAAGGGTTATAAAAGTATCCCTAAAAGCCTTGCTGTTCATCAGTCCATGGTAAGACAAATTGTCTATAAATGGAGAAAGTTCAGCACTGCTGCTACTCTCCCTAGGAGTGGCCGTGCTGTAAAGATGACTGCAAGAGCACAGCGCAGACTGCTCAATGAGGTGAAGAAGAATCCTAGAGTGTCAGCTAAAGACTTACAAAAGTCTCTGGCATATGCTAACATCCCTGTTATCGAATCTACGATATGTAAAACACTAAACAAGAATGGATTTCATGGAAGGATATCACAGAGGAAGCCACTGCTGTCCAAAAAAATCATTGCTGCACGTTTACAGTTTGCACAAGAGCACCTAGATGTTCCACAGCAGTACTGGCAAAATATTCTGTGGACAGATGAAACCAAAGTTGAGTTGTTTGGAAGAAACACACAACACTATGTGTGGCACAGCACACCAACATCAAAACCTCATCCCAACTGTGAAGTATGGTGGTGGGGGCATCATGGTTTGGGGCTGCTTTGCTGCTTCAGGGCCTGGACGGATTGCTATCATCGAAGGAAAAATGAATTCCCAAGTTTATCAAGACATTTACCAGGAGAACTTAAGGCCATCTGTCCACTAGCTGAAGGTCAACAGAAGATGGGTGTTGCAACAGGACAACGACCCAAAGCATAGAAGTAAATCAACAACAGAATGGCTTAAGCAGAAGAAAATACACCTTCTGGAGTGGCGCAGTCAGAGTCCTGACCTCAACCCGATTGAGATGCTGTGGCATGACCTCAAGAAAGCGATTCACACCAGACATCCCAAGAATATTGCTGAATTGAAACAGTTCTGTAAAGAGGAATGGTCAAGAATTACTCCTGACCGTTGTGCACGTCTGATCTGCAACTACAGGAAACGTTTGGTTGAAGTTATTGCTGCGAAAGGAGGTTCAACCAGTTATTAAATCCAAGGGTTCACATACTTTTTCCACCTGCACTGTGAATGTTTACATGGTGTGTTCAATAAAAACATGGTAACATTTAATTCTTTGTGTGTTATTAGTTTAAGCAGACTGTGATTGTCTATTGTTGTGACTTAGATGAAGATCAGATCACATTTTATGACCAATTTGTGCAGAAATCCATATAATTCCAAAGGGTTCACATACTTTTTCTTGCAACTGTATATATTTAACAATAAAATACATCTAGTTATTTTATTCTAAAAATGAAGATGAATCATTCCGATCATTGAGACCTAAAGGTCCCAAGGCATCTGTTTTGATGTTCCATTTTGATTCACATCTCAAGAGGGCACCATGCCTAATCTACAGAAGCAGAGGTTTTTAATTTTGAAAAATAACCTTCTTCCAGGCGCTGTCACAATTAAGTCACATGTAGACTTATATCAGAAAACAGTAACTCCTTTGTTCTTGCACAGTGTTTCAAGGGCAAATAACCCTCTCCGTCAGGCACAAGCAAAAATACAGGATTTACTAGATTCTGATATGTCTACCTGTGACTTAATGGTGACATCACCTGGAAGAACGTTCTTTTTTTTTTCAAAACTAAAAACCTCTGTTTCTGAAGTCCCAGCCTATTGCTCTAGCAGAACACCGCCTTATGTGTGGCAAAAAAACAAACAAACAGCAGGCTATAAGTGGTTCTGGCATTCACAACCTGCCAAAAAAATTACCAATTCTTCTTTATTTTTTTACTTAAATATCTCTCTAGCTTGTGTTGTCTATACCATCTTTTGCCCTTGTAGATTTTTATACATAGGGGTAAACTATCCGCCCATTAATTAAAAGGTTAAGAGAGCATAAATATTCAATAAAGGGGTTCTCCGGGAAAGATAAAAATGAAAATACTGAAAAAACATGTTCTTATAAATAAATTCTTAAATGTCTTTAATTATTCATAATGGCTCCTTTAGTCTAGGGTACAATCAGTCATGTAGCTAAAATGGCAGCTCTTAGATTTATGATCATAAAATCCGTCCTTCTCGTGACACTGCAGGATGGCCGGTGTGAGAAAGCAGAGCACAGAGCCCTATGTAAAGTCTGCCGGTCTCAGCACTGTGAAGCTGTATATTTTGTGCAGATGACAGCTGAGATAACTGCTCCGCAGTGTCCCTATGCTTCAGAAAGGAGTTCACCTCATCCCATACTTAGAGACTGAAGGGTAAAAATGAGGACCAGACGTGCTGCTGTGGGGGAGGAGGGTCATTAGAAAACACTTTAGCCCGACAGTATGGAATAAGGAGACTCCTTTCTGAAGCACAGGGACACAGCGTAGCAGTTATATCAGCTGTCATCTGCACATAATATACAGCTTCTCAGTGCTGAGACCAGCAGACTTTACATAGGGCTCTGTGCTCTGTTTTCTCACACCGGCCATCCTGCAGTGTCACGAGAAGGACAAATTTTTTTGATCATAAATCCAAGAGCCGCCATTTTAGTTACTTGACTGATTGTTCCCTAGACTAAAGGAGCCATTATAAATAATTAAAGACATTTAGAAATGTATTTATAAGAACATGTTTTTTCAGTATTTTCATTTTTATCTTTCACTGAGAATCTCTTTAAAAACAGGTAAAGGATGTACCTGTCTAATCAATCATGTGAAAGAGGTTCATGGTGGTGATATTAATTGTTTGACTTTTGCAGGTGCCGCATTTATTCTCAGGGATTATCATGCTAGAGATAAAAGGAGGAACATTTTGTTACATAGCCACATATAATCACACTCTTGAAAACTCTTCTTCACCTCTAAATCTTCAGTATAACCTGTGGGAAATGTAAGACTGGTTAATAATGAAACCTTGAATCCATTTTGTACTTAACAAGTCTGTGGAGAGCAATAGTTTTAATACAGAATGATAGTGCATGGTTTAATTGGAGAAGATGATACTACACATTCACCTCTTGAGTGTTGTAAAGCATAGTAATACAGATAGTACTCAGCAATGCCCCTAGATAATAATGCTGATCATGGCATTTTATTATGCTTATTATATTTAGTAATTACTGAATGATCAATTGATGCTTTCGGTCAGAGTGTTCAGGAATGATATTCGTCACAGTGGATTGGTTGGCTTTTAAGAACCTTAAAAAACTATTTAAGAAACTATTTAAGTTAGGCATTAACTTTGTAGTGCATGTTCAGCACTGTGCCAATCCCTCTAAGACCTGCTGTTTCAAGGTCACAATAATAGCAGATAATGTAACTTCTGTAAGAACGCTAAAGAAATAAGAATTTCAAATGGTAGTTTTCAAAGGGTCAAGACCAAATATAGAATAACCGATTCTGTTAATGGCATTCTTTTTATTAAAGACCTTTTTTTTTCCGTATTCTTTATGTTAGAATATAACTAGCTTTAGGTTAATGAGCACTAATGAATGCCATTAAAGAAAAAGATGGCAGAGTATGAAATGCACTTCATGGCAAAAGTCAAGTTTGTCTATCAAAGCATAAATGCTATATTAAAATGAGGCCGACCAACATGATTATTCTTCAAAATTGAATGTACTAAACTAATTGGTGTTAAATGTGTAATTCAATTATTATATTTATATTAATTATAACATAGCAATTACATAAGCATTCAGTTGAAAGCTCTTGTCCAATTAACCTACCCATTTTATGCTCATGAATGTCCTCTTAATTTGACCAGCAGTTTGTACTTTAGTGCTGTTTTAGAACTGGCTTTGGCCATCGAGTCAGCCATTTTGCATACAAACGTACAAATGCTCCAGTTCTATCTTTTATCCCCCCTCACTTCTCAGTCTATTTCTATAAATCATACAGGTATATGTTGTATTAACATACTCAGAACCTTGTTTTATCTGTGACTAGTACATAAGGCATATCAACATTGAGTAGGAACACCACCTGATAGTTCACATACAACCTAGGAACTACTGTAAGAATGCAATCTCCACCTGTTAGGTATTGTATTCATTTCATTAGTGAGCTCAGCCTGAAAAATATAAGAATATGGCCACAAATGGAAAAATCCATCCACATGCTGCAGAAAATGTCCACAACAAAATCCACACATAATGTAAATACGGTGTGGGTCTTAAATCTACAAAATGTCGCATTAAATTACAGATATTTTGAGAGTATGGCCATGTGGTCAGGATTGTGCATGAAGGTTTGGAAGCCCAAATCAGGAGTGGATCATAAAAGGAGAGACAGCATAAAGGACAGATACTATTTCTCTTTTTGAATGCAATCCTACTTTTGGCTTGTAAAACTGCATCATGAAACCTGATCATATAGCCGTACCCTGACAGATTCCATAATTTGCAATGCAGATCTTTGGCAAATTCACAATGTTTTGGTTATGATTAATGGTGAGCGAATCGAAGTTAACAAAGTGGAATTCTATCCGAATTTCAGGAAAAAATTTATTTGCCACAAATCTGAGTTTCTTGGTGCTTAGTTGCTAATACCGGTAAGTACAATTTTCCTGAAATGGCGGTAAAAAAATAATAATAACATACTCACCTCATCTATTTAATCGCTGAGAGGCCATTGTGGCCATTTTGATTGAAGAAAACGTGTCAATTCTCGCATGCTCTGATTTGTGACGTCGTCATGCTAGGCGGGCTCGGTGACGCCATCAGTGATGACATCACCGTGTTCACTCATTGCAATGACATCATCAAATCATGTGATGGCCTCTGTGTGATCAAATGGATCAGGTGAGTATGTATTTATTTTTGCTTTAACACCATATTTACTCTTTGATTCGCTGAATGTGACTCTTAGATCCCATGATCAGCGTTGAACGTGGCATCTGAGCGGTTAATATGACAGGGGGGTGCGAGATCACTGTTTCCCATCATTACGCCAGCTCCATACAATGGAATGCGATTCTTTCTGAAGTAATTCACAATGAATTGAATTTCTTGTCAAAGTTTGGCGAAGCAGCCGAATCAAATTTTTTAAAACTTAACTCATCACTAGTTAGGATTATTCTGACATATACTGTATTTGGTATTGTTATATCAGTAAAAAAAATACTGTTAAAGCAAATGCATTATTATATATTCCATACAGTGTACAAATAAAAATTGCCAGAATTGCTGTTTTTTGTTACATTGCCTCAATTTTTTTTTTATAATAACTGATCATAAACCTCTAATAGC
This sequence comes from Bufo bufo, assembly GCF_905171765.1. Classification (NCBI taxonomy): domain Eukaryota; kingdom Metazoa; phylum Chordata; class Amphibia; order Anura; family Bufonidae; genus Bufo; species Bufo bufo. Next base: position 91,172,554 of record NC_053394.1, read on the forward strand.
AGATAAATCTAAAAGTTATGGCTCTCAGAATATGGCAACACAATTTTTTTTCAAAAATGTCTTTACTATGCAAAAATACACGTTGTAAAACATAAAAAAATCTATATATACAGAATAAATGTAGCACATTATGTATTCTGCATGGTAAATGATGCAACATAAAAAAAAATATAACAGAATTGCGATTTTGTTTAACTACTCCGAAGAAAGAGTTAAAAGGGTTCTCTCACTTCAGCAAATGGCATTTATTATTAAGAGAAAGTTAATACAAGGCACTTGCTAATGTATTTTGATTGTCCATATTGCTTCCTTTGCTGGCTGTATACATTTTCCCGTCATTCCGATACAGTACAGTATGTAGAAAAATAGAAAAAAAGTGTATCTTTAAAGAGATTTTCCCATTGTGTGAGACCCACACCTACACTGAGAATGGAGCCCTGAAAGTTAAGGAGGGCGCACTGCGCATGCGCAGCTTCCCTCCATTCATTTCTATGAGGACGCCGAAAATAGACGAGCACTGGCTCAGCTATTTCTGTCGGCCCCACAGAAATGAATGGGAGTGGTGGACACGCAATCGCGGTGTGCTCCCATTCACTACTATGGGTAGAGAGCTTGGTGGTAGTCGGACCTGGGGAAACCGGAGTCCTAAAGCGACTATCTCCTCCGCTCCGTTCTTGCTATAGGTGTGGGTCTCAGAGGTGAGACCCACACCTATCAGACAATGGGGGCATATCCTAGCGAGGTTCACCGGGAATTTAAAAAATTTAAATACTTAAATATTACTTTATTATAAATATATTCTCAAATACCTTTGATTATTTATAATGGCTCGTTTTGTCTGGGGAGCAATCATCAGGGAAAACAAAATGGCCACTGTCCCATCAGTTTACACAAAACCTGTCCTGATCACACATGAGGACAAGTTACTTTACAACACTGAGGTAAAGAGCTGCCTCCTCCTCCTCCTCTCTACTTGTCAGGGTTATAATCCTGAAAACAGAAGATAAGAACTTTAGCTGAATCTCTGGGGAATTTAGTTCATGAAGAGACATAAAGTACAGAGAGGATGGACAGGACAGACTGTGGCAATATGTTGCTGCTCATTATCCACATTTCACCCTCCTCACATGTCTCCTCATCTTCTCCATTCCCACAGAGATTCACCTCTATTCAGGATCATGATTCCAGACAAGCAGAGTAGGATGAGGCAGCAGCATGACTCATTGTGGTGAAGTAACTTGTCTTTCTATGTGATTAGTAGTGATGGCCTTGCGGTTCACCCTGTGGTCGGTTTGCGGCGAACTTTGCGCTTGCCCGCGCACGCCATATTCTTTTGCATTGGGCTGAACTTTGACCCATGAAACATCCATCAGGTGAGACAGGACAGCCAATTGAGATGTTTCAGCACATGGACACACCCCCAACCCTATCACAGAACCCGATCTGGCAACCATTTTACATTATATGTTTTGCCAGTGTAGGGAGAGGTTGAATTTTGGAGCAGGGACAGGCTGATAGAACCTTAGGAACACCAAACACTAGCTAATAGGGCCACAAAAGTCCTTTTAAGGATTGGTAAAGTTGTGCTATCGATAGATGTGATAAACAGAGGGGTGTGATATACTTATAATATACTTTCTAACATAGAAACTATTTCTAACATAGGACTGCGATCTTTAAGGTTCCACAAAAAAGTGATTGAGGTATCCATATACCTATGTCCACAAAATTACTTCTTGAGGGTGATATACCTGCTTCATCTAACAACTGATTGAGACCTGCCATATATCAGCTTCCACATAATAGTGATAGAAGTTTTCCATATACTTGTGACCACAAAATTACTGCTTGAGGGTGATATACCAGCTTCAACTAACAACTGAATGAGGCCTGACATATATCAGCTTCCACAAAATAGTGATAGAGGTTTTCTATATACTTGCGTCAACAAAATTACTGCTTGAGGGTGATATACCAGCTTCAACTAACATCCTTGGCATATGACAAGAAATCGTACACGCAATACATCTCTCTCTGTCTACATCTTCCACCAATAGCCAAGGATGTGGAGAGTCTTTTTTAGACGAGCGCAGGGGATCCGGCGAGGGGGGCGGAGAGGAAAACTGGACCTCCCGCCTAAGAATCCCATCCACAAAGCGAAAGACAAGGCAGAGTTACTCCTTGGAGAAACGAGCAAAGAAATACTAAAGGTAATTAATCTGTCAGATATTACCCTTACACAGCCCCAACTTTCAGTCTTGCGGAGAGGTCTGACTTTTTCACCGACAGGCAAATTTGACTTTTTCCTGTCGGTGAAGGACATGGAACTCTTCGCAAGAAAATTATGTTTCAAAAAATACTTCAGCAGAGGTGGAGATAATTCTGATCTTTCTCCTTTGGAGATACAGACCCTGAATGACCTCCAATCACTGTTAGATGAACAAGAACCGGATGAGTCTAGATTCCCCTACATCTGCACCGCCGGTCACAGCATTGGCCCCCCATTACATCTTGTCCAGCAGTTGATGTTTTTGTAAAACTAGTTAAACAGGATTTGGAAAAACTATGTGACGCTAGATGTAACGACAATCTTAGTAAAGAGCTACGGCTTGCACTAAAAGAACTTAAGAATATGAAGAATGTCGTCATAAAACCTGCAGATAAGGGGGGCAATGTTGTGATCTGGCCTGTGCGAATATATGAGAAGGAGGTGTTCCACCAATTGGGGGATGTAACTTGTTATCGAAAACTGGACTCCAATCCCACGATGCAATACAAAAGTGATCTAGATGGGATCCTTAAGAATGCATACGAGAGTGGCATTATTACTGGTAAAATGTGGGAGGGCCTGGTCACAGAGTTTCCGGTGCTTCCCACATTTTATCTACTCCCCAAAATACATAAAAATGCTAAAATACCACCAGGGAGACCCATAGTATCTGGGATTGGGGGTCTGTGCGAGATCATCTGCCGTTTTGTAGACTTCTATCTACAGAAATTTGTTGAGACTCTGCCCTCTTTTGTACGTGACACCACTGATGTCCTTAAGAGACTTGGTGAGATGCACTTGGACAGTGAGATGCTCCTGGTCACGTGCGACGTCGAGTCTGTGTACTTGTCTGTCTGTCACGACCACGGGCTACGGGCGTCGCGATTCTTTATGAATACAATCAATCTAGATAATGATTTGGTCGAATTGGTCATAACACTGCTAGAATTTGCATTGAAACACAATGCATTCACATTCAAGGACCGCTATTTCCTACAGCTCCGGGGGACGGCGATGGGGGGCGACGTGTGCGCCCTGTGGCAATGTGAACATTGAGGTGGTGTTTCCCCAGGTTCCAGTCCGGGACTTAGGGCATGCTCATGTCCAGGGATCCTATTTAATCCTGCTAATGAATCCTGGGTGTGTCTCACTCTGGAGAGTGTGCAGACAGAGGCCTGGTGAGGCTCTGTCAGTGTGGTCTCAGCTAGGCAAGGCTGAGGGGCCACGAGGCTATGCAATAGCCTGGACTTTGGGGGACTCAGCGACACCCAGGAACAAGCATTGAAAGGTCAGAGTCAGGAGGACTGCTAGACCACAACCCCCTCCAAAGGTACTGCATTTGTTACAGCCTGAGGGCTGGTGGACTGTATGTCTCGGGTAAGCCGCACCTGGTTCCATGTGTGAACGCTATCGTATAGCCGAGTTAGGGATACGATGTTTATTATGTTTAGGTAGAGCCGAGACAGGCAGGCTTTTGTTTTATGCCATGTTGTGTATGAAGAGTGTCAAATAAATCGCACTGTTTGGACCTGAAACCCAGTGGTTATGAAGATCCTTGTAAAAATGACCCCCGAATAAGAGGCGATCCCTTACAATTGGTGGAGGATGCGGGCAATAACAACAGCAGGTTGCTAGGGGCAACGACCTGACGGAAAAGAGCAGGTGCTGCTGAATGTTGCCAAGGAATTGCTGTGTTTCTGTGCAGTGACTTAAAGGGCCGGAAGCCTGCTTGTTCGCTCGAGCTGGAGCAGGTGCTGCTGGAAAACTGCTGGTTAATCTGGACTTTTTTTTCTGAGGTGTAAGGTGTGCAGGGATTTAAAGGGCACAGTAAAAGAAACTGACCTGTGAAAATGAGAAACTGGAAGAGGAAGATCCTCTGGAAGGTGCCAAGAAGTCAGAGCCTGGTAAAAGTGGGTCTGGAGATGGTGGTGCCGGGGTGCTGGCCAAGGCAGAGAAGGTGGAAAAGGTATCGGCTGAACCAGTTGATGGGGCTGATGTGCATGCAGAGGCCAAGAGTCTCATGACAGTGTGTAACCAGGACCAGGTCGCAAAAGATGTCCCCTCCGCCTACAAGGTCTTCCAAGTAGCCAGCAGCCTGCTGGGGAAGAGATATGAGGAGATGGACGACCAGTATGCAGATCCGGGCTATTACGATGGGCTGTCTCTCCTGACTCCTCCCCAAAAGGAGTCCAGTGTCTTGGGTGAGCCTCTGGAGAAAACACCAGAAGACAAGGAGTATGCTGAAGACCCCAGTGCCTCCAACCTTGATGCGAAAGGGAAGGAGGAATTAAGAAAGCAAGGATATGATGCCATGTCCCTGAATGGTGAGAAGGCTAATAAAGTAAAGGAGGACGCCAAGGAAGCTAAGGCCGAGCTCTTGAAGTGGGAGAAATCCTTGGATGTTCCAGAGATCAAGGGTAAAGCCGAAGTGGGGAGAGGCAGTGAAGAGGCAGAAGACCCTGAAACTGAGGCACCATCTGAGGAAACCACTGCTGGAAAAGAAGCGAGCGGGGGCAAGCCAGCTCTGATGACTGAGCTTCGCAAAGACAAGAAGAAAAGGCCTAAGCGTCTGCAAGAGCCAGCAAAGTCAAACAGAGAGTCTGTCGTTTGCATAAAAATATATTCTGAAGGGAGTTCCAGAAGCCGAGATCGAAATTCTAAGACTAAAGGAAAAAGAAATGTACGATCTGCTGTTAAAATAAAGAGACAAAAAGAGGCGAGTCATAAGAAGCGTGCTCGGCTGAAGTAGCTGTGTAAGTCAAAGAGCGAGAAAGATAAAAAATAAAAAGAGAGGGTCTGCCTGTCACATGGACATGGGAACATTGTAGACAATGTCTCTTGGGCAAGATGTCAGTGTGGGTAACAAACCAAGCACTGATGGCATGGGTCTGGCAAAATAAAGGGAAGCCTCTGACCCTGACCACATCTTCAGGGGGAAGGTTGAGCCAGGCGATGGCAAGAAAATGCGGATGCCCTGTCACGAGCATCCAGTTGGTACATGTGTTCACCCCCACAGGTTTGAACAGAGGGGGGATATATGTGGCATTGTGAACATTGAGGTGGTGTTTCCCCAGGTTCCAGTCCGGGACGTAGGGCATGCTCATGTCCAGGGATCCTATTTAATCCTGCTAAAGGATCCTGGGTGTGTCTCACTCTGGAGAGTGTGCAGACAGAGGCCTGGTGAGGCTCTGTCAGTGTGGTCTCAGCTAGGCAAGGCTGAGGGGCCACGAGGCTATGCAATAGCCTGGACTTTGGGGGACTCAGCGACACCCAGGAACAAGCATTGAAAGGTCAGAGTCAGGAGGACTGCTAGACCACAACCCCCTCCAAAGGTACTGCATTTGTTACAGCCTAAGGGCTGGTGGACTGTATGTCTGGGGTAAGCCGCACCTGGTTCCATGTGTGAACACTATCGTATAGCCGAGTTAGGGATACGATGTTTATTATGTTTAGGTAGAGCCCAGACGGGCAGGCTTTTGTTTTATGCCATGTTGTGTATGAAGAGTGTCAAATAAATCGCACTGTTTGGACCTGAAACCCAGTGGTTATGAAGATCCTTGTGAGAATGACCCCCGAATAAGAGGCGATCCCTTACAGCCCTCATATGCCAGTTTGTTCCTGGGGCTGTGGGAGAGGGAGATTGTTATGAATGTGGAGGGTCATGACGCCGTGGTCTCGTGGTCGAGATATATAGATGACATTTTGTTCATCTGGCAGGGCTCGACGTCGCACTTGGAGAAGTTTTTGCAGGACCTCAACTTGAATGACCAAAACATCAAATTAACATGGACCTACAGTGGGGAACGTGTTGAGTTCCTGGACCTGGCTATCACTGTGGAGAAAGATGGCTTTTTGGGGTTCGATATACACAGGAAACCCATGGCCACCAATTCACTACTATTCTCCTCGTCCTCGCATCACCCACAGGTCACTCGGGCGATACCCATTGGCCAATTCTGTAGGGCGAGACGGATATGCTCCAGTGAAGCCAGTTTCGAACGAGAGGCAGAAGACCTATCTAGGAGATTCCAGGAGAGAGGCTATAGTAGGAAGATGATCAGGAAAGGTTATATTAGGGCCAAAAACTCCCCTAGGACTAACCTATCAAACCCTCCTCACCGTAAGAAAGAAAGTAAGTATGGTTTTCCTAGATTTATTACTAACTTCAATGCCCAATGGAGACAATTACAGGATATTCTCCATAGGCATTGGTAAGTCCTTCGAACAGATAGGGACCTCAAGAAGGTAATTTCTGAGAAACCACTGGTCACTTGGAGGAGGGCACAAAATCTGAGAGATATTGTGACTAGGAGCCATTATGTAGCCCCTAACAAAGGTGGAATTTTTTGGGACAAGGGTCCACAGTGGGGATTTTTCCCATGTGGGGACTGCACTGCATGTAAGTACATGACAAGAACAGACAAATTTACAACACAAGTGGAGAGAAGGAGTACAAAATTGTACATCATATCTCATGTAAAACAGAGGCAGTGGTCTATCATGCTGAGTGCCCCTGCAGCCTTATTTACATTGGGATGACTACAAGGGCACTAAAGACGAGAGTCTTAGAGCACATCCGGGACATCAAGGCGGCTGCCGAGATGGTTGAACCTGATAAACTCAGAAAATTAAAACCAGTGGCTAAACATTTTAGGGAAGCCCTAGGGGTATCTCTTTTAAAGGGATAGACCGGATACGATCGGGAATCAGGGGGGGGGCAATATCAAACGGTGTCTCCTCCAAAAAGAAACAAAATGGATGGTTTTGCTCAACACTGTAACTCCTCATGGATTGAATGAGGCCTTGAGTTTCAAATCCTTTATTTAGGCTAGCGCATGTACTGAATTTTTCAGTGATTTTAACTGCTTTCTTTTTTTTTTTTTTTTTTTTTGCGTGGCCATATTAAATGATGTCTGAAGTGCTGTATGGAGGGGGATGGTGTCTATACAAGCTACGAATGAGCAGTTGACATGATACGAGACATGCTATGAACATGGAAGATGGACCACTTCGTCAATATCGAGATGGACCTCTACATATGGGATGTGTATTATATACACCAAATGGCACATATATATTTTTGATGTAATGTTATGGTTGAGGAGTGGATGTTAGGTCATTTCAGTCACTAGAGAGCTGGCTTGACCTATTATATGGAGGCCCAGGTGCCTTGGTCATTTCAGCTATATACCAACCTTGTTCACTTAATAGTGGGTGTGCACCACATCTCTCACACTTGTTGGGTGAGATCATTTTGGCTGTTGGAGAGCCAGTGTGATGCATTATCTTTGGCCACAGTGTCGCGTCACACTGACTTGACAATAAGCAATATCACTGTATGTTAATGATCATAATGAATTTTTTCTTTTTTATTGAGCACTTTAAGAGTGGTAGTGTCCCTGGTCATGTGGGGTTGACAAAGACATTTTTTTGTCATACCTGACAATGCAGGTATACTTATCACCATTAATTATGGATTATGGTTACTCTGATAGCACTATCAAGTCTATTCACATTGTCATTCTGTTCAGGTAGTGAACAGCGGAACACTATTAGATATCATGATGATTATATAACTACAGAATATAAATCATGCACTTGTTTATGTTTTTAATCTGTTGGTAATCATGTTTTGTATTCAGCACATATGATATTAAATTTGTAAGGTGATTTATGTGATCATGTTTTGATATCTACCCTATATGTATGAGGATCCTATTGTAAGATATTTCCATGTATTGGTATGTCGTAATGGGGCACCTCTCTAATAATATATGACGTTTATCTGTGAGGCACATTCTGGTTGTGTTGTGATGTGGTGGGGCACGCGTATGCGGCATACATCATTGTGGGATTTGTGGGATTTCTGCATTAGTGATATCTTCATAACCATATATGGTATTCTATGTGTTATGAACATGTGTTCTACTGATTTGTAGAACACGCTGTGACTATATGGTGGTGTTGCTAGATATTTTTATGGACTATATGGTGTGGACTGTGCGTTGTGCCCCGCCGCGTGACAACACAATGATGATGTATGGCGATGATCTATGTATCGTTTTGAAATGATGTCTCTTTGGGATGTGTCCTAATGTATCCAGCCCCATATCTATTGATACACTATATATTTACCTTGCTCTCCTGTTAATGAAACATATATGTATTCAGATGTATTCAGCTCTTGTCCTATACCTGTAATATCCCCTATGTGGACTTTGTATATGGGGCTTCTTAATATGAATAATAGTATCTAGCATGGTGGATGCGGTTTTGATATTGTTACAGCTCCGATCTCTTCCTGCTCTGATTGGCTGATACAGCGCTATGCTATGATGCGCTGTGCGCCGGGTCACATGGGGACGCCACTAGGTTTCCTTGGGAGGCGGGCTGGAACGCATGGCTTGCGTTCCACCCCTCCTCCTAATGAATGCGGCGGCGCCATGACTGACTCGGCGTGCATCATCGGGTAGGAGCGCTCAATAGTAAGTACCAGCCGCTGTATCTAATTATGTTATGCCCTAAAGCCACATGGGGGATATAAATAGGAGCCTATGGCCACACTTACACTACCTCCTGACGAAGCTGAGGCGAAACGCGCGTCGGGGTCTTTTGCCTGTCATGTGCCTGTTGTCTCTGCCTCCATCATGTCTCACGGTATGTTGTGATTTTCCATCAGATATCCACTGATGAGTTTTGCTTACAGCCCTCATGAAGGTCTGGTCCATGGGGTCTCATTTATTCATATATTTCGAGTATCCCATTAGGGCATGATTCTGTGTCTATGCTCTTAACTGTGTAAGCTTAGGATCCAGCGCTTGGGTCTCATCCTGTGGCTATGCACTTAGGTGATGATGACAGTTTATATTACTTTCCCAGTGGTTTGTACACGATATAACCCTCTTTTTTCTGTGAATCACCATACTGCATACTTTATACACACCTGACATGTGCTCCATCTTTTGGTGGGTTACAGAGACACCGGCCGGGGGACTGAGGCATCCGGAGTTTTTCTGCTGACTTTTCAAATCTCTCCTTTTTGTTATCCTTATTATCCCAATTATTATGCATTGTTTATTATTATGAAATAAAATATATATTTTTTAATACATTGGGCATCCATTTGTTGTTTGTTGGACAACACTTTAGGTTTATATACAGTGGGATGCGAAAGTTTGGGCAACCTTGTTAATCGTCATGATTTTCCTGTATAAATCGTTGGTTGTTACGATAAAAAATGTCAGTTAAATATATCATATAGGAGACACACACAGTGATATTTGAGAAGTGAAATGAAGTTTATTGGATTTACAGAAAGTGTGCTATAATTTTTTTAACAAAATTAGGCAGGTGCATAAATTTGGGCACCACAAAAAAGAAATGAAATCAATATTTAGTAGATCCTCCTTTTGCAGAAATTACAGCCTCTAAACACTTCCTGTAGGTTCCAATGAGAGTCTGGATTCTGGTTGAAGGTATTTTGGACCATTCCTCTTTACAAAACATCTTTAGTTCATTCAGGTTTGATGGCTTCCGAGCATGGACAGCTCTCTTTAAGTCACACCACAGATTTTCAATTATATTCAGGTCTGGGGACTGAGATGGTCATTCCAGAACGTTGTACTTGTTCCTCTGCATAAATGCCTTAGTGGATTTTGAGCAGTGTTTAGGGTCGTTGTCTTGTTGAAAGATCCAGCCCCGGCGCAGCTTCAGCTTTGTCACTGATTCCTGGACATTGGTCTCCAGAATCTGCTGATACTGAGTAGAATCCATGCGTCCCTCAACTTTGACAAGATTCCCAGTCCCTGTACTGGCCACACAGCCCCACAGCATGATGGAACCACCACCATATTTTACTGTAGGTAGCAGGTGTTTTTCTTGGAATGCTGTGTTCTTTTTCCTCCATGCATAACGCCCCTTGTTATGGCCAAATAACTCAATTTTAGTTTCATCAGTCCACAGCACCTAATTCCAAAATGAAGCTGGCTTGTCCAAATGTGCTTTAGCCCACCTCAAGCGGCACTTTTTGTGCTTCCTCTGCATCACTCTCGCATACAGCATCTCCTTGTGTAAAGTGCGCCAAATGGTTGAACGAATGCACAGTGACTCCATCTGCAGCAAGATGATGTTGTAGGTCTTTGGTGCTGGTCTGTGGGTTGACTCTGACTGTTCTCACCATTCGTTGCTTCTGTCTATCCGAGATTTTTCTTGGTCTGCCACTTCGAGCCTTAACTTGAACTGAGCCTGTGGTCTTCCATTTCCTCAATATGTTCCTAACTGTGGAAACAGACAGCTGAAATCTCTAAGACAGCTTTCTGTATCCTTCCCCTAAACCATGATGGTGAACAATCTTTGTCTTCAGGTCATTTGAGAGTTGTTTTGAGACCCCCATGTTGCTACTCTTCAGAGAAAATTAAAAGAGGAGGGAAACTTACAATTGACTCCCTTAAATACTCTTTCTCATAATTGGATTCACCTGTGTATGTAGGTCAGGGGTCACTGAGCTTACCAAGCCAATTTGAGTTCCAATAATTAGTTGTAAAGGTTTTGGAATCAATAAAATGACAACAGTGCCCAAATTTATGCACCTGCCTAATTTTGTTTAAACAATTATAGCACACTTTCTGTAAATCCAATAAACTTCATTTCACTTCTCAAATATCACTGTGTGTGTCTCCTATATGATATATTTAACTGACATTTTTTATCGTAACAGCAAACGATTTATACAGGAAAATCATGACGATTAACAAGGTTGCCCAAACTTTCGCATCCCACTGTAGTTGTTTTTCTTGCGTGCCCTCGATTATGGCATTATAAGTGAGGCCTCTTTCTTGTTTGGATCTATGATAACAACTGAATGAGACCTGCCATATATCAGCTTCCACAAAATAGTGATAGAGGTTTTCCATATACTTGCATCAACAAAATTACTGCTTGAGGGTGATATACCAGCTTCAACTAACAACTGATTGAGGCATTCCATATATCAGCTTCCACAAAATAGTGATAGAGGTTTTCCATATTCCTGTGTCAACAAAATATATATTGCGGGTTTTGATATACTTACTTCAACTCACAACTGATTGAGGCCTTCCAAATATCAGCTTCCACAAAATAGTGATAGAGGTTTTCCATATACCTGCGTCCACAAAATACAGTTTCCGGGTTTTGATATACCTGCTTCAACTAACAACTGATTGAGGCCTGCCATATATTAGCTTCCAGAAAATAGTGACAGAGGTTTTCCATATATCTGCGTCCACAAATTACTGCTTTGGAGAGAGTTCAGAGAAGAGCTACTAAATTAGTACATGGATTGCAGGATAAAACTTACCAGGAAAGATTAAAGAACCTAAGCTTGGAAGAAAGACGAGACAGAGGGGATATGATAGAAACGTTTAAATACATAAAGGGAATCAACAAGGTAAAAGAGGAGAGAATATTTAAGCGAACAAAAACTGCTACAAGAGGACATAGTTTTAAATTAGAGGGGCAAAGGTTTAAAAGTAATATCAGGAAGTATTACTTTACTGAGAGAGTAGTGGATGCATGGAATAGCCTTCCTGCAGAAGTGGTAGCTGCAAATACAGGGAAGGAGTTTAAGCATGCATGGGATAGGCATAAGGCCATCCTTCATATAGGATAGGGCCAAGGGCTATTCATAGTATTCAGTATATTGGGCAGACTAGATGGGCCAAATGGTTCTTATCTGCCGACACATTCTATGTTTCTATGTTGCTATGCTTGAGGGTGAAGCTTCAACTAATAACTTATTGACGCCTGCCATATGTCATCTTCCACAAAATAGTGATAGAGGTTTTCCCATATACCTGCATCCACAAACTTACTTCTGAAGGGTAATATACCAGCTTCAACTAACAACTGATTGAGGGCTTCATATAAGATAGGGCAAGGGGCTATTCTTAGTATTCAGTATATTGGACAGACGAGAGGGGCCAAATGGTTCTTATCTGCCGACACATTCTATGTTTCTATGTTTCTATGCTTGAGGGTGATATACCAGCTTTAACTAACAACTGATTGAGGCCTGCCCTATATCAGCTTCTCCAAAATAGTGATAGAGGTTTTGTATATACCTGCGTCCAGAAAATAGTGATTGCGGGTTTTGATATACCTGCTTCAACTAAGAACTGATTGAGGCCTACCATATATTATCTCCCACAAAGTAGTGATAGAGGTTTTCCATATACCTGCGTCCACAAAATTACTTCTGGAGGGTGATATACCAGCTTCAACTAACAAATGATTGAGGCCTTCCATATATCGGCTTCCACAAAATAGTAATAAAGGTTTTCCATATATCTGTGTCCACAAAATACAGATTGTGGGTTTTAATACAGAGTGGGCCATTTATATGGATACACCTTAATAAAATGGGAATGGTTGGTGATATTAACTTCCTGTTTGTGGCACATTAGTATATGTGAGGGGGGAAACTTTTCAAGATGGGTGGTGACCATGGCGGCCATTTTGAAGTTGGCCATTTTGAATCCAACTTTTGTTTTTTCAATAGGAAGAGGGTCATGTGACACATCAAACTTATTGGGAATTTCACATGAAAAACAATGGTGTGCTTGGTTTTAACGTAACTTTATTCTTTCATGAGTTATTTACAAGTTTCTGACCACTTATAAAATGTGTTCAATGTGCTGCCCATTGTGTTGGATTGTCAATGCAACCCTCTTCTCCCACTCTTCACACACTGATAGCAACACTGCAGGAGAAATGCTAGCACAGGCTTCCAGTATACGTAGTTTCAGGTGCTGCACATCTCGTATCTTCACAGCATAGACAATTGCCTTCAGATGACCCCAAAGATAAAAGTCTAAGGGGGTCAGATCGGGAGACCTTGGGGGCCATTCAACTGGCCCAAGACGACCAATCCACTTTCCAGGAAACTGTTCATCTAGCTGGCACGTTCCCTGAGTTTTTCCAGCAAGATGGTGCACCACCACATTATGGGTGTCAGGTCCGAGCATTCCTAGATAAACAGTTTCCTGGAAAGTGGATTGGTCGTCGTGGGCCAGTTGAATGGACCCCAATGTCTCCCGATCTGACCCCCTTAGACTTTTATCTTTGGGGTCATCTGAAGGCAATTGTCTATGCTGTGAAGATACAAGATGTGCAGCACCTGAAACTACGGATACTGGAAGCCTGTGCTAGCATTTCTCCTGCGGTGTTGCTATCAGTGTGTGAAGAGTGGGAGAAGAGGGTTGAATTGACAATCCAACACAATGGGCAGCACATTGTGGGCAACACCATTGTTTTTCTTGTGAAATTACCAATAAGTTTGATGTGTCACATGACCCTCTTCCTATTGAAAAAAAAAATGTTGGATTCAAAATGGCCGACTTCAAAATGGCCGCCATGGTCACCACCCATCTTGAAAAGTTTCCCCCCTCACATATACTAATGTGCCACAAACAGGAAGTTAATATCGCCAACCATTCCAATTTTATTAAGGTGTATCCATATAAATGGCCCACCCTGTTCAGTGCTGCCCATAATTATTCATACGCTTGGCAAATTTTGACTTAAAGTTACTTTTAATCAAGCAGCAAGTAATTTTTTGTTGGGAAATGACATAGGTGTCTCCCAAATGATAATAAGACGATATACAAGAGGCATTATTGTGGGAAAAAAACATTTCTCAGCTTTTATTTACATTTGAGCAAAAAATACAAGATGTTCCGCACTGTGGAAAATCTCAGAGGACGTGGTCGGAAGCCAAAAGTGACACCTGTGCTGGCCAGGAGGATAGTTAGAGAGGTGAAAAAGAATCCAAGGATCACCACCAAGTCCATCCTGGTGAATCTGGGCTCTGCTGGTGGCAATGTCTCAAGGCAGACAATCCAACGGACACTGCACACTGCTGGGTTCCACTTCTCCAGATAAAGCACACAAAAGCTCGCTTGGCCTTTGCAAAAGCTCATCTGGACAAAGAAGAAGACTTCTGGTCTTCTGTGTTATGGTCAGATAAAATAAAAATTGAATTGTTTGGTCACAATAATGTTTCCTTCATTTGGCGTAAAAAAGGAGAAGCCTTAGACCCAAAGAACACCACCCCCACTGTCAAACATGGTGGTGGGAACCTAATGCTTTGGGGGTGTTTTTTAGCCAATGGACCAGGGAACCTAATCACAGTAAACGGCAACATGAAAAAAGAGCAATACATGAGGATTCTCAATGACAACATCAGGCAGTCTGCAGAGAAACTTGGCCTTGGGCACCAGTGGACATTTCAGCATGACAATGACCCAAAACACACAGCAAAAGTGGTGAAGAAATGGTTAGCAGACAACAACATTACCGTTTTGAAGTGGCCCAGCCAGGGTCCAGACTTGAATCCAATTGAGAATCTGTGGAGGGAGCTAAAGATCAGGGTGATGGCAAGAAGACCCTCCAACCTGAAAGATTTGGAGCTCATTGCTAAAGATAAATGGGCAAAAATACCTGTGGAGACATGCAAAAAGATGGTCTGCAATTATAGGAAGCGTTTGATAGCTGTAATAGCCAATAAAGGCTTTTCTATTGATTATTGAGAAGGGTATGAATAATTTTGGACTGGACACTCTTTGCTCAAATGTAAATAGAAGCTGAGAAATGTTTTTTTTTCCCCCACAATAATGCCTTTTGTACATCTGGGAGGTCATTATCCCCTACTGACTCCAATTAGGATAATGGAATAAACACCTTTGACCACATGCTGGGTATAATGACCTCTGACCCCATCCTGGGTATAATTACCAGATGTTGATACATATTTATTCCCAGAGAATTCTTGTACAGTCACTCAGAATTAAGAAAGCTCGTTGGAAGAACGAGTGAAATGTTTTCAAGAAATCTACAGTAAGTCCAGTTGCCTTGATTTATTCTTTACAGATATACCATGACCTGGATAAATAAGAACCTTTACAGACCTCTTGTACATCGTCTTATTATCCTTTGGGAGACACCTATGTCATTTCCCATCAAAAAATTACTTGCTGGTTGAATAAAAGTAACTTTAAGTCAAAATTTGCCAGGGGTATGAATAATTATGGGAAGCACTGTACCTGCTTCAACTAACAACTGATTGAGGCCTGCCATGTATTAGCTTCCACAAAATAGTGATAGAGGTTTTCCATAGACCTGCGTGCACATAATTACTGCTGGAGGGTGATATACCAGCTTCAACTAACAACAGATTGAGGCCTGCGCCCCCCAAAAAAAAAAAACTGATTGAGGGGTGTGATATACCTATAATATAACTTCTAACATAGAAAATATATTATAGTGCATTTGTATTGTGCAGCAGTTGTGTGCGGTTCTGCGGAGATACCACAGCTATATAGAGGGGCAAACGCTATTGGAATAACTAATTGCAACTCGTGTGATATACCTGTTGCCCCCCAAAAAAACAGATTAAGGAGTGCGAAATACCTGCTTCCACAAAATACTGATCAAGGAGTTTGATATACCTGCTTCCACAAAATACTGATTGATGGGTTGATACAGAGGCTTCCACCAAATATAGATTGAGGCCTGTAATACACCAGCTTCCACCAAATATTGATTAAGGGGTTTGATATACCAGCTTCCAGCAAATACTCATTATAGGGTTCTATATACCTGTTTCCACAAAATACTGAGAGAGGGGATTGACATACCGGCTTCCACAAAATATTGGTTGAGGCCTGGGATACACCAGCTTCCACCAAATATTGATTAAGGGGTTTCTAGCAAATACTCATTAAGGGGTTCTATATATCTGTTTCCACAAAATACTGATAGAGGGGATTGATATAACGGCTTCACCCAAATATTGATTGAGGCCTGTAATACACCAGCTTCCACCAAATATTGATTAAGGGGTTTGATTTACCAGCTTCCAGCAAATTCTCATTAAGGGGTTCTGGATACCTGTTTCCACAAAATACTGATAGAGGGGATTGATATACCGGCTTCCACCAAATATTGATTGAGGCCTGCAATATACCTGCTTCCACAAATACTGCTCTTCTATAGGGACTTTGTCACAGGGTTATTTTGAAAATGACAGGCAGAGGAAGAGGCAGGCCATTCTGCAGGGGTGGTAGGGGCCGGGCAGGTGCACCAGGCCGGAGTCTAAGTGGGAAGTTGCAGAATGTGCGTGAGATTACGTCAAAGGTCGTACCAGAGTTGGTTGCGTGGCTCACTCAGCCTTCCGCTTCTGCACCCTCCTCATACTCTGTATCTGCACCCTCCTTACTCTCTGCTGTGTGCACTCCCAAAGACACCACCACCAACACCATAACCCCTCTGCTTGAGTCAGAGGAATTATTTGTCCATCCTTTCCTAGACCTTACCGATGCGCAGCCATTCTTGGCATCGGATCAGGAAGCTGAGGTATCAACGGCCAACACCCAGCGGTCTGACGACAGTACCCACGTCAGCCCAAGAACAGAGTCCCCGCTGTTGGCTGGCTTCTCCGAGATCTCAAATGTCAGTGGTGGTGAAGGTGACAATGATGACGTGTTGATGGATGTCACGTGGGTGCCCACAAGAGAGGAAGAGGAGGGGATTTCATAGGGAGAGACAGAGCAGCAGATAGGGGGTAGAAGGAGGAGAAGCAGGCAGAACTTGCAGTGCACAGGAGGCAAAAAGCAGACTGCAAATGTATCTGGAGCGAGCCATCCACCATGCACGGTCACATCTGGCGCACCCAGGACACCAGCATAAGGCTCCGCTGTGTGTTCTTTTTTTTTACTTGTCAGCTGCTGAAAATAGTGTTGCCATCTGCAGCCTAGCTTCCCATCACAAAGCCCAGTGGGAGCAACGCCGTCAGAACCCACAAAGCTACACTCACGGTGCTCCATGTCCTGCTTCTTCTCCTCTCTCCTGCTATTTGTCCTCGACTCCACCTTCCACCGTGCCGTCGTTGCATTCATCTGGAAAAAGGCAGGCTTCTGTGGCCCAAATGGTCAAATGTAAAAAGTTGATGACGCGGCAGGCGTCTGATTTGTGACTGCCCGACACGCTGAAACTCCACCTTCTATATGCTTGATAGGCTGCTCTAGCAGAAACATGCCGTTAATGACTACCTGTACAAACTCTGCGGCAGGACAGGTTCTGGGGAGCTTGGTTTCTTTTCACCGTGCCAGTGGCTGCTCATTTGATGAGATCACCAAACTGGTCAGTCGCAACCAGGGCACCATCAGTGACATTGTACCTTACACCTTCTTTCTGGAACGTGCATTGCGTCGTGTCATTGATCAATCCATCGAGGAGCAGGAGCAGGAAGATGAGGAAGTCGCAATGCTGAATGAATTCCCAGGGGGGCTACTCCATCTGAGACAAGTCAGCAGGAGTCTGAAGAGGAGACAGAGGAGGATAGTGCCTGGGGGGAGGAGAAGGAGCAAGAAGAGCAGGCTTTAAACTTTTCTGTGATACCTGGTGTTGTCCGTGGATGGGGGGAGGAGACCAAGGGCAACATTCTCCTGGGCTATCAGCAGGCGTCAGGTCGCTCTACCTCTTCCAATTTAGTGTAAATGAGGGCCTTCATGCTCCAGTTTTTGAAGAGGGACCCCCCGTATAAAAGCATAAAGGGCAAGGACCAGTACTGGGTGGCAACTTATTTAGACCCCTAGTACAAAAAATGGCGGAAATGTTACCAGCATCGCAGAGGGCTGTCAGAATGTAGCATTTCCAGACCTTGTGTCAAGAGATGCTGCAATCTGCTGCTGCGGGCGCTGGAAGAGGAATTTCCACCTATAGAGAAACAGTTACAGTTACATTACCAATCCAAAAGTGCATGCCACAAGAGGGCGGTTTGAAGATGTGTTGGTCACTTCGGATGTGAGATCCTTTTTGCAGCCAACCCATCGATTGCTGCCCTCCGGATCCAGCCTCAGGGAACTCCTAGACCGACAGTTGTCCGACTACATCGGGTTAACGGCCAATGTGGACGCTCTGAGAAGCAAGGAACCCCTTGACTACTGGGTGTGCAGGCTTGACCTGTGGCCAGAGCTGGCACAATTTGCCATGGAAATCTTGGATTGCCTCTCGTCAAGTGTCCTGTCCGAAAGGACGTTCAACACATCAGGGGGGATCGTGACCGATAAGCGCACTCGCCCAGCTCACGACAGTGTGGACTACCTCACATTTATAAAAATGAATGAGGCATGGATCTCGGAGGAATTCAACACCTGTGACAACCACATTTAATTGAATTTCCTCATCCCAGCCAAAACATATCCGCCACGACCCAAAACAAATAATGGTCCCTGTCTTATGTAAATACAGCGGCATAAAAGGCCTTTTCTGTCCCGTGAATGCCTAATGTTTGGGGCCTTGGAGGAATTTAACACCTATGATGACCACGTGTTATCGAATTTCAACTATTATCATTTGTTTTTTTTTCAAGAGGGGGGATTTTGTTAGCCATGTTTTTAATCCAATTTGATATTTTTAGTTCTTTTAAACATATATATTTGACATGTAGTTGTACTTGCCTGCAGTAAAATTGGTATCCTATGACCGTCTAATATTCCTACAGCCACATAAAAACTTGATCTTTTCTGTCCGGTGAATGCCTAAAGATTGGGGCCTATACTCCACTGGCCTGCAGTAAAATTGATATCCAATGACCGTCTAATATACCTCCAGCCACATAATCACTTGATCTTTTCCGTACGGTTAATGCATAATTTTTGGGGCCTGTAATCGAACTGGCGAACAGTAAAATTGTTATACGGTGACCGCCTAATGTACCTCCAGCCACATTATCAATTGTTCTTTTCTGTCCTGTGAAAGCATAATGTTTGGTGCCTGTACTCCACTGGTCTGCAGTAAAATTTATATCCAATGACCATCTAATAAACCTCCAGCCACATAATCACATGATGTTTTCTGTCTGGTGAATGCCTAATGTTTGGGGCCTGTACTAAACTGACCTGCAGTAAAATTTATATCCAATGACCGTCTAATATACAGTGGGATGCGAAAGTTTGGGCAACCTTGTTAATCGTCATGATTTTCCTGTATAAATCGTTGGCTGTTACGATAAAAAATGTCAGTTAAATATATCATATAGGAGACACACACAGTGATATTTGAGAAGTGAAATGAAGTTTATTGGATTTACAGAAAGTGTGCTATAATTGTTTAAACAAAATTAGGCAGGTGCATAAATTTGGGCACTGTTGTCATTTTATTGATTCCAAAACCTTTACAACTAATTATTGGAACTCAAATTGGCTTGGTAAGCTCAGTGACCCCTGACCTACATACACAGGTGAATCCAATTATGAGAAAGAGTATTTAAGGGGGTCAATTGTAAGTTTCCCTCCTCTTTTAATTTTCTCTGAAGAGTAGCAACATGGGGGTCTCAAAACAACTCTCAAATGACCTGAAGACAAAGATTGTTCACCATCATGGTTTAGGGGAAGGATACAGAAAGCTGTCTTAGAGATTTCAGCTGTCTGTTTCCACAGTTAGGAACATATTGAGGAAATGGAAGACCACAGGCTCAGTTCAAGTTAAGGCTCGAAGTGGCAGACCAAGAAAAATCTCGGATAGACAGAAGCGACGAATGGTGAGAACAGTCAGAGTCAACCCACAGACCAGCACCAAAGACCTACAACATCATCTTGCTGCAGATGGAGTCACTGTGCATCGTTCAACCATTCGGTGCACTTTACACAAGGAGATGCTGTATGCGAGAGTGATGCAGAGGAAGCCTTTTCTCCGCCCACAGCACAAAAAGTGCCGCTTGAGGTGGGCTAAAGCACATTTGGACAAGCCAGCTTCATTTTGGAATTAGGTGCTGTGGACTGATGAAACTAAAATTGAGTTATTTGGCCATAACAAGGGGCGTTATGCATGGAGGAAAAAGAACACAGCATTCCAAGAAAAACACCTGCTACCTACAGTAAAATATGGTGGTGGTTCCATCATGCTGTGGGGCTGTGTGGCCAGTACAGGGACTGGGAATCTTGTCAAAGTTGAGGGACGCATGGATTCCACTCAGTATCAGCAGATTCTGGAGACCAATGTCCAGGAATCAGTGACAAAGCTGAAGCTGCGCCGGGGCTAGATCTTTCAACAAGACAACGACCCTAAACACTGCTCAAAATCCACTAAGGCATTTATGCAGAGGAACAAGTACAACGTTCTGGAATGGCCATCTCAGTCCCCAGACCTGAATATAATTGAAAATCTGTGGTCTGACTTAAAGAGAGCTGTCCATGCTCGGAAGCCATCAAACCTGAATGAACTAAAGATGTTTTGTAAAGAGGAATGGTCCAAAATACCTTCAACCAGAATCCAGACTCTCATTGGAACCTACAGGAAGTGTTTAGAGGCTGTAATTTCTGCAAAAGGAGGATCTACTAAATATTGATTTCATTTCTTCTTTGTGGTGCCCAAATTTATGCACCTGCCTAATTTTGTTTAAAAAATTATAGCACACTTTCTGTAAATCCAATAAACTTCATTTAACTTCTCAAATATCACTGTGTGTGTCTCCTATATGATATATTTAACTGAAATTTTTTATCGTAACAAACAATGATTTATACAGGAAAATCATGACGATTAACAAGGTTGCCCAAACTTTCGCATCCCACTGTACCTCTAGCAACATAATAAATAAATATTTTCTGTCCAGTGAATGCTTAATGTTTGTGGCCTATACTACACTGGCCTGCAGATAAATTGATATCCAATGACCGTCTAATATACCTCCAGCCACATAATCACCTGATCATTTATGTACGGTGAATGAATAATTTTTAATGGCCTGTAGTCCACTGGCCTGAAGCAAAATTGTTATCCAATGACCGTCTAATACACCTCCAGCCACATAATCACTTGATTTTTTCTGTCAGGTGAATGCCTAATGTTTGGGGCCTGTACTACACTGGCCTTCAAAAAAATTGATATCCAATGACCGTCTAATATACCTCCAGCCACATAATCACTTGATGTTTTCTGTCCGTTCAATGAATATTTTTTGGGGCCTGTACTACAATGGCCTGTAGAAAATTGTATATCCAATGACCGTCTAATATACCTCCAGCCACATAATCACCTAATCTTTTCTGTACTGTGAATGCATATTTTTGGGGGCCTGTAATCAAACTAGCCAACAGTAAAATTGTTTTGTGTGACCGCCTAATGTACCTCCAGCCACATAATCATTTGTTCTTTTCTGTACGGTGAATGAATAATTTTTAGGATCTATACTCCACTGGCCCGAAGTAAAATTGTTATCCAATGACCATCTAATATATCTCCAGCCAAATAATCACTTGATCTTTTCTGTACGGTGAATACATAATTTTGGGGCCTATAATCAAACTGGCCAACAGTAAATTTGGTATACAATGACCGCCTAATGTACTTCCAGCCACATAATCACTTGTTCTTTTCTATAGGGTGATTAAATAATTTTTGGGGCCTATAGTCCACTGGCCTAAAGTAAAATGTGGCTGGAGGTATATTAGACGGTCATTGGATATCATTTTTACTTCAGGCCAGTGGACTACAGGCCCCAATAATTATTTATTCACTGTACAGAAAAGAACAAGTGATTATGTGGCAGAAGGTGCATTAGGCGGTCACCGTATACCAATTTTACTGTTGATTTGGTATGGGGGCACCGCGCACATATACAAAAGAAGTAAAGGGGGAATGATTAGGGTTAACTAGAATACTGATGGTTTACCTTATTTTCTAGATATTCTTTATATGTCCTCCTTGCGGCTATGAGTAGCTCCGCTTGTGGAGTGGTTAGAGGTATAAGTAGAACACTTGTTCGGAGGGCTTCAGGGGTTCTCCGCTGCTGATAGCACACAAAGTTCTGCTGGAGTCTTTTTCCAAAAATGCTTTCCAAGGCTGCGCCACCGGCCGGGGCCAGCCTTGGAAAGCACTTTTGGAAAAAGACTCCAGCAGAACTTTGTGTGCTATCAGCAGCGGAGAACCCCTGAAGCCCTCCGAACAAGTGTTCTACTTATACCTCTAACCGCTCCACAAGCGAAGCTACTCATAGCCGCAAGGAGGACATATAAAGAATATCTAGAAAATAAGGTAAACCATCAGTATTCTAGTTAACCCTAATCATTCCCCCTTTACTTCTTTTGTATATGTGCGCGGTGCCCCCATACCAAATTTTAAGTTGTTTGTCACTCACTGTTGCAGCGCAGGTACGGAGCTGCTCGGGACACTGCTGCACTGCTGTTATATAGTAGCGCTGATGGATCGTGGCATTGCCACATAGTAACCAATTTTACTGTTGGCCAGTTAGATTATAGGCCCCAAAAATTATGCATTCACCGTATAGAAAATATCAAGTGATTATGTAGGTGGAGGTATATTAGACGATCATTGGATAACAATTTTACTTTAGGCTAATGTTTGGTACTTTAGTATTTGGTGGCTGCAAATATGACCTGAAGGTTTTTGAGGTTTGTCTGCCATTATAGTGAATGGGAGCCGCGGCGAACTTGTAGTTCGCAGACATTTGATCGAGTTTGCGTGTTCGCGAATCGTCCCGGCCGAAGTTCGTCCATCACTACTCATGGATATAGCGATAGAGCAGTTTAGTCTTTATTTCAACATGTTATATTTTAACCTACATATGATCCTGTAGCCAGAAGGAAAGGTCCTACTATTTTAAATATTAGAAATAGTATGAAGATTAATAATATGAGGCTAAAATGACCAAAAAGTCATATGACTTTTTTTTACACACGACCTCAATGACCATGTGTACTAAATATGTACAGTAAATATTTGAAACTGTACATAGGGTCATCTTCAACTATTTCTTAAGAGCTAATATATGTGCAACTGCTTACAACATAGTCTGTAAACCGAGGACATAATCTGGCTGAATTGAGTGTGCCTCTACAGGTAAGGAGAAGGATGCACTGAAATTGTAAAAAAAATACGATATGTACTCCCTCACCCCATGCCAATATCATGCTCCGACCTAGTAGAAAGATCTACCATCTATAAGGAATGGGGATCTCATCACCTGTAATCTGCATTGATTAGATCCACATTGTCACGGGGTTCCGAAGGTGCACTCGGTCCCCCATTGCCCGCAGAACTGTTGCTTAGCTTTTGGAATGAGGTTCTGTGTTTGACCTCATTCCCAGGGCGGCTTTACTAGCTGGGTGGCTCCCTGCTCCTAGTCTGCCTTGAGCGCCGAGCTGATCACTCGGTGCTTGACTGGTTGGTCTGTCGGTCATGTGACGCTGGCCACGTCACATGACCCTCACTCCCCACTATAAATACAGGCAGCCTGCTGGCTACAGGTTGCCTGTTAATTTCTAGGTTCCTGGCTATTTGTTGGACTACTGAATATTTACCTGATCCTGTTCCCTGACGATCCTCTGCCTGCTCCTCCTGTACTGCGCATACATCCTGGTTTTGTGACCTCGGCTCCCACCTGACTACTCTCTTAGGACTCCTTTTGTACTTCGCTACTCTCCTGGTATTTGACCCCGGCTTCTCCTGACCATTCTTTGCTTAATCCGTTGTACTGCGTAGCTCTCTTGGTTCTGACCCGGTCCGTTCATGTTCCGTATTTTGTCTTGTCTGTCTTCCCTGCACATATCCTAAGTTAGGGACTGCCGTCCAGTTGTCCCCTGTCATCAGGACTCGTGAGGCAAGTAGGCAGGGCCAGGGGTGAGGGTGGAGCGCAGTGGTCACTACCCTTCCCCCTGTGTGTGTGTGGACGTGACCGTTACAGATTAACAGGCCCAATAACCACTGTATCATGAATCCTCTTACTACCCTGATTGACCATGTCTCTAACTTGACACAGAGGGTGCAGGAGCTAGGAGAGAAACTCCGTTCTTGTGAGTTAGGGCAAGGTTCTTCCACTCCTCTGTCCTCCAGTCCATATTTTGAACCCCAGATCAAGCTCCCAGAACCCTTTTCTGGAGACCGGAAGAGGTTTCTCTCCTTTAAGGAGAATTGCAAACTCTACTTCCGTTTGCGCCCCGTGTCCTCCGGTCCCGAGAGCCAACGCGTGGGGATTATCATTTCTCTACTACAGGGTGATCCCCAGGACTGAGCATTTTCGTTACCTCCTGGGGCCAGTTGTCTAACTTCTGTGGAGGGGTTTTTTCAGGCCCTGGGTACCCTCTATGACGAACCAGACAGAGCCCTGGTAGCCGAGACAGCTCTTAGGGCACTGGTTCAGGGCCATCTCCCTGCGGAGGAGTATTGCACCCAATTCAGACGGTGGTGTGTCCCCTCAGGATGGAATGAACCAGCCCTGAAGAGTCAGTTTAGGTCTGGTCTATCTGATAATTTAAAAGATCTATTGGTCAATTACCAAATTCCTGAGACCTTAGAGGAGATGATGACCCTAGTTGTCCGACTTGACAGACGAGTTAGAGAGAGACGACAAGAACGACAGTTCTGTTCTCAGATGGTGGTCCAGCCAGAGGCCTTTTCCAGGGACAACACTGAGGTCTCCACCGAGGAACCCATGCAGGTTGGCATGACCCGGGGTAATCTTCGTCGCAGACGCGGAGAGTGCTTCTACTGTGGAGATCCTGGCCATTGGATCAACAAGTGTCCTAAGAGGGACCTCTCTGACAAGTCTTCTAAGGCAAGACAACCTAAAGACCAGGTACACCCTGATTTTTCTAAAGCTTTTGGTACCCATAACAATTTTTCTGGGGGTTAATAAGTGGCCGGGTAAGGCCTTTATTGACTCCGGTTCAGCGGCCAGCTTTATTGACTTTGAGTTTGCTTGTAAATTGGGTATTCCAATGTTTGCTTTACCTACACCTATCCATGTCATGGCTATTGATACTACTCCCCTGATTGGTGGTACGGTGAGGTCATGTACCTCTGAAATTTCTCTGTCCGTGGGTGTGTGCCACTCTGAGAGATGTTCTCTTCTAGTCCTGGAGAACCTACCGGTTGAGGTGGTACTAGGGTTGCCTTGGCTCCATTTACATAACCCCACAATTGATTGGTCCAAAGGAGAGTTGGTGAAATATGGACCTAATCATAGACCTTATGATTGCGCCATAGAGCTAATTGAGGGTGCCGAATTTCCTAAAGGTCGAATTTATAATCTTTCAGGGCCCGAACGCAAGGCTATGGAAGATTATATTAAGGAGAGCCTTGCTAAAGGGCATATTAGACCTTCAGTCTCTCCTAAGGGAGCAGGGTTTTTCTTTGTTAAAAAGAAGGATGGTGGTCTTAGGCCTTGTATTGATTACCGGAGATTAAATAAAATCACTGTCCAAAATAGATACTCTCTCCCATTGATTCCGGATTTATTTAACCAGGTTTTGGGGGCAACCTGGTTTTCCAAGATTGACCTGAAAGGGGCATACAATCTAATCCGAATCAAGGAGGGAGACGAATGGAAGACAGCGTTCAATACTCCGATAGGACACTTTGAATATCAGGTGATGCCTTTTGGACTCAGCAATGCCCCAGCTGTGTTCCAAAACTTAATGAACGATATTCTTAGGGAGTTCTTAGGTAAATTTATTATTGTCTATCTTGACGAAATTTTGATATTCTCTCCTGATTTCGAATCTCATGTGTCCCATGTCAAACAAGTATTAGAGGTGTTGAGGGAGAACCAGCTATCTGCTAAGCAAGAGAAATGTGTCTTTGGTGTACAGGAGATACTGTTTCTAGGGCATGTTTTGACTCCTCACGCCTTTGAGATGGATCCTGGTAAGGTTTTAGCAATTAAGGAATGGGTAAGGCCTTCATCCTTAAAGGCTTTACAACGGTTTTTGGGTTTCGCTAATTACTACCGTAAATTTATCATGAATTTTTCTGTAATTGCTAAGCCATTGACCGACCTTACTAAGAAAGGGGCGGATTTGGAGAATTGGTCTACCAAGGCCATTTCTTCATTTGAAACATTAAAAAAGGCATTTAGTAGCGCTCCCATTCTGATCCAGCCTGACCAGGAGAGACCCTTTATTGTGGAGGTGGATGCGTCCGAGGACGGCGCAGGAGCAGTCCTTTCACAAGGTCCTGCTAGCCTCACTAACCTGAGACCGTGTGCCTTCTTCTCTAGGAAATTCTCTCCCACGGAGAGAAACTACGACATAGGGAATAGGGAGCTGTTGGGCATTAAATGGGCATTTGAGGAGTGGAGACATTTTTTGGAGGGGGCAAGGCATCGAGTAACTGTTGTCACTGACCATAAAAACCTAATGTTTCTCGAGTCCGCTAAGGGCTCTTTCACACTTGCGTTGTCCGGATCCGGCATGTACTCCACTTGCCGGAATTACACTCCGGATCCGGAAAAACGCAAGTGTACTGAAAGCATTTGAAGACGGAACCGTCTTCCAAATGCTTTCAGTGTTACTATGGCACCCAGGACGCTATTAAAGTCCTGGTTGCCATAGTAGGAGCGGGGAGCGGGGGAGCGGTATACTTACAGTCCGTGCGGCTCCCGGGGCGCTCCAGAATGACGTCAGAGCGCCCCATGCGCATGGATGACGTGTCCAATGCGATCACATGATCCATGCGCTTGGGGCGCCCTGACGTCACTCTGGAGCGCCCGGGGAGCCGCACGGACGGTAAGTACACTGCTCCCCCGCTCCCCACTACACTTTACCATGGCTGCCAGGACTTTAGCGTCCCGGCAGCCATGGTAACCATTCAGAAAAAGCTAAATGTCGGCTCCGGCAATGCGCCGAAACGACGTTTAGCTTAAGGCCGGATCCGGATCAATGCCTTTCAATGGGCATTAATTCCGGATCCGGCCTTGCGGCAAGTGTTCCAGATTTTTGGCCGGAGCAAAAAGCGCAGCATGCTGCGGTATTTTCTCCGGCCAAAAAACGTTCCGTTCCAGAACTGAAGACATCCTGATGCATCCTGAACGGATTTCACTCCATTCAGAATGCATGGGGATAATCCTGATCAGGATTCTTCCGGCATAGAGCCCCGACGACGGAACTCTATGCCGGAAGACAAGAACGCAGGTGTGAAAGAGCCCTAAGAGGTTGAATCCCCGACAAGCCCGATGGGCTCTGTTTTTTACCTGTTTTGATTTCTCCATTACGTTCAGGCCGGGAAGTAAAAATGTGAAGGCAGACGCATTATCTCGGAGCTTCCATGCTTTTCAACCCACTGAGACGCCGCCTGAATCCATCCTACCAGCAAACATCTTCTTAGCGGCTCTAACCCAGGATATCTCGGCTCGCATTAAGGCTGAACAACATCTGGCACCGGTATCCACCCAACAGATAAGTTGTTTGTTCCCGTACAATTTCGTCTCCAGCTGTTGGGTGAGTGTCACGATTCTGCCTTTTGTGGACATCCGGGTATTGAGGGCACTAAGGATCTGGTTTCTAGATCTTATTGGTGGCCCACTCTGACCAGGGATGTCAAGTCTTACGTGTCAGCCTGTGAGGTTTGTGCCAGGTCTAAGACACCTAGGACTCGCCCTGCTGGTAACCTACGACCCCTACCCATTCCCAGTAGACCCTGGTCCCATATCTCGATGGACTTTATAACTGACCTACCACTGGCGGAGGGTAAGACTGTGGTTTGGGTAGTGGTCGATAGGTTTAGCAAGTTAAAAGGGGTTTTGGAACCGCGCTGCTAGAGACTATGTCTCCCGGTCATCAGTGAATGAAAAAGGGTGTCAGCCCCTCTCCTCAATACCCGCCGGATCCAGTCCTCTCCAGACCTCTTTCACTGCAGGGTTGAAAGGAAATAGGCAGAATAGTGAAGCACCCTTTACACTTTTTTAATAAAAGGTTTTATTCTACTCACAAAAGTTCGTAGACAAAAGGCATAAAATCAGTATCAGTCGTCACATTCCTGCCCGACCCGGGTTTCGCTACCTTGCTTCTTCAGGGGCGATAACTGCGCATGCTTGCAGTCAAGCCTCTTAAATAGCCCAGCTGATTTAATTACACAGGCCGGTCTCATTTCGGATCTTAACATGATTCTAAAAGCATTGTTTGCAATTCATGCATAATAATAAGAAACCATCAGTGATCCTTTGATACCATCACATTTCAAACATAAAAATAAAATATACAATATAAAACTGTGAGAGGATTTTCTCTCTCTCTTACCAGTTAATACACAAATATATATCTTTCTTTACCCTTTCGGATTACCGCTATTCCATAAATATTCAATGCGTGTCTCTAACCTCCTTATAGAAATTCCTATCCCATATTTTAATCATACCATCCAATATCTCAAATGTTATATATTTATTTAGACCACAATCTCCATATTATACCCTAATCTCTGTCTATTCTGAGGACGTAGTTCCTGTACTCTCCACCCACCTCTGGGGCGTTTCTTCCGATGTATTCCACCTACTCCCGTGGCGTCACTCAGGTGCTCCCAACCTCTCCTCCGCCCAGACATCCACATCACGAGGCTCCACCGTTCAATCGGACAGTCAAACCAAAGTGACGTCACTCGAAGGTCCTTAAGAGGCCAGGTAGGGAACAGCCAACGGCGCCATCGGCGAGAACACTGTTTCTCGTGCATGATTAGTAAGTTTGTCCCAATATAGGTACCACTACTCCTTAGTTCCCCTCCCTCTCCTGGGGTACCACTTAGATGTTCTTCCCCATTATGTGTCACTCAGGTGTTCTCGACCCCGCCTCCACCCCGACGCCCACATCACAAGGTTCCACCGTCCACTAGGACAGTCAGGACAATATGACGTCGCTCAAGGTCCTTAAGAGGCCAGGTACGGAACAACCAGTTACTTCACTGTTTGGGAACACTTTGTACTAAAAACATTTTATACCAAACACGGTTTTAGGTCAAATTCGATGTTGAGTCCACTGGGCTGTAGGGTCCCTAATTTATAGATCCACTCTACCTCTTTTTTATTAATCTGTGCCAATGAGTCCCCCCCGCGCCAGTGCGGCTTAACTGTTTCCACACCAGCAAATTTTTAACCTTTCGGGCTTTTTCCATGCACCAATTTAAAATGTGCTGATACGCTGTGGGTCATCAGGCCTTTCTTGATGTTCCGTAGGTGTTCTTGTACCCTAACCTTCAGTTTCCTGATAGTCCTACCCACGTACTGGAGCCCACAAGGGCACTCCAGTACGTATATAATGCCCTCATTTTCTCATGAGCAATTGTTTCTTATGCGGAATTCGGTCCCCTTCTTTTTGGATACTATAGAGTTAATACTCCTCTGTCTTTCTTTTTGGTTACGGTTTTTACAGCCTGCACAGAATCCGCACCAGGTGAATTTTCCTACTTCCTTCTTCACCTTTATGCTTACAGGGGGAATGGCACTATGTACAAGTTTTTCTTTAATGCTAGCCGCTTTTCTGAAGATAAAAGGGGGATTCACTGGTATTATTTTTCCTATTGTCGGGTCGTTTCTTAGTACTCCCCAATTCTTTTTTACCATTTTCTTGATGTTATCAGACATGGAACAAAACTTGGTCACAAAGGAAAACCTATAATCCCTATCCTTCTTTTCCATTTTTTCTTTTGTGTGTTCCCTTTTTCCCTCTTTTTCTCTTTCCACATTTTGTATGCACATATCTAGATTGGCCTCGTCATACCCTCTTTCCAAAAACCTGTTTTTGAGTACCCCACATTGTGTTCTATAATCACTCACTTCTGTACAGTTACGGGCCATTCTCTTGAACTGACCTTTCGGTATGTTCTTGAGCCATGGGCCGTAATGACAGCTCTTCATATCAATGTAAGAATTTACATCTGTTTCTTTGAAGTATGAGGTTGTTAAAAAATTACCATTTTCTATCCGAATACATAGATCCAAAAAATTAACACTAGTGTTGCTGATCTCTCCCACAAATCGTAGATTCCAATCGTTATTATTCAACTGGGAAATAAAGGACTCAAGTCCCTCCCTCCCTCCCTCCCACACTAGGAGACAGTCATCAATATACCTCCTCCAGAAGGTCAATTTGCCCCCTGGGGTGTCTGCTCCTAGCGTGGGAAGGATCGAGCTTTCTTCCCAAGCCCCCATAAAAATATTAGCAAAGCTGGGGGCGAATTTCGCCCCCATCGCCGTGCCAATACACTGGACATAATGTGAGTCTTTAAACCAAAAGTAATTATAATCAAGGCAATAACTGAGGCACTCCAGAATAAAGGTTCCTTGCTGATCTCCTATTTTTTCATCCTTTATAATTCTGTTCTCCACCGCCTCCATTCCTAATTTTTTTGGGATAACTGTATATAAGGATGTCACATCAATTGTGGCCATCCATGTATTTACAGTAGGGGGATTCAAATCTTTAATAAGGCTTAATACAGACCCGGTATCTTTTAAGTGTGATGGATTCTGCAGAACATACCCCTGCAGGTAAAAATCAATATACTCCGTGATCCTACACGTCAGAGAGTTGAGCCCCGAAATAATTGGCCTCCCCGGGGGATCCAAAGGATTCTTATGGACCTTAGGTAGATGGTATATCACCGGTACCAAGGGAAATGGAATAGTGAGATATTCATACTCTTTTTTGTTCAGTATTCCTTTCCTAAAACCCTCAGTTAATATACCATCTAGAATCCGTTTGTACTCCTGGGTGGGGTTGTTCTTTAGTTTTCTGTAAGTTGTTGTATCAGATACTAATCTTGCCATTTCGGTCTCGTATTTTTCTTTGTTCATTACAACACCCCCCCCCCCTTTGTCTGCCGGCTTTATAATAATATCCGGATTTCTTTCTAGATCTTTAAGAGCTTTTCTCTCTTTATAGGTGAGATTGTACGTCACCTTATCTACATCCATCTCCTCCAACTCTTTTAGTAATCCGGTTTTAAAAGCCTCTACGCATTCGTTATTAGGGTTTTTTCGGGAAGAATTTGGATTTTTCTTTCATTTTCGTGTGTAGAATCTCCTCTTTTGTGTTTGACCCATTAGTTGTCACTGCAGGGTTGGTATTCTGTACTACCGGGTTGTTAATCCAGTATTTGGCCATATTTATCTTCCTGATAAATTTGTGTATGTCCAGAAATGCCTCAAATTTGTTAATTTTTTGACTTGGTGCATACTTTAGGCCCTTCTTTAGAACATTCACTTCCCCTTCTGTTAAATTATGGTTACTCAAATTAAAGATTCCTTTTAGGTCTCCTTGCACCTTTTCATTTTTGGGCTTATTTTTCCCTTTTCCCCGTTTTCCTCTATCAGGCTTCTTTTTTGTGGTGTCCTCGTTATCTGTTCTTTTATTTCTCCCTCCCTCTGTACTCCTTTTATACTTTGATGGGGAAAATTCTGTTCACCTTGTTGTTTAAAATTTGGTCTATTTCCCTCACAGTTGTCTCTTTTTAGATCTTCTCCATAACTACTATTTTCATATTGGGCCCCTTTCTCAGGATATTTTGGACCATAATTTTCATTATAATTCTCTTGTGGTCTCCAATTGGGTTTTCCTTTGTACCCTCCCCCTTGGTACGGCTGTCTATACGGTGGTCTATATTGTTGTCTCCTATATCCATTATTTTGTCCATAATTTCCATTGTACTGCCCTCCTCTATACCCATAGTTTTGACCCCAGCCCCCCTCCTGTTGTCCTCTATAATTGTGCTGGTATGCATTGGTCTGTGGGTATCTATTATCAAACCGTTTCCCAAACTGTGGCTCCCGTATATATTCATTTGGTTGGTATGCATGTTCATGGTTTCTATATTCATTACCATAATTTTGTTGCGGTATATATTCATTAATTTGCTGATTACTATTAAAAACCTTTTGTTTCCCAACCCCATTATCGGGTTTCCTAAAACCTCCAGTGTAGTTTCCAAATCTCGGATTACTAACACTGCATTCATCCACCGGTGTCGTATCTAACATAGTCTCCACTATATGCTTCTGCTTATTTTTCCATTTATATACCATATCCGTTTTATAATCATTACAGATTTTGGCATATTTTTTCTGTTTCTTACTCCTTACATCTTTTTCGGATTTTACTACAGATTCTTGACATTGTTTACTGCATTTCTCATATAACTCCTTATTAGTGCTTATCATTGGTTTTATCTCTTCTTGCAGTTCATCTATAGCCTTATTAATCTTCCTTAATTTATTCTTCCTAACAGTGATGATATACTGCATAACTTTCCATGCACATTCATTCATTATTTTTTCCCAGCCCACTAGGTCATCCTCCTCCTCAGTAACTAAAGGGAGTTGCCATCTCAAACCTTCTGGGATCTTGCCTTCCATAAGGAATCGTTCCAAGGAGGCAATGTCCCAGGTGGCTCTGATTTCCCTAGTGAACTCCCTTTCTAATTTCACAAACATAGCTCGCATATCATCCGACCCTTTGTCGGTCTCAACAGGAGTGTCACAGAAAGCATCAAAATTACATTTAAAGTTCGCTCTAAAGTCAAAAATGTCCATGTTGTTTAGCAAGACTTGACAACCTACTAATACAAATCAAAATACAAAGACAGAAAGTCAGTCCTGTGTCTCAACACGGACAAAGTTACTTGCGCTGCTGCAGGTCCCGAAGTAGTGTGGTAGGTCGTTCACACTGATATAGACAAGTTAAAAGGGGTTTTGGAACCGCGCTGCTAGAGACTATGTCTCCCGGTCATCAGTGAATGAAAAAGGGTGTCAGCCCCTCTCCTCAATACCCGCCGGATCCAGTCCTCTCCAGACCTCTTTCACTGCAGGGTTGAAAGGAAATAGGCAGAATAGTGAAGCACCCTTTACACTTTTTTAATAAAAGGTTTTATTCTACTCACAAAAGTTCGTAGACAAAAGGCATAAAATCAGTATCAGTCGTCACATTCCTGCCCGACCCGGGTTTCGCTACCTTGCTTCTTCAGGGGCGATAACTGCGCATGCTTGCAGTCAAGCCTCTTAAATAGCCCAGCTGATTTAATTACACAGGCCGGTCTCATTTCGGATCTTAACATGATTCTAAAAGCATCGTTTGCAATTCATGCATAATAATAAGAAACCATCAGTGATCCTTTGATACCATCACATTTCAAACATAAAAATAAAATATACAATATAAAACTGTGAGAGGATTTTCTCTCTCTCTTACCAGTTAATACACAAATATATATCTTTCTTTACCCTTTCGGATTACCGCTATTCCATAAATATTCAA
Source organism: Bufo bufo (assembly GCF_905171765.1). NCBI lineage: Eukaryota > Metazoa > Chordata > Amphibia > Anura > Bufonidae > Bufo > Bufo bufo. The sequence goes on from NC_053394.1 coordinate 91,205,899, forward strand.
TGCGTGTCTCTAACCTCCTTATAGAAATTCCTATCCCATATTTTAATCATACCATCTAATATCTCAAATGTTATATATTTATTTAGACCACAATCTCCATATTATGCCCTAATCTCTGTCTATTCTGAGGACGTAGTTCCTGTACTCTCCACCCACCTCTGGGGCGTTTCTTCCGATGTATTCCACCTACTCCCGTGGCGTCACTCAGGTGCTCCCAACCTCTCCTCCGCCCAGACATCCACATCACGAGGCTCCACCGTTCAATCGGACAGTCAAACCAAAGTGACGTCACTCGAAGGTCCTTAAGAGGCCAGGTAGGGAACAGCCAACGGCGCCATCGGCGAGAACACTGTTTCTCATGCATGATTAGTAAGTTTGTCCCAATATAGGTACCACTACTCCTTAGTTCCCCTCCCTCTCCTGGGGTACCACTTAGATGTTCTTCCCCATTATGTGTCACTCAGGTGTTCTCGACCCCGCCTCCACCCCGACGCCCACATCACAAGGTTCCACCGTCCACTAGGACAGTCAGGACAATATGACGTCGCTCAAGGTCCTTAAGAGGCCAGGTACGGAACAACCAGTTACTTCACTGTTTGGGAACACTTTGTACTAAAAACATTTTATACCAAACACGGTTTTAGGTCAAATTCGATGTTGAGTCCACTGGGCTGTAGGGTCCCTAATTTATAGATCCACTCTACCTCTTTTTAATTAATCTGTGCCAATGAGTCCCCCCCGCGCCAGTGCGGCTTAACTGTTTCCACACCAGCAAATTTTAAACCTTTCGGGCTTTTTCCATGCACCAATTTAAAATGTGCTGATACGCTGTGGGTCATCAGGCCTTTCTTGATGTTCCGGAGGTGTTCTTGTACCCTAACCTTCAGTTTCCTGATAGTTCTACCCACGTACTGGAGCCCACAAGGGCACTCCAGTACGTATATAATGCCCTCATTTTCACATGAGCAATTGTTTCTTATGCGGAATTCGGTCCCCTTCTTTTTGGATACTATAGAGTTAATACTCCTCTGTCTTTCTTTTTGGTTACGGTTTTTACAGCCTGCACAGAATCCGCACCAGGTGAATTTTCCTACTTCCTTCTTCACCTTTATGCTTACAGGGGGAATGGCACTATGTACAAGTTTTTCTTTAATGCTAGCCGCTTTTCTGAAGATAAAAGGGGGATTCACTGGTATTATTTTTCCTATTGTCGGGTCGTTTCTTAGTACTCCCCAATTCTTTTTTACCATTTTCTTGATGTTATCAGACATGGAACAAAACTTGGTCACAAAGGAAAACCTATAATCCCTATCCTTCTTTTCCATTTTTTCTTTTGTGTGTTCCCTTGGTGGAGAGTACAGGAACTACGTCCTCAGAATAGACAGAGATTAGGGTATAATATGGAGATTGTGGTCTAAATAAATATATAACATTTGAGATATTGGATGGTATGATTAAAATATGGGATAGGAATTTCTATAAGGAGGTTAGAGACACGCATTGAATATTTATGGAATAGCGGTAATCCGAAAGGGTAAAGAAAGATATATATTTGTGTATTAACTGGTAAGAGAGAGAGAAAATCCTCTCACAGTTTTATATTGTATATTTTATTTTTATGTTTGAAATGTGATGGTATCAAAGGATCACTGATGGTTTCTTATTATTATGCATGAATTGCAAACGATGCTTTTAGAATCATGTTAAAATCCGAAATTAGACCGGCCTGTGTAATTAAATCAGCTGGGCTATTTAAGAGGCTTGACTGCAAGCATGCGCAGTTATCGCCCCTGAAGAAGCAAGGTAGCGAAACCCGGGTCGGGCAGGAATGTGACGACTGATACTGATTTTATGCCTTTTGTCTACGAACTTTTGTGAGTAGAATAAAACCTTTTATTAAAAAAGTGTAAAGGGTGCTTCACTATTCTGCCTATTTCCTTTCAACCCTGCAGTGAAAGAGGTCTGGAGAGGACTGGATCCGGCGGGTATTGAGGAGAGGGGCTGACACCCTTTTTCATTCACTGATGACCGGGAGACATAGTCTCTAGCAGCGCGGTTCCAAAACCCCTTTTAACTTGTCTATATCAGTGTGAACGACCTACCACACTACTTCGGGACCTGCAGCAGCGCAAGTAACTTTGTCCGTGTTGAGACACAGGACTGACTTTCTGTCTTTGTATTTTGATTTGTATTAGTAGGTTGTCAAGTCTTGCTAAACAACATGGACATTTTTGACTTTAGAGCGAACTTTAAATGTAATTTTGATGCTTTCTGTGACACTCCTGTTGAGACCGACAAAGGGTCGGATGATATGCGAGCTATGTTTGTGAAATTAGAAAGGGAGTTCACTAGGGAAATCAGAGCCACCTGGGACATTGCCTCCTTGGAACGATTCCTTATGGAAGGCAAGATCCCAGAAGGTTTGAGATGGCAACTCCCTTTAGTTACTGAGGAGGAGGATGACCTAGTGGGCTGGGAAAAAATAATGAATGAATGTGCATGGAAAGTTATGCAGTATATCATCACTGTTAGGAAGAATAAATTAAGGAAGATTAATAAGGCTATAGATGAACTGCAAGAAGAGATAAAACCAATGATAAGCACTAATAAGGAGTTATATGAGAAATGCAGTAAACAATGTCAAGAATCTGTAGTAAAATCCGAAAAAGATGTAAGGAGTAAGAAACAGAAAAAATATGCCAAAATCTGTAATGATTATAAAACGGATATGGTATATAAATGGAAAAATAAGCAGAAGCATATAGTGGAGACTATGTTAGATACGACACCGGTGGATGAATGCAGTGTTAGTAATCCGAGATTTGGAAACTACACTGGAGGTTTTAGGAAACCCGATAATGGGGTTGGGAAACAAAAGGTTTTTAATAGTAATCAGCAAATTAATGAATATATACCGCAACGAAATTATGGTAATGAATATAGAAACCATGAACATGCATACCAACCAAATGAATATATACGGGAGCCACAGTTTGGGAAACGGTTTGATAATAGATACCCACAGACCAATGCATACCAGCACAATTATAGAGGACAACAGGAGGGGGGCTGGGGTCAAAACTATGGGTATAGAGGAGGGCAGTACAATGGAAATTATGGACAAAATAATGGATATAGGAGACAACAATATAGACCACCGTATAGACAGCCGTACCAAGGGGGAGGGTACAAAGGAAAACCCAATTGGAGACCACAAGAGAATTATAATGAAAATTATGGTCCAAAATATCCTGAGAAAGGGGCCCAATATGAAAATAGTAGTTATGGAGAAGATCTAAAAAGAGACAACTGTGAGGGAAATAGACCAAATTTTAAACAACAAGGTGAACAGAATTTTCCCCATCAAAGTATAAAAGGAGTACAGAGGGAGGGAGAAATAAAAGAACAGATAACGAGGACACCACAAAAAAGAAGCCTGATAGAGGAAAACGGGGAAAAGGGAAAAATAAGCCCAAAAATGAAAAGGTGCAAGGAGACCTAAAAGGAATCTTTAATTTGAGTAACCATAATTTAACAGAAGGGGAAGTGAATGTTCTAAAGAAGGGCCTAAAGTATGCACCAAGTCAAAAAATTAACAAATTTGAGGCATTTCTGGACATACACAAATTTATCAGGAAGATAAATATGGCCAAATACTGGATTAACAACCCGGTAGTACAGAATACCAACCCTGCAGTGACAACTAATGGGTCAAACACAAAAGAGGAGATTCTACACACGAAAATGAAAGAAAAATCCAAATTCTTCCCGAAAAACCCTAATAACGAATGCGTAGAGGCTTTTAAAACCGGATTACTAAAAGAGTTGGAGGAGATGGATGTAGATAAGGTGACGTACAATCTCACCTATAAAGAGAGAAAAGCTCTTAAAGATCTAGAAAGAAATCCGGATATTATTATAAAGCCGGCAGACAAAGGGGGGGGGGTTGTTGTAATGAACAAAGAAAAATACGAGACCGAAATGGCAAGATTAGTATCTGATACAACAACTTACAGAAAACTAAAGAACAACCCCACCCAGGAGTACAAACGGATTCTAGATGGTATATTAACTGAGGGTTTTAGGAAAGGAATACTGAACAAAAAAGAGTATGAATATCTCACTATTCCATTTCCCTTGGTACCGGTGATATACCATCTACCTAAGGTCCATAAGAATCCTTTGGATCCCCCGGGGAGGCCAATTATTTCGGGGCTCAACTCTCTGACGTGTAGGATCACGGAGTATATTGATTTTTACCTGCAGGGGTATGTTCTGCAGAATCCATCACACTTAAAAGATACCGGGTCTGTATTAAGCCTTATTAAAGATTTGAATCCCCCTACTGTAAATACATGGATGGCCACAATTGATGTGACATCCTTATATACAGTTATCCCAAAAAAATTAGGAATGGAGGCGGTGGAGAACAGAATTATAAAGGATGAAAAAATAGGAGATCAGCAAGGAACCTTTATTCTGGAGTGCCTCAGTTATTGCCTTGATTATAATTACTTTTGGTTTAAAGACTCACATTATGTCCAGTGTATTGGCACGGCGATGGGGGCGAAATTCGCCCCCAGCTTTGCTAATATTTTTATGGGGGCTTGGGAAGAAAGCTCGATCCTTCCCACGCTAGGAGCAGACACCCCAGGGGGCAAATTGACCTTCTGGAGGAGGTATATTGATGACTGTCTCCTAGTGTGGGAGGGAGGGAGGGAGGGACTTGAGTCCTTTATTTCCCAGTTGAATAATAACGATTGGAATCTACGATTTGTGGGAGAGATCAGCAACACTAGTGTTAATTTTTTGGATCTATGTATTCGGATAGAAAATGGTAATTTTTTAACAACCTCATACTTCAAAGAAACAGATGTAAATTCTTACATTGATATGAAGAGCTGTCATTACGGCCCATGGCTCAAGAACATACCGAAAGGTCAGTTCAAGAGAATGGCCCGTAACTGTACAGAAGTGAGTGATTATAGAACACAATGTGGGGTACTCAAAAACAGGTTTTTGGAAAGAGGGTATGACGAGGCCAATCTAGATATGCATACAAAATGTGGAAAGAGAAAAAGAGGGAAGAAGGGAACACACAAAAGAAAAAATGGAAAAGAAGGATAGGGATTATAGGTTTTCCTTTGTGACCAAGTTTTGTTCCATGTCTGATAACATCAAGAAAATGGTAAAAAAGAATTGGGGAGTACTAAGAAACGACCCGACAATAGGAAAAATAATACCAGTGAATCCCCCTTTTATCTTCAGAAAAGCGGCTAGCATTAAAGAAAAACTTGTACATAGTGCCATTCCCCCTGTAAGCATAAAGGTGAAGAAGGAAGTAGGAAAATTCACCTGGTGCGGATTCTGTGCAGGCTGTAAAAACCGTAACCAAAAAGAAAGACAGAGGAGTATTAACTCTATAGTATCCAAAAAGAAGGGGACCGAATTCCGCATAAGAAACAATTGCTCATGTGAAAATGAGGGCATTATATACGTACTGGAGTGCCCTTGTGGGCTCCAGTACGTGGGTAGGACTATCAGGAAACTGAAGGTTAGGGTACAAGAACACCTCCGGAACATCAAGAAAGGCCTGATGACCCACAGCGTATCAGCACATTTTAAATTGGTGCATGGAAAAAGCCCGAAAGGTTTAAAATTTGCTGGTGTGGAAACAGTTAAGCCGCACTGGCGCGGGGGGGACTCATTGGCACAGATTAATAAAAAAGAGGTAGAGTGGATCTATAAATTAGGGACCCTACAGCCCAGTGGACTCAACATCGAATTTGACCTAAAACCGTGTTTGGTATAAAATGTTTTTAGTACAAAGTGTTCCCAAACAGTGAAGTAACTGGTTGTTCCGTACCTGGCCTCTTAAGGACCTTGAGCGACGTCATATTGTCCTGACTGTCCTAGTGGACGGTGGAACCTTGTGATGTGGGCGTTGGGGTGGAGGCGGGGTCGAGAACACCTGAGTGACACATAATGGGGAAGAACATCTAAGTGGTACCCCAGGAGAGGGAGGAGAACTAAGGAGTAGTGGTACCTATATTGGGACAAACTTACTAATCATGCACGAGAAACAGTGTTCTCGCCGATCGCGCCGTTGGCTGTTCCCTACCTGGCCTCTTAAGGACCTTCGAGTGACGTCACTTTGGTTTGACTGTCCGATTGAACGGTGGAGCCTCGTGATGTGGATGTCTGGGCGGAGGAGAGGTTGGGAGCACCTGAGTGACGCCACGGGAGTAGGTGGAATACATCGGAAGAAACGCCCCAGAGGTGGGTGGAGAGTACAGGAACTACGTCCTCAGAATAGACAGAGATTAGGGTATAATATGGAGATTGTGGTCTAAATAAATATATAACATTTGAGATATTGGATGGTATGATTAAAATATGGGATAGGAATTTCTATAAGGAGGTTAGAGACACGCATTGAATATTTATGGAATAGCGGTAATCCGAAAGGGTAAAGAAAGATATATATTTGTGTATTAACTGGTAAGAGAGAGAGAAAATCCTCTCACAGTTTTATATTGTATATTTTATTTTTATGTTTGAAATGTGATGGTATCAAAGGATCACTGATGGTTTCTTATTATTATGCATGAATTGCAAACGATGCTTTTAGAATCATGTTAAGATCCGAAATGAGACCGGCCTGTGTAATTAAATCAGCTGGGCTATTTAAGAGGCTTGACTGCAAGCATGCGCAGTTATCGCCCCTGAAGAAGCAAGGTAGCGAAACCCGGGTCGGGCAGGAATGTGACGACTGATACTGATTTTATGCCTTTTGTCTATGAACTTTTGTGAGTAGAATAAAACCTTTTATTAAAAAAGTGTAAAGGGTGCTTCACTATTCTGCCTATTTCCTTTCAACCCTGCAGTGAAAGAGGTCTGGAGAGGACTGGATCCGGCGGGTATTGAGGAGAGGGGCTGACACCCTTTTTCATTCACTGATGACCGGGAGACATAGTCTCTAGCAGCGCGGTTCCAAAACCCCTTTTAACTTGTCTATATCAGTGTGAACGACCTACCACACTACTTCGGGACCTGTAGCAGCGCAAGTAACTTTGTCCGTGTTGAGACACAGGACTGACTTTCTGTCTTTGTATTTTGATAGGTTTAGCAAGATGGTTCATTTCATTCCCCTGACTAAACTTCCGAATGCTAAAACCCTGGCATCTATTTTTGTGAGAGAGATTGTTCGTTTACATGGCATCCCGGAAAATATTGTTTCGGACATGGGTGTGCAGTTTGTGTCCAAATTCTGGAGGGCCTTCTGTCAAAGATGTAAAATTTCGTTGTCTTTTTCTTCCGCCTACCATCCTGAGAGTAATGGGCAGACTGAACGCCTTAATTAGTCTGTGGAACAATTCCTGAGGTTGTATGTTGCTGATGACCAGCAATTATGGGTCAAATTCCTTCCGTTGGCTGAATTTGCTCTGAATAACCGTGTCAATTCTTCTGCTGGGGTCTCCCCTTTCTTTTGTAACCATGGTTTTCATCCCCGTTTTCATTCTGGGTCGTCCGTCTCCTCTTCTAACCCTGAAGCTGATAAACTCTCCTCCGAACTGTGCACTGTTTGGGCCCGGGTTCAATCGAACCTAGAAAAGGCTCAAAGTTCTCAAAAACTCAAGGCCGATAGGAGACGTTCAAGGGGGGTGAACTTTCAGGCTGGGGATAAAGTATGGTTGTCCTCCAAGAATCTATCTCTCAAGGTAGCTTCTAGAAAATTTGCTCCTCGTTTTATTGGTCCATATAAGATCACGGAGGTGATTAACCCGGTATCATTTAGGTTGGAGCTGCCCGAGTCATTCCACATTCATAATGTGTTCCATAAATCTCTACTTAAAAAATATTTTGAACCGGTAGTACCATCGAAAGCCTCGCCTCCGCCGGTTCTTGTTAATGATGCTGTCGAGTATGTGGTGTCTAAAATAGTGGATGTCAGGAAGGTGCGTAATTCCTTGCAGTACCTGATTCACTGGAAGGGGTATGGACCTGAAGAGAGATCGTGGGTACCTGCCAGGGAGGTTCATGCTCCTAGACTTGTTCGTAAATTTCATTTAGAACACCCTGAAAAGCCATCGCCTGAAGTCTTGGGTCCGGTGGCCCCTCGTAAAAGGGGGGGTACTGTCACGGGGTTCCGAAGGTGCACTCGGTCCCCCATTGCCCGCAGAACTGTTGCTTAGCTTTTGGAATGAGGTTCTGTGTTTGACCTCATTCCCAGGGCGGCTTTACTAGCTGGGTGGCTCCCTGCTCCTAGTCTGCCTTAAGCGCCGAGCTGATCACTCGGTGCTCGACTGGTTGGCCTGTCGGTCATGTGACGCTGGCCACATCACATGACCCTCACTCCCCACTATAAATACAGGCAGCCTGCTGGCTACAGGTTGCCTGTTAATTTCTAGGTTCCTGGCTATTTGTTGGACTACTGAATATTTACCTGATCCTGTTCCCTGATGATCCTCTGCCTGCTCCTCCTGTACTGCGCATGCATCCTGGTTTTGTGACCTCGGCTCCCACCTGACTACTCTCTTAGGACTCCTTTTGTACTTCGCTACTCTCCTGGTATTTGACCCCGGCTTCTCCTGACCATTCTTTGCTTAATCCGTTGTACTGCGTAGCTCTCTTGGTTCTGACCCGGTCCGTTCATGTTCCGTATTTTGTCTTGTCTGTCTTCCCTGCACATATCCTAAGTTAGGGACTGCCGTCCAGTTGTCCCCTGTCATCAGGACTCGTGAGGCAAGTAGGCAGGGCCAGGGGTGAGGGTGGAGCGCAGTGGTCACTACCCTTCCCCCTGTGTGTGTGTGGACGTGACCGTTACACACATGGAGATGGTGACCAAAAGAATATTTTTGGGTCTCTCAATTGAAATTTATAGGAGTTACAGGAAATGCTAATCCTCTTCTTCAGGGAGATAAACTACACTGTCTGAGGACAAAGCTATTCGAAATCTTTAAGGTAAATCTTCGTCACGAAGCACATGACAAGGAGCTGCGATAGTGACGCCCACCGTCATTGTACTCCTCAGATGGCGCATTAATACATGATTGCAGCATCTGAGTGTAAAAACAGTGTGAAATTAACTTAAAAAATAAATAAATAAAACTTTCCTCCTCGATTTGCTCGCGACGGGCCGGCCACCGCCATCTTGCTTGAAGATCTGGAGCGAAATCTCGCATGGCGTGAGATTACGTCATCACGCCGGCCAAGATCTTTACTTTGAGGCGAATCGAATTTATCCTGAAATTCGGATCAAATTCCACTTTGTGGGATTCGATTCGCTCATCTCTAGTACTTATAGAGGACCTTTCACCAGAATAAAACATCTAAACTAACTATACAGACGTGTAGAGCGGCGCCCAGGGATCCCCCTGCACTTACTGTTATACCTGGGCGCCGCTCCATTCGCCCGGTATAGCCTCCGGTAGCTTCATAGTAAGGCTCCACCCAGGGGAACCTGATGGCGTCTCTTTCTCCTATGCTGTAGCGCTGGCCAATAGCAGTGCTCAGCTCATAGCTTGAGAGAGAAAAAAAACCTCTCAGGCTATGAGCTGAGCGCTGCGATTGGCCAGCGCTACAGCATAGGAGAAAGAGACGCTGTCAGGTTCCCCTGGGTGGAGCCTAACTATGAAGATACCGGAGGCTATACCGGGCGAACGTAGCGGCGCCCAGGTATAACAGTAAGTGCAAGGGGATCCCTGGGCGCTGCTCTACACGTCTATATAGTTAGTTTAGATGTTTCATTCTGGTGAAAGGTCCTCTTTAAGTTCTTATGTGCAGCAACAGTTCCTATGTGAATTAATGGAAAATGTCAAACAATAGCTCTCTCGGTTATATGCAGACTGCAAAGGTCCATCCAGTCCAATCTTTCTCAGATCTTTGTCTTGGTTTTTGGCTTTTTTTTTTGTTGTTTCATCATGTTGTGTGTTTATTTGAGTACTATGCCAGGTTTGCTGACAGCATGCAAATACTTTTACCAGTATACGTTTTTCTTTGAGGGGAGCGTCTCCTAAAATACTATTTTGTGTTCAATTTGCAGTGGTCATCTCAAAAAGGTTTCACTGTAATTTTCTGGAAAAAAATAAACAATATACACAACATATAAGCAATATATAAGTACCTTGACAATGGTCTTAACCACAAATCCATGTGATATTATGTCACATGACAGTTTCTTCTAATACTAGTAGATAACCATGATGTATTTGTTAACAGATGTTATTGAAGGATATGGACATTGGATATGAACACATTACCTCAGAAGCCAAGCAGCAGGGAGGGAGGAACAGTTCAGGTTGCAGATAGCAGGCACAGGTCCTGACAACCCTTTTAAGCTACTTTCACACCTGCATTTTCAATTCCGGTCTTGAGATCTGGTAGAGGATCTTAAAACCGGAATTAAACGGTTCAGTTTTGTCCCCATTCATTGTCAGTGGAACCAAAACTGATCAGGATGCATAAGTATGCTTCCGTTCTGTTTTGTTGCATTATGGTGCCGGACACAAAACTGCAGCAAGCTGCGGTTTTATGCCCAGCGATCTGGCATGAAAATCAATGTAAGTCTATGGTTCCAGATAGTTTTTTTGGTAGCTACAAAACCGTATCCAGCGCCCATTGACTTACAATGATTTTCATACCAGATCTGGTTTGTTCAGTTTTGATTTAATACATCTGGATCTGGCCGAAAAGGATGCATCCGGATGTATTAAATGGCACTGATCCATTTAATTCCGATTTTGAGATCCTCTGCCCGCTCTGAACCGGAATTAACAACGCAGATGTAAAAGTAGCCTTTTTTATTCATGTCGTACTTTCATTAGGAAATATGCATATTTATAACATCCAGCAAAAACATTAAAATTGATATAGGACAACATTGCTGAATCGTTCACCTCACAGGCCTGTAACGCAATGCATCATGATAAATTACAACCTGCACATTTAACGTAGTGTACCTACAGTTCTGCGCAAAACCACAGAAAACACATTCTGATACCATGTAGAACTGTTTACTGTGCAAAATAACAGATTCACACATTTTTATCTGCACAATAAGTTACCAGCAGACCAAGAAATAAACAGTTCTCCTTGATATTTCATGCTTATTTTTCAAAATGAAAAATAAAATCTGAACAAAATGATTTATAGGGTATTAAGCAGACATCACTCAAAATCTGCAGTACAAACACATAGCAGCCACCCAGAGGGTTCAGCTCCTGTACACATCCAGGATTTGTGTGCTACAATCTGTACTATTAAAATGCTGCAAAGCTTGAATCTAATGTAAAGCAGGAGTGTGGCAGCAGGAAGGGTAAAATGATGATGCAGTAATGATTCATGCGTCTAAGCCTGAGGTGTCTCTTTCATCTCAGTGCCAAGTAATCAATTACTTTTTGCTGGCATAGTGCAGACTGAGTGATAACGTACTACACTTTGTGGAGTAGGAGTGTGCTATTGTACAATTAGAGACATCATATGGGACAGTAAAATAGTGAAGTTCTACTGCTCAATTCAAAGAACTGTGATTACCTGTGTTGTACCGATATAATTTCAGATAAAAATGTTCAAAGTATTATTTCATATTATTTTCAAAAAAAAGTAGTTACATACCTTCCACTGTTATCTTCATCCAATAGGCTTCTAAGAGATTGACAGCTTTTATTCCAGTGGTTGATTCTACAATTTGTAATGCATTATATGGAAAGACAATGGATTTTAGATTAAATCAATAGACTTTCATAATAAAATGATGATATAACACATACCGTATATGAGATACACGCGGGTTCATCCATCATTTTCATTTGCTTTGGGGACTGGCTTAGCAATGGTAGATTGTAATAAAATGAGAGTCTATTGAGAATTTTGTTATGATTATAAATGATTACATATAGAATTGGCTATATAAAGAGAATGTGTTCAGAATTAATTAGGTTTCTGTGTAATGACTACTGAAATGATAATTACTGAACTTACGGGAGGCTGTATTTATAAGCAGGAATATACAAAGTTTGGAAGACAAACTAAAGTAGTTAAAGGTTTATTCCACCATTCATTTTCATCTCACCATTTTTTAAACATAAGGCAAGGTGCAGAATGAATGTTTCATCTCTGTACTTTCTTCTCTTTATGCCCTGCTTATCTTTCACTGCTAGGGTTGAGCGAATCAAAGTATCTGAGGTGGACTTCAATCCGAATTTCAGAGAAAATTAGAATTTGCCGCAAAGCTGAATTTCCTTGTGCTTCATGTTAACAAATCTATTTTCCCTGAAATGGGGGAGAAATAAAATTATTCTCACCTCACCACGGCCATCTTGATTAACCCCTTAAGGACCGGGCACATTTTCACCTTCAGGACCAGGCCATTTTTTGCAAATCTGACCAGTGTCATTTTATGTGGTGATAACTTTAAAATGCTTTGACTTATCCAGGCCATTCTGAGATTGTTTTTTCGTCACATATTGTACTTCATGACACTGGTGAAATGGAGTAAAAAAAAATCATTTTTATTCATAAAAAAAATACTAAATTTGCCAAAATTTTGACAAATTTGCTAATTTCCAAGTTTACATTTCTCTACTTCGATAACACATATTAACCACCTCCGGACCGCTGTACGCAGATTTGCGTTCCGGAGGTGGCAGCCCTGCGCTCAGCGACGCATATACGCGTCATCTCACGTGAGCCGGGATTTCCTGTGAACGCGCGCACACAGGCGCGCGCGCTCACAGGAACGGAAGGTAAGAGAGTTGATCTCCAGCCTGCCAGCGGCGATCGTTCGCTGGCAGGCTGGAGATGTGTTTTTTTTAACCCCTAACAGGTATATTAGACGCTGTTTTGATAACAGCGTCTAATATACCTGCTACCTGGTCCTCTGGTGGTCCCCTTTGTTTGGATCGACCACCAGAGGACACAGGTAGCTCAGTAAAGTAGCACCAAGCACCACTACACTACACTACACCCCCCCCCCCGTCACTTATTAACCCCTTATTAGCCCCTGATCACCCCTGATCACCCCATATAGACTCCCTGATCACCCCCCTGTCATTGATTACACCCCTGTCATTGATCAACCCCTGTAAAGCTCCATTCAGATGTCCGCATGATTTTTACGGATGCACTGATAGATGGATCGGATCCGCAAAACGCATCCGGACGTCTGAATGAAGCCTTACAGGGGCATGATCAATGACTGTGGTGATCACCCCATATAGACTCCCTGATCACCCCCCTGTCATTGATTACCCCCCTGTCATTGATCAACCCCCTGTAAAGCTCCATTCAGATGTCCGCATGATTTTTACGGATCCACTGATAGATGGATCGGATCCGCAAAACGCATCCGGACGTCTGAATGAAGCCTTACAGGGGCGTGATCAATGACTGTGGTTATCACCCCATATAGACTCCCTGATCACACCCCTGTCATTGATCAACCCCCTGTAAAGCTCCATTCAGATGTCCGCATGATTTTTACGGATGCACTGATAGATGGATCGGATCCGCAAAACGCATCCGGACGTCTGAATGAAGCCTTACAGGGGCATGATCAATGACTGTGGTTATCACCCCATATAGACTCCCTGATCACCCCCCTGTCATTGATTACCCCCCTGTCATTGATCAACCCCCTGTAAAGCTCCATTCAGATGTCCGCATGATTTTTACGGATCCACTGATAGATGGATCGGATCCGCAAAACGCATCCGGACGTCTGAATGAAGCCTTACAGGGGCGTGATCAATGACTGTGGTTATCACCCCATATAGACTCCCTGATCACACCCCTGTCATTGATCAACCCCCTGTAAAGCTCCATTCAGATGTCCGCATGATTTTTACGGATGCACTGATAGATGGATCGGATCCGCAAAACGCATCCGGACGTCTGAATGAAGCCTTACAGGGGCATGATCAATGACTGTGGTTATCACCCCATATAGACTCCCTGATCACCCCCCTGTCATTGATTACCCCCCTGTCATTGATCAACCCCCTGTAAAGCTCCATTCAGATGTCCGCATGATTTTTACGGATCCACTGATAGATGGATCGGATCCGCAAAACGCATCCGGACGTCTGAATGAAGCCTTACAGGGGCGTGATCAATGACTGTGGTTATCACCCCATATAGACTCCCTGATCACACCCCTGTCATTGATCAACCCCCTGTAAAGCTCCATTCAGATGTCCGCATGATTTTTACGGATGCACTGATAGATGGATCGGATCCGCAAAACGCATACGGACGTCTGAATGAAGCCTTACAGGGGCGTGATCAATGACTGTGGTTATCACCCCATATAGACTCCCTGATCACCCCCCTGTCATTGATTACACCCCTGTCATTGATTACCCCCCTGTAAAGCTCCATTCAGATGTCCGCATGATTTTTACGGATGCACTGATAGATGGATCGGATCCGCAAAACGCATCCGGACGTCTGAATGAAGCCTTACAGGGGCATGATCAATGACTGTGGTTATCACCCCATATAGACTCCCTGATCACCCCCCTGTCATTGATTACACCCCTGTCATTGATTACCCCCCTGTAAAGCTCCATTCAGATGTCCGCATGATTTTTACGGATGCACTGATAGATGGATCGGATCCACAAAACGCATCCGGACGTCTGAATGAAGCCTTACAGGGGCATGATCAATGACTGTGGTTATCACCCCATATAGACTCCCTGATCACCCCCCTGTCATTGATTACACCCCTGTCATTGATCACCCCCCCGTAAGGCTCCATTCAGACATTTTTTTGGCCCAAGTTAGCAGAATTTTATTTATTTTTTTCTTACAAAGTCTCATATTCCACTAACTTGTGTCAAAAAATAAAATCTCACATGAACTCACCATACCCCTCACGGAATCCAAATGCGTAAAATTTTTTAGACATTTATATTCCAGACTTCTTCTCACGCTTTAGGGCCCCTAGAATGCCAGGGCAGTATAAATACCCCACATGTGACCCCATTTCGGAAAGAAGACACCCCCAGGTATTCCGTGAGGGGCATATTGAGTCCATGAAAGATTGAAATTTTTGTCCCAAGTTAGCGGAACGGGAGACTTTGTGAGAAAAAAAATAAAAAATATCAATTTCCGCTAACTTGTGCCCAAAAAAAAAAATTTCTATGAACTCGCCATGCCCCTCATTGAATACCTTGGGGTGTCTTCTTTCCAAAATGGGGTCACATGTGGGGTATTTATACTGCCCTGGCATTCTAGGGGCCCCAAAGCGTGAGAAGAAGTCTGGTATCCAAATGTCTAAAAATGCCCTCCTAAAATGAATTTGGGCCCCTTTGCGCATCTAGGCTGCAAAAAAGTGTCACACATGTGGTATCGCCGTACTCAGGAGAAGTTGGGGAATGTGTTTTGGGGTGTCATTTTACATATACCCATGCTGGGTGAGATAAATATCTTGGTCAAATGCCAACTTTGTATAAAAAAATGGGAAAAGTTGTCTTTTGCCAAGATATTTCTCTCACCCAGCATGGGTATATGTAAAATGACACCCCAAAACACATTCCCCAACGTCTCCTGAATACGGCGATACCACATTTGACACTTTTTTGCAGCCTAGGTGGGCAAAGGGGCCCACATTCCAAAGAGCACCTTTAGGATTTCACAGGTCATTTACCTACTTACCACACATTAGGGCCCCTGGAAAATGCCAGGGCAGTATAACTACCCCACAAGTGACCCCATTTTGGAAAGAAGACACCCCAAGGTATTCCGTGAGGGGCATGGCGAGTTCCTAGAATTTTTTATTTTTTGTCACAAGTTAGTGGAAAATGATGATTTTTTTTTTTTTTTTTTTCATACAAAGTCTCATATTCCACTAACTTGTGACAAAAAATAAAAACTTCCATGAACTCACTATGCCCATCAGCGAATACCTTAGGGTCTCTTCTTTCCAAAATGGGGTCACTTGTGGGGTAGTTATACTGCCCTGGCATTCTAGGGGCCCAAATATGTGGTAAGGAGTTTGAAATCAAATTCTGTAAAAAATGACGAGTGAAATCCGAAAGGTGCTCTTTGGAATATGGGCCCCTTTGCCCACCTAGGCTGCAAAAAAGTGTCACACATCTGGTATCTCCGTATTCAGTAGAAGTTGGGGAATGTGTTTTGGGGTGTCTTTTTACATATACCCATGCTGGGTGAGAGAAATATCTTGGCAAAAGACAACTTTTCCCATTTTTTTATACAAAGTTGGCATTTGACCAAGATATTTATCTCACCCAGCATGGGTATATGTAAAATGACACCTCAAAACACATTCCCCAACTTCTCCCGAGTACGGAGATACCAGATGTGTGACACTTTTTTGCAGCCTAGGTGGGCAAAGAGGCCCATATTCCAAAGAGCACCTTTCGGATTTCACTCGTCATTTTTTACAGAATTTGATTTCAAACTCCTTACCACACATTTGGGCCCCTAGAATGCCAGGGCAGTATAACTACCCCACAAGTGACCCCATTTTGGAAAGAAGAGACCCCAAGGTATTCGCTGATGGGCATAGTGAGTTCATGGAAGTTTTTATTTTTTGTCACAAGTTAGTGGAATATGAGACTTTGTATGAAAAAAAAAAAAAAAAAAAAAACATCATTTTCCACTAACTTGTGACAAAAAATAAAAAATTCTAGGAACTCGCCATGCCCCTCACTGAATACCTTGGGGTGTCTTCTTTCCAAAATGGGGTCACTTGTGGGGTAGTTATACTGCCCTGGCATTCTAGGGGCCCAAATGTGTGGTAAGGAGTTTGAAATCAAATTCTGTAAAAATTGACCTGTGAAATCCGAAAGGTGCTCTTTGGAATATGGGCCCCTTTGCCCACCTAGGCTGCAAAAAAGTGTCACACATCTGGTATCTCCGTACTCAGGAGAAGGTGGGGAATGTGTTTTGGGGTGTCTTTTTACATATACCCATGCTGGGTGAGATAAATATCTTGGTCAAATGCCAACTTTGTATAAAAAAATGGGAAAAGTTGTCTTTTGCCAAGATATTTCTCTCACCCAGCATGGGTATATGTAAAATGACACCCCAAAACACATTCCCCACCTTCTCCTGAGTACGGCAATACCAGATGTGTGACACTTTTTTGCAGCCTAGGTGGGCAAAGGGGCCCATATTCCAAAGAGCACCTTTCGGATTTCACAGGTCATTTTTTTACAGAATTTGATTTCAAACTCCTTACCACACATTTGGGCCCCTAGAATGCCAGGGCAGTATAACTACCCCACAAGTGACCCCATTTTGGAAAGAAGAGACCCCAAGGTATTCGCTGATGGGCATAGTGAGTTCATAGAACTTTTTATTTTTTGTCACAAGTTAGTGGAATATGAGACTTTGTAAGAAAAAAAAATAAAAAATCATCATTTTCCGCTAACTTGTGACAAAAAATAAAAAGTTCGATGAACTCACTATGCCCATCAGCGAATACCTTAGGGTGTGTACTTTCCGAAATGGGGTCATTTGTGGGGTGTTTGTACTGTCTGGCCATTGTAGAACCTCAGGAAACATGACAGGTGCTCAGAAAGTCAGAGCTGCTTCAAAAAGCGGAAATTCACATTTTTGTACCATAGTTTGTAAACGCTATAACTTTTACCCAAACCATTTTTTTTTTTTACCCAAACATTTTTTTTTTATCAAAGACATGTAGAACAATAAATTTAGAGCAAAATTTATATATGGATGTCGTTTTTTTTGCAAAATTTTACAACTGAAAGTGAAAAATGTCATTTTTTTGCAAAAAAATCGTTAAATTTCGATTAATAACAAAAAAAGTAAAAATGTCAGCAGCAATGAAATACCACCAAATGAAAGCTCTATTAGTGAGAAGAAAAGGAGGTAAAATTCATTTGGGTGGTAAGTTGCATGACCGAGCAATAAACGGTGAAAGTAGTGTAGGTCAGAAGTGTAAAAAGTGGCCTGGTCTTTCAGGGTGTTTAAGCACTGGGGGCTGAGGTGGTTAATACCTACAACAATAGTTATTACTTTACATTTCCCATATGTCTTCTTAGGATCATTTTAGGAATGACATTTTATTTTTGGGGGACGTTACAAGGCTTAGAAGTTAAGAAGTAAATCTTGAAATTTTTCAAAAACCAACTTTTTAAGGACCAGTTCAGGTCTGAAGAAACTTTGTGAAGCTTACATGATAGAAACCACCCAAAAAGGACCCCATTCTATAAACTACACCCCTCAAGGTATTGAAAACTGATTTTACAAACGTTGTTAACCCTTTAGGGTTTAAATAATTAAAAGTTAAGTTTTAACTAAAAATCACCATTCCCATTCCTTCTACATAAGTTCCAAAAGTATTGGTGATCAAGTCATCAACTAAACATATAGCTCCTCCTAGCTATAAGAAACTCCCCCTGTGGCATGGCAGGGTTTCTGGCGGGAGGTCTAAACACGGATGCATGGCTTGCAGAAGCCAAGGAAGTGTTCTCGGATAAAACGTACACCCAGAAAAAATTCACGCCATCATTCAAATCAGCTTTTAAGGAGTTAAACAAACTATACCGTGAACACATCTCCAGCTGGTGGGAGGTACAAAGCCTAGACAACTATATCAAACATGGAATCGTCCCTAGAGGTCTAAGAATTCCCATTGTCCCAGTACCAAAACAAAGGAGGGCGGGCTTCAACGGCAGATGGGAACAATTAGCTACATCAAGCTCTTTACAATTTATGACCCTACTGCTTGAGGAAGAAAAAATTCATCTGGAAAGCTACGGCGAGAAACTCAAAGCACAAATTGAGATAACAAAAACATTCTCACAAGATCCAGAATTCAGCAACGCTGAAAAACTACTACTGACATCTGTTGAAAAATTTCAGTTCTTCCTACGAGACAGAAAACATCGACAATTCAACCACAATTTGGCGGAATTTAAAGAAAATAAGGCTTATTGCGTCCTTCGTGAGAAACCAACAGCGAAAGAGGCAGCTTCTGATCTATCCACCACTGAAACAGACATCTCAGACAGTGAACGGGAACAGCCTAATAGAAATAAAACCAGAAACTCATACAGAAGAGGAAAAGGTAGAGGAAGCAGGGGAAGAGGCCAATCTGGAGGAGCTCAATCTAATTTTTTAGACCAAGGAATCTCCTACCCCCTGAGGAACCGCTCCAGACAACGGGAGCAACAGGGCCCTAAATAATCAACCTATCTAAGAGGCCGCTATCTCCCTCAGAAATGGCAGTATTGAGTAAGGGACTTTCATTTGTCCCGACACAGCGCTTTAATGAGTTCTCATGGATAAAGGATCTAAATTTATTTATCCGAAAATTGAGATGGCACAAATGCTTCAAATCAGGAGACAAGCGCCAGTGTCGAGAATTGGAAATCCCCGTCAACATGTTGGAAGATGTGAGACTACTAAACAGTCTGTCCGACACTAATAATCAGGATGAAGGAAAAGGACACTTCACCTCCTTGAGGGCAAAAAGTATTAAAATGCCCCCATTAGGCGACATTTCATGTCTGGACGTGTTCCTCCAATTAGTGACCTCAGACCTGGGCAAATTAGCAGCTCCAAGCCTACTGGCCAATCTTTCTAGTAGAGAACAGAAAATCATCTCAAACCTACAAAAGGATGAAACAGTCACAATCAAACCCTCGGATAAAGGGGGCAACACCATAATTATGGATACGGAGGACTACTGCAGGATGTGCCTACAACTTCTGAGAGATAAACAGAATTATGGCACACTTACCTGCAATCCGACAGCCCCTTTCTTGGCCGAGCTACGTGACATCCTAATAGAGACCAAAGTGAACAGAATCATCTCAGAGACGGAATTTGATTTTCTATATCCCAAGTTCCCAGTAACGGCAACATTCTATAGTCTCCCCAAAATACATAAAGGGACAAATCCTCTGAAAAGACGACCTATAGTATCAGGGATAGGGAGCATATGTCAAAACCTAGGCAAATATGTTGACCAGATCCTTCTACCCTTCGTCACCTCCTTGCCCTCCTATACACGAGATAGCTTGGACCTTCTCAAAAGAATAGATGGAATCACACTAGACCAACAATCGATCCTAGCGAGTATAGATGTAGAGGCCTTGTACTCATCCATACCCCATGAGGCAGGCCTCAGAGCAGTTAAATACTATCTTAGTATGAGAGGTCAACAGTTTGGGGAACACAACCAGTTTGTTCTCAAACTTTTGAGATACATCATGACACATAATTTTTGATGGGAAATGGTACCACCAGCTCAGGGGCACCGCAATGGGATGCTCTTGTGCACCATCGTACGCAAATTTGCTCCTGGGCTGGTGGGAGACCAACAACGTCTTCAGTGAAGCAATGTCGTCATGTACCGGGCCCATTGTACTGTGGGCCCGGTACATTGATGACATTTTCATCATCTGGAATGCATCTGTACCAGCCTTCACCACGTTTGTTGGCAAACTAAATTAAAATGTGCTAGGCCTACGGTTCACATATGAGATAAATAAAAATACCTTACCCTTTCTGGACATATTGATCCAGAGAAATGGTTCGGATGAGCTGGCCACCACAATATTCCGCAAACCAACAGCAACCAATTCTGTGTTACACTGGAGCAGTAGTCACCCTCTACCCCTCAAGAGGGGAATACCATGGGATCAGTATCTGCGTCTAAGACGCAACTGCTCCAGTAAAGCAGAATTTGTTCAACAGGCAGGGATCATGAGGAATAGATTCTTCTCCAGTAGCTATCCCGACTCAGTACTGAGGTCAGCATACCAACTGGCATCAACATCAAATCGAGAACCAAACTACTGTTACCCAGAACCAAACCCCCAGATACCAGACAAAAAATCTGGATAATTGGTCCATATGATGAAGCTGCCAGTAATATAAGAAACATTTTACAGAAGCACTGACCCATCTTAATGATGGATCCAGACATCAAAGAGAGGATTTTTGACTATCCACAGATCACCTTCAGGAGGGGAAACAGCCTCAGGGATATACTGGTGCACAGTTACCATAACCCAACTACAAAAGGAACCTGGTTAGATCGAAGACCACTAGGGTGCTTTAGGTGCAGCGGATGTGTCGCATGCAGCATGATACAAACAGGCAAAGCATTTGTCAGCATCAACCTCCAAAAATCCTTCAAAATCAAGGACTTTGTAAACTGCCGTATGAGGGGTGTTACATACAGAATCACCTGCGAATGCCCCTTAGAGTATATAGGCAAAACGAAGCGAGAATTGCGCAGACGAATTAGCGAGCACTTGGGGGACATCACCAATAGAAGAGACACGGCTGTATCGCGTCATGTACATGAAAACCACCACGGAGACCCGCAGAGTTTCAAAGCCATAGATATTGAGGTAGTCACTCCTCTGCGAGGAGTCGACTGGGATCGCATGCTCTTACAACACGAAGAACAATGGATCCACACGCTGCGTACTGCAGCCCCCCAAGGTCTAAATGAGCAACTTTGCTTTAGCTGTTTTATCTGACGGCCATAGGATGAGTCAATGAACCCTTAACTCATATAAATAACCTTGGCTAATAAAACACCACTCTCCCCCGCGACAACCGTAACCAAAGACAATAAGGGATACGTATCCCTGTATAGGACTCGGATAGGCCCCTCTATTCGGACATGAGAGCAGCAATGGTCACCTCAGTTGCATACCATGCTAATATTCTTATTATGGTCATTATATTTATATAATTGCATCTAATAGAACAGCATTTGTCACCTCAGATGCATACCATACTAATAATCTTACTATGGTCACTATATTTATATGATTGCATCTAATAGGTGTCACCCTAGACACAGAGCACATCAATAACCCTGCTGTGGTCACCCTCCCGATATAAGAAGTGCACCTATCATATGTCACTTTTGATGCATATGAGAATTGCACCTATCATATGTGATGCATACCATATGATATTACCTAGCCCTTTAGGCAATCATAGCAAACCTATCATATGGGATTCATAGCATAGCAAATACCCTGCCCACTGGGCAATCATAGCAAAACCCCATAATGGGCATTAACCCTGACAGACGCACCCCCAGAGGCATGAGAATCTACCAATCATGTGTTACTCCCTATGTATCCGTATGGAGACCTGACCGACCAGAATACTCTAAAATTTAATCGTACTGCAAAAAATGTCACTATAACATACACTGCACTTGCTATAGACGGTGTTATAATGATGGTTGCCACACAGTGTCCCGGTTACTAGGCAACCCACCAAACACTGGCCGCTGGATAATATATGTCCCAGGCTGATGACATTATCCTCGGCCACCTGCAATGGCGCGTCTCTATCTGATCACGTCAGTATGTTCGTTATCGTGCTGCTTACCTTCAGCACGGACAGCGCATGCGCGGCTGCGTCGGCTGCCCCGCTGACATCACCGCGCTGTGCTCCAAGCCTCGTTCTGAGGCCGAACTGTGTCTACCTTCAGCACTGACAGCACATGCGCAAGGACGTCGACTGCCCTGCTGACGTCATTGCGCTGCGCTTCAAGCCTCGTCCTGAGGCTAAATGGTCTTCAAAAAGGAGCGGGCGATCTCCTGCAAGCAGGCTACATCACGGCCTCTAGACACATCGCTGCGCTCCATGAGAGAGATCTGACCACCACCTGGCTACCCTCTCAACATTGTCCTCATATCGTTAGGCAAGTACTGCGCCCTGATACTTAAGTGGAGCCTGGACTAAAGGCTACCACCTTAAGGTATCATTTGTGTCATTTATTGTTTATTATAACTCTGCATAACTGTATGTGTTGACCATCAACTAAAAATACCAACACTATATGTTATTAAACTATATTGCCCCTCTATGTGTGCCTAAATTCCCCTGATGAGTTCTTATACGAAACATGAGTGTAGGGATTAGCTACACTAGGGCACAATAGGGCCAAGTAGCAAAAGGGCAAGGTTCCGGACGGGGTCGTTTTTATTAGAACGGGTGCTCCATGAATAGGATGCTAGGGCCGAGATAGTACCCATATAATAGGGTTGTCTTGGTACCTTCTACCCATTAATACCCCTGTCCAGCCTTAATTGCTCTTTTGCACGGCAAACTTACTTCTACCGGACATTTACGTAAACCAGAGGATCCTGGCTGAAACGGTAGGACCACTGGTTAATCTAAAGGTGCTGCCGTGCACTAACTTATTTTGTATCCCTTGTGTTATCATACACCTTTCTCTTTTGTATCTAATCTAAACATTTAGGTACTTAATTCTATCTATAAATAATTAAAAGTTAAGTTTTAACTAAAAATCACCATTCCCATTCCTTCTACATAAGTCCCTTTAGGTGTTCCACAAGAATTAATGGAAAATAGAGATACAATTTAAAAAGTTCACTTTTTTGGCCGATTTTCCATTTTAATATTTTTTTTCCAGTTACACAGCAAGGGTTAACAGTAGAGTTGAGCGAACACCTGGATGTTCGGGTTCGAGAAGTTCAGCCGAACTTCCCGGAAATGTTCGGGTTCGGGATCCGAACTTGACCCGTACTTCGCCCCGAACCCCATTGAAGTCAATGGGGACCCGGCACTAAAAAGGCTGTAAAACAGCCCAGGAAAGGGCTAGAGGGCTGCAAAAGGCAGCAAAATGTAGGTAAATCCCCTGCAAACAAATGTGGATAGGGAAATGAATTAACCACCTCAGCCCCCCTAGCTTAAACACCCTTAATGACCAGGCCACTTTTTACACTTCTGCACTACACTACTTTCACCGTTTATTGCTCGGTCATGCAACTTACCACCCAAATAAATTTTACCTCCTTTTCTTCTCACTAATAGAGCTTTCATTTGGTGGTATTTCATTGCTGCTGACATTTTTACTTTTTTTGTTATTAATCGAAATTTAACGAAATTTTGGGAAAATAATGAAATTTTTCACTTTCAGTTGTAAATTTTTTTTTAAAAAAGACATCCATATATAAATTTTTCTCTAAATTTATTGTTCTACATGTCTGATAAAAAAAAAATGTTTGGGTAAAAAAAAAAAATGGTTTGGGTAAAAGTTATAGCGTTTACAAACTATGGTGCAAAAATGTGAATTTCCGCTTTTTGAAGCAGCTCTGACTTTCTGAGCACCTGTCATGTTTCCTGAGGTTCTACAATGGCCAGACAGTACAAACACCCCACAAATGACCCCATTTCGGAAAGTAGACACCCTAAGGTATTCGCTGATGGGCATAGTGAGTTCATAGAACTTTTTATTTTTTGTCACAAGTTAGCGGCAAAAGTCTCATATTCCACTAACTTGTGCCAAAAAATAAAAACTTCCATGAACTCACTATGACCATCACGTAATACCTTGGGGTGTCTTCTTTCCAAAATGGGGTCACTTGTGGGGTAGTTATACTGCCCTGGCATTCTAGGGGCCCTAATGTGTAGTAAGTACAGGGAGTGCAGAATTATTAGGCAAGTTGTATTTTTGAGGATTCATTTTATTATTGAACAACAACCATGTTCTCAATGAACCCAAAAAACTCATTAATATCAAAGCTGAATATTTTTGGAAGTAGTTTTTAGTTTGTTTTTAGTTTTAGCTATTTTAGGGGGATATCTGTGTGTGCAGGTGACTATTACTGTGCATAATTATTAGGCAACTTAACAAAAAACAAATATATACCCATTTCAATGATTTATTTTTACCAGTGAAACCAATATAACATCTCAACATTCACAAATATACATTTCTGACATTCAAAAACAAAACAAAAACAAATCAGTGACCAATATAGCCACTTGTCTTTGCAAGGACACTCAAAAGCCTGCCATCCATGGATTCTGTCAGTGTTTTGATCTGTTCACCATCAACATTGCGTGCAGCAGCAACCACAGCCTCCCAGACACTGTTCAGAGAGGTGTACTGTTTTCCCTCCTTGTAAATCTCACATTTGATGATGGACCACAGGTTCTCAATGGGGTTCAGATCAGGTGAACAAGGAGGCCATGTCATTAGATTTTCTTCTTTTATACCCTTTCTTGCCAGCCACGCTGTGGAGTACTTGGACGCGTGTGATGGAGCATTGTCCTGCATGAAAATCATGTTTTTCTTGAAGGATGCAGACTTCTTCCTGTACCACTGCTTGAAGAAGGTGTCTTCCAGAAACTGGCAGTAGGACTGGGAGTTGAGCTTGACTCCATCCTCAACCCGAAAAGGCCCCACAAGCTCATCTTTGATGATACCAGCCCAAACCAGTACTCCACCTCCTCCTTGCTGGCGTCTGAGTCGGACTGGAGCTCTCTGCCCTTTACCAATCCAGCCACGGGCCCATCCATCTGGCCCATCAAGACTCACTCTCATTTCATCAGTCCATAAAACCTTAGAAAAATCAGTCTTGAGATATTTCTTGGCCCAGTCTTGACGTTTCAGCTTGTGTGTCTTGTTCAGTGGTGGTCGTCTTTCAGCCTTTCTTACCTTGGCCATGTCTCTGAGTATTGCACACCTTGTGCTTTTGGGCACTCCAGTGATGTTGCAGCTCTGAAATATGGCCAAACTGGTGGCAAGTGGCATCTTGGCAGCTGCACGCTTGACTTTTCTCAGTTCATGGGCAGTTATTTTGCGCCTTGGTTTTTCCACACGCTTCTTGCGACCCTGTTGACTATTTTGAATGAAACGCTTGATTGTTCGATGAACACGCTTCAGAAGCTTTGCAATTTTAAGAGTGCTGCATCCCTCTGCAAGATATCTCACTATTTTTGACTTTTCTGAGCCTGTCAAGTCCTTCTTTTGACCCATTTTTGCCAAAGGAAAGGAAGTTGCCTAATAATTATGCACACCTAATATAGGGTGTTGATGTCATTAGACCACACCCCTTCTCATTACAGAGATGCACATCACCTAATATGCTTAATTGGTAGTAGGCTTTCGAGCCTATACAGCTTGGAGTAAGACAACATGCATAAAGAGGATGATGTGGTCAAAATACTCATTTGCCAAAAAATTCTGCACTCCCTGTAGTTTGAAATCAAATGTGTAAAAAATGACCTGTGAAATCCTAAAGGTGCTCTTTGGAATGTGGGCCCCTTTGCCCACTTAGGCTGCAAAAAAGTGTCACACATCTGGTATCGCCGTACTCAGGAGAAGTTGGGCAATGTGTTTTGGGGTGTCATTTTACATATACCCATGCTGGGTGAGATAAATATCATGGCAAAAGACAACTCTTCCCATTTATTTATACAAAGTTGGCATTTGACCGAGATATTTCTCTCACCCAGCATGGGTATATGTAAAATGACACCCCAAAACACATTGCCCAACTTCTCCTGAGTACGGCGATACCAGATGTGTGACACTTTTTTGCAGCCTAGGTGCGCAAAGGGGCCCAAATTCCTTTTATGAGGGCATTTTTAGACATTTGGATCCCAGACTTCTTCTCACGCTTTAGGGCCCCTAAAATGCCAGGGCAGTATAAATACCCCACATTTGACCCCATTTTGGAAAGAAGACACCCCAAGGTATTCAATGAGGGGCATGGCGAGTTCATCAAATTTTTTTTTTTTGGCACAAGTTAGCGGAAATTTATATTTTTTTGTTTTTTCTCACAAAGTCTCCCTCTCCGCTAACTTTGGACAAAAATTTCAATCTTTCATGGACTCAATATGCCCCTCACGGAATACCTTGGGGTGTCTTCTTTCCGAAATGTGGTCACATGTGGGGTATTTATACTGCCCTGGCATTTTAGCGGCCCTAAAGCGTGAGAAGAAGTCTGGAATATAAATGTCTAAAAATGCCCTCATAAAAGGAATTTGGGCCCCTTTGCGCACCTAGGCTGCAAAAAAGTGTCACACATCTGGTATCGCCGTACTCAGGAGAAGTTGGGCAATGTGTTTTGGGGTGTCATTTTACATATACCCATGCTGGGTGAGAGAAATATCTCGGTCAAATGCCAACTTTGTATAAATAAATGGGAAGAGTTGTCTTTTGCCATGATATTTATCTCACCCAGCACCACTGGAACAGGGGGGTGATCAATGACAGGGGGGTGATCAGGGAGTCTATATGGGGTTATCACCCCCCTGTCATTGATCACCCCCCTGTAAGGCTCCATTCAGACGTCCGTATGTGTTTTGCGGATCCGCGGTGTCCGTGTTTTGCGAATCCACAGATCCGCAAAACACATACGGACGTCTGAATGGAGCCTGACAGGGGGGTGATCAATGACAGGGGGGTGATCAGGGCGTCTATATGGGGTGATCACCCCCCTGTCATTGATCACCCCCCTGTAAGGCTCCATTCAGACGTCCGTATGTGTTTTGTGGATCCGATCCATGTATCCGTGGATCTGTAAAAAACATACGGACGTCTGAATGGAGCCTTAAAGGGGGGTGATCAATGACAGGGGGGTGATCAATGACAGGGGGGTGATCAGGGAGTCTATATCGGGTGATCACCCCCCGTCATTGATCACCCCCTGTAAGGCTCCATTCAGACGTCCGTATGTGTTTTTCGGATCCGATCCATGTATCCGTAGATCCGTAAAAAACATACGGACGTCTGAATGGAGCCTTACAGGGGGGGTGATCAATGACAGGGGGGTGATCAATGACAGGGGGGTGATCAGGTAGTCTATATGGGGTGATCAGGGGTGATCAGGGGTTAATAAGGGATAATAAGTGACAAGGGGGGTGTAGTGTAGTGGTGTTTGGTGCTACTTATTACTGAGCTGCCTGTGTCCTTTGGTGGTCGATCCAAGCAAAAGGGACCACCAGAGGACCAGGTAGCAGGTATATTAGACGCTGTTATCAAAACAGTGTCTAATATACCTGTTAGGGGTTAAAAAAATCGCATCTCCAGCCTGCCAGCGAACGTTCGCCGCTGGCAGGCTGGAGATCCACTCGCTTACCTTCCGATTCTGTAAACGCGCGCGCCTGTGTGCGCGCGTTCACAGGAAATCTCGCGTCTCGCGAGATGACGCATATATGCGTGACTCTGCCTGCAGCTGCTGCCTCCGAAACGCGATCCTGCGTTAGGCGGTCCAGGGGCGGTTAAAATAGAATGAAAATAAATAAAAATTAACCAATATCAATTGGAGAGAGGTCCCATAGCAGAGAATAAGGCTTCATGTCACCCACCAGTGGAACAGGCCACTGTCAGATATTTAGGCCCCGGCACCCAGACAGAGGAGAGAGGTCCCATTGCAGAGAATCAGGCTTCATGTCATAGCAGAGAATCAGGCTTCACGTCACCCACCACTGGAACAGGCCATTGTCAGATATCTAGGCCCGGCACCCAGACAGAGGAGAGAGGTCCCATAGCAGAGAATCAGGCTTCATGTCATAGCAGAGAATCAGGCTTCATGTCATAGCAGAGAATCAGGCTTCATGTCACCCACCACTGGAACAGGCCACTGTCAGATATTTAGGCCCCGGCACCCAGACAGAGGAGAGAGGTCCCATTGCAGAGAATCAGGCTTCATGTCGTAGCAGAGAATCAGGCTTCACGTAACCCACCATTGGAACAGGCCATTGTCAGATATTTAGGCCCCGGCACCCAGACAGAGGAGAGAGGTCCCATTGCAGAGAATCAGGCTTCATGTCACCCACCACTGGAACAGGCCACTGTCAGATATTTTGGCCCTGGCACCCAGACAGAGGAGAGAAGTCCCATAGCAGAGAATCAGGCTTCATGTCATAGCAGAGAATCAGGCTTCATGTCATAGCAGAGAATCAGGTTTCATGTCACCCACCACTGGAACAGGCCACTGTCAGATATTTAGGCCCCGGCACCAAGACAGAGGAGAGAGGTCCCATTGCAGAGAATCAGGCTTCATGTCGTAGCAGAGAATCAGGCTTCACGTCACCCACCATTGGAACAGGCCATTGTCAGATATTTAGGCCCCGGCACCCAGACAGAGGAGAGAGGTCCCATTGCAGAGAATCAGGCTTCATGTCACCCACCACTGGAACAGGCCACTGTCAGATATTTTGGCCCCGACACCCAGACAGAGGAGAGAAGTCCCATAGCAGAGAATCAGGGTTCATTTCATAGCAGAGAATCAGGCTTCATTTCACCCACCACTGGAACAGGCCACTGTCAGATATTTAGGCCCCGGCACCCAGACAGAGGAGAGAGGTCCCATTGCAGAGAATCAGGCTTCATGTCATAGCAGAGAATCAGGCTTCACGTCACCCACCACTGGAACAGGCCATTGTCAGATATTTAGGCCCCGGCACCTAGACAGAGGAGAGAGGTCCCATTGCAGAGAATCAGGCTTCATGTCATAGCAGAGAATCAGGCTTCACGTCACCCACCACTGGAACAGGCCATTGTCAGATATTTAGGCCCCGACACCCAGACAGAGGAGAGAGGTCCCATTGCAGAGAATCAGGCTTCATGTCACCCACCACTGGAACAGGCCACAGTCAGATATTTTGGCCCCGGCAGCCAGACAGAGGAGAGAGGTCCCATAGCAGAGAATCAGGCTTCATGTCATAGCAGAGAATCAGGCTTCATTTCACCCACCACTGGAACAGGCCATTGTCAGATATTTAGGCCCCGGCACCCAGACAGAGGAGAGAGGTCCCATTGCAGAGAATCAGGCTTCATGTCATAGCAGAGAATCAGGCTTCATGTCACCTACCACTGGAACAGGCCACTGTCAGATATTTAGGCCCCGGCACCCAGACAGAGGAGAGAGGTCCCATTGCAGAGAATCAGGCTTCATGTCATAGCAGAGAATCAGGCTTCACGTCACCCACCACTGGAACAGGCCATTGTCAGATATTTAGGCCCCGGCACCCAGACAGAGGAGAGAGGTCCCATTGCAGAGAATCAGGCTTCATGTCACCCACCACTGGAACAGGCCACTGTCAGATATTTTGGCCCCGGCACCCAGACAGAGGAGAGAGGTCCCATAGCAGAGAATCAGGCTTCATGTCATAGCAGAGAATCAGGCTTTATTTCACCCACCACTGGAACAGGCCACTGTCAAATATTTAGGCCCCGGCACCCAGACAGAGGAGAGAGGTCCCATTGTAGAGAATCAGGCTTCATGTCATAGCAGAGAATAAGTCTTCACGTCACCCACCAGTGGAACAGGCCATTGTCAGATATTTAGGCCCCGGCTCCCAGACAGAGGAGAGAGGTCCCATAGCAGAGAATCAGGCTTCATGTCATAGCAGAGAATCAGGCTTCATGTCATAGCAGAGAATCAGGCTTCATGTCACCCACCACTGGAACAGGCCACTGTCAGATATTTAGGCCCCGGCACCCAGATAGAGGAGAGAGGTCCCATTGCAGAGAATCAGGCTTCATGTCATAGCAGAGAATCAGGCTTCACGTCACCCACATCTGGAACAGGCCATTGTCAGATATTCAGGCCCCGGCACCCAGACAGAGGAGAGAGGTTCCATTGCAGAGAATCAGGCTTCATGTCACCCACCACTGGAACAGGCCACTATCAGATATTTAGGCCCTGGCACCCAGACAGAGGAGAGATGTCCCATTGAAGAGAATCAGGCTTCATGTCACCCACCACTGGAACAGGCCACTGTCAGATATTTAGGCCCCGGCACCCAGACAGAGGAGAGGTTCATTTAACTTTGGGTTGCCGCACAATATAATGGTAAAATTAAAAAAAGAGGATTGAATGAAGTGCCCTGGAGTACAAGAATATATTGTTAAGGGGAGGTAGTTATAAATGTCTAATCTACACAAGGGATGGACAGCTCCTGTGGGATCCATGCCTGGTTCATTTTTATGAACGTTAGCTTGTCCACATTGGCTGTGGATAGGCGGCTGCGTTTGTCTGTAATGACGCCCCCTGCCGTGCTGAATACACGTTCAGACAAAACGCTGTCCGCCGGGCAGGCCAGCACCTCCAAGGCATAAAAGGCTAGCTCTGGCCACGTGGACAATTTGGAGACCCAGAAGTTTAATGGGGCCGAACCATCAGTCAGTACGTGGAGGGGTGTGCAAACGTACTGTTCCACCATGTTACTGAAATGCTGCCTCCTGCTAACACGTTCCATATCAGGTGGTGATGGCATGGTGACAAAACTTTTCCACATCTCTGCCATGCTAACCCTGCCCTCAGAGGAGCTGGCCGTGAGACAGCTGCGTTAGCGACCTCTTGCTCCTCCTCTGCCTTCGCCTTGGGCTTCCACTTGTTCCCCTGTGACATTTGGGAATTTTCTCAGTAGCGCGTCACGTGCGCTTGTACTCGCGCATCACGTGCGCTTGTACTCGCGCATCTTCCTATCACGCTCCAGTGCAGGAAGTAAGGTAGGTGGGCACATTGTCTTTGTACCGGGGATCCAGCAGAGTGGCAACCCAGTAGTCCGCACACGTTAAAATGTGGGCAACTCTGCTGTCGTTGCGCATGCACTGCAGCATGTAGTCGCTCATGTGTACCAGGCTGCCCATAGGTAAGGACAAGCTGTCCTCTGTGGGGGGTGTATCGTCATCGTCCTGCGTTTCCCCCCAGCCACGCACCAGTGATGGGCCCGAGCTGTGTTGGGTGCCACCCCGCTGTGAACATGCTTCATCCTCATCCTCCTCCACCTCCTCATTATCCTCATCCTCCTCGTCCTCCAGTAGTGGGCCCTGTCTGGCCAAATTTGTACCTGGCCTCTGCTGTTTCAAAAAACCTCCCTCTGAGTCACTTCTAAGAGACTGGCCTGAAAGTGCTAAAAATGACCCCTCTTCCTCCTCCTGGGCTACCTCCTCTTCCATCATCGCCCTAAGTGTTTTCTCAAGGAGACATAGAAGTGGTATTGTAACGCTGATAACGGCGTCATCGCCACTGGCCATGTTGGTGGAGTACTCAAAACAGCGCAACAGGGCACACAGGTCTCGCATGGAGGCCCAGACATTGGTGGTGAAGTGGTGCTGTTCTGCAGTGCGACTGACCCGTGCGTGCTGCAGCTGAAACTCCACTATGGCCTGCTGCTGCTCGCACAGTCTGTCCAGCATGTGCAAGGTGGAGTTCCACCTGGTGGGCACGTCGCATATGAGGCGGTGAGCGGGAAGGCCGAAGTTACGCTGTTCTCGCAGACAGGCGAGCAGCGGCAGGATGTGAACGCCGGAAGCGCGCACAGACGGCCCGCACTTTATGCAGCAGCTCTGACATGTCGGGGTAGTTGTGAATGAACTTCTGCACCACCAAATTCAGCACATGTGCCAGGCGAGGGATGTGCGTCAAACCGGCTAGTCCCACAGCTGCGACGAGATATCGCCCATTATCGCACACCACCAGGCCGGGCTTGAGGCTCACCGGCAGTAACCACTTGTCGGTCTGTTGTTCAATACCCCGCCACAACTCCTGCGCAGTGTGGGGCCTGTCCCCCAAACATATGAGTTTCAGAATGGCCTGCTGACGTTTACCCCGGGCTGTGCTGAAGTTGGTGGTGAAGGTGTGTGGCTGACTGGATGAGCAGGTGGAAGAAGAGCAGGAGGAAGCCGAGTAGGAGTAGGAGGCTACAGGAGGCAAAGAATGTTGCCCTGCGATCCTTGGCGGCAGAAGGACATGCGCCAAAGAGCTTTCCGCCTGGGGCCCAGCCGCCACTACATTTACCCAGTGTGCAGTTAGGGAGATATAGCGTCCCTGGCCGTGCTTACTGGTCCACGTATCTGTGGTTAGGTGGACCTTGCCACAGATGGCGTTGCGCAGTGCACACTTGATTTTATCGGATACTTGGTTGTGCAGGGAAGGCACGGCTCTCTTGGAGAAGTAGTGGCGGCTGGGAACAACATACTATGGGACAGCAAGCGACATGAGCTGTTTGAAGCTGTCTGTGTCCACCAGCCTGAATGACAGCATTTCATAGGCCAGTAGTTTAGAAATGCTGGCATTCAGGGCCAGGGATCGAGGGTGGCTAGGTGGGAATTTACGCTTTCTCTCAAATGTTTGTGAGATGGAGAGCAGAACGCTGCCGTGTGACATGGTGGAGATGCTTGGTGACGGAGGTGGTGGTGTTGGTGGCACATCCTCTGTTTGCTGGGCGGCAGGTGCCAACATTCCTCCAGAGGCGGAGGAAAAGGCCGAGGCAACAGCAGAAGAGGTAGCAGGGGGAGCCTGAGTGAGTTCCTTGTTTTTAAGGTGTTTACTCCACTGCAGTTCATGCTTTGCATGCAGGTGCCTGGTCATGCAGGTTGTGCTAAGGTTCAGAACGTTAATGCCTCGCTTCAGGCTCTGATGGCACAGCGTGCAAACTACTCGGGTCTTGTCGTCAGCACATTGTTTGAAGAACAGCCACGCCAGGGAACTCCTTGAAGCTGCCTTTGGGGTGCTCGGTCCCAGATGGTGGTGGCCAGTAGCAGGCGGACTCTCTTGGCGGCGGGTGTTCTGCTTTTGCCCACTGCTCCCTCTTTTGCGACTGTTGGCTCGGTCTCACCACTGCCTCTTCCTCCGAACTCTAAAAGTCAGTAGCACGACCTTCATTCCATGTGGGGTCTAGGCCCTCATTGTCCCCTGCATCGTCTTCCACCCAGTCTTCCTCCCTAACCTCCTGTTCAGTCTGCACACTGCAGAAAGACGCAGCAGTTGGCACCTGTGTTTCATCATCAGAGACGTGCTGAGGTGGTATTCCCATGTCCTCATCATCAGGAAACATAAGTGGTTGTGCATCAGTGCATTCTATGTCTTCCACCGCTGGGGAAGGGCTAGGTGGATGCCCTTGTAAAACCCTGCCAGCAGAGTCTTCAAACAGCATAAGAGACTGCTGCATAAGTTGAGGCTCAGACAGTTTCCCTGATATGCATAGGGGTGATGTGACAGACTGATGGGCTTGGTTTTCAGGTGCCATCTGTGCGCTTTCTGCAGGAGACTGGGTGGGAGATAATGTGAACGTGCTTGATCCACTGTCGGCCACCCAATTGACTAATGCCTGTACCTGCTCAGGCCTTACCATCCTTATAACGGCATTGGGCCCCACCAAATATCGCTGTAAATTCTGGCGTCTACTGGGACCTGAGGTAGTTGGTACACTAGGACGTGTGGCTGTGGCAGAACGGCCACGTTCTCTCCCAGCACCAGAGGGTCCACTAATACCACCACGACCAGGTCCGCGTCCGCGTTCCTTACTAGATGTTTTTCTCATTGTTACCGTTCACCACAATAAGAAAAAAATTATTTGGCCCGATGTATTGAATTCAAATTCAGGCCTTTTTTAGCAGGCACCTAATACTATCTGGCTATCCATTTAGGTACCGTATTACACTAATACAGGCACAGCAGTAACCACTGATTTAGCTGAATATAAATTGTAGGCCTAGTATTTAGGCCCTGGATGACAGGTATCCCTTTTACGGACAGAATTAGACTTGGAAATGCACGGTAGCGTGTGAAGTTATTGAGAATGACCCTATCAGCAACTTCAATGTAATATACTTTTTCATGGATAGATTTAAACTTGGCCTGCTACAGCAGAAACCACTGATTTAGGGAATTGCTAATTTGGGAATTGTATTTCAACCCAGAAAAAAATATATCCTTTGCCAGACAGCAGACAGTATTACAATTGGCTAGCCACAGCTGAAATACCAGATTTAGGGTACTGCTATATTGGCAATTGTATTTCACCCCTCAATAAAATAGCAAGCACAGCCAAGCCCCTGATGTAGGATATAGCAAAAAAAAAAACACACTATTGATAGTTAAATAGACTTGGTGGCAGCTTGTGCTGGCGCACCACAAGACACAAAATTGGCGCCGATCACCCAAGAAAAAAGTGACAGAAAAACGCTCTGGGCAGCCTAAAAACATTGAGCAATTAAATAGCAGAGGTTGAATAAAACACAGCTGTACATCGATCACTTCAGTAAGTGTTTTTGAAGAGTAGATCACTACCTAATCGGGCCCTAACAGCAGCAGCTACATCCTATCCCTACACTGATCAGAGCAGAGTGACGTGCGGCACTTCGTGACTCCAGCTTAAATAGAGGCTGGGTCACATGCTGCACTGGCCAATCACAGCCATGTTAATAGTAGGCATGGCTGTGATGGCCTCTTGGGGCAAGTAGCATGACGCTTGTTGATTGGCTGCTTTGCAGCCTTTCAAAAAGCGCCAAGAAAGCGCCAAACACCGAACTTTTACGAAAATGTTCGGGTTCGGGTCCGTGTCACGAACACCCCAAAATTCGGTATGCTCATCCCTAGTTAACAGCCAAACAAAACTCATTATTTATGGCCCTGATTATGTAGTTTACAGAAACACCCCATATGTGGTCGTAAACTGCTGTACGGGCACACGGCAGGGCGCTAAAGGAAAGGAATGCAATACGGTTTTTGGAAGGCAGATTTTGCTAGACTGGTTTTTCTGACACCATGTCCCATTTGAAGCCCCCCTGATGTACCCCTAGAGTAGAAACTCCAAAAAAATGACCCCATATAAGAAACTACATCCCTCAAGTTATTCAAAACTGATTTTACAAACATCGTTAACCCTTTAGGTGTTCTACAAGAATTAATGGAAAATAGAGATACAATTTCAAAATTTCACATTTTTGGCATATTTTCCGTTTTAATAATTTTTTTCCAGTTACAAAGCAAGGGTTAACAGCCAAACAAAACTCATTATTAATGGCCCTGATTCTGTAGTTTACAGAAACACCCCATATGTGGTCGTAAACTGCTGTATGGGAACACGGCAGGGCGCAGGAGGAAAGGAATGCCATACGGTTTTTGGAAGGCTGATTTTGCTACTGTTTTTTGGACACCATGTCCATTTGAAGCCCCCCTGATGCACCCCTAGAGTAGAAACTCCAAAAAAGTGACCCCATTTTAGAAACTACGGGATAGGGTGGAAGATTTGTTCGTACTAGTTTAGGGTACATATGATTTTTGGTTGCTCTATATTACACTTTTTGTGAGGCAAGGTAACAAGAAATAGCTTTTTTGGCACCGTTTTTTTTGTTATTTACAAAATTTATCTGACAGGTTAGATCATGTGGTATTTTTATATAGCAGTTTGTCACAGACACGGCGATACCTAATATGTATACAATTATTTCATTTATGTTAGTTTTACACAATGATTTCATTTTTTAAACAAAGAAAATCATGTTTTAGTGTCTCCATAGTCTGAGAGCCATAGTTTTTTTCAGTTTTTGGGTGATTATCTTAGGTATGGTTTAATTTTTTGTGGGACGAGATGTCGGTTTTATTGGCACTATTTTGGGGTGCATATGACTTTTTGATCGCTTGCTATTACACTTTTTGTGACGTAAGAAGACAAAAAATGGCTTTTTTACACCGTTTTTATTTTAATTTTTTTCGGTGTTCACCTGAGGGGTTAGGTCATATTATATTATTATAGAGCTGGTCGATACAGATGCGGCGATACCTAATATGTATACTTTTTATTTATTTATGTAAGTTTTACACAATAATATCATTTTTGAAACAAAAAAAAAAATCATGTTATAGTGTCTCCATAGTCTGAGACCCATATTTTTTTTTATTTTTTGGGCCATTGTTTCATGTAGAGGCTCATTTTTTGCGGGATGAGGTGACAGTTTGACTGGTACTATTTTGGCGTACATACAACTTTTTTGATCACTTGTATTACCTTTTTGGGAAGTAAGGTGGGCAAAATTTCAATTTCCTCATAGTTTTTATTTTTTTATTTTTATGGCGTTCACCGTGCAGGGAAAGTAACATGACTGTTTTATAGATCAGGTCGTTACGGACGCGACGATACCTAATATGTGTAGTGTATTTTATTTTTTTAATTTTTATTCAGTGATAAATATGTTTTTTTGATCTTTACTTTTTTCACTTTTTTTAAAAAAAAATTTGACCCAGACCCACTTGGTTCTTGAAGGGGTTAGGTCATGTGATACTTTTATAGAGCCGGTCGATACGGACGCGGTGATACCTAATATGTCTACTTTTTTTTATTTATGTAAGTTTTACACAATGATTTCATTTTTGAAACAAAAAAAATCATGTTTTAGTGTTTCCATAGTCTAAGAGCCATAGTTTTTTCAGTTTTTATCTTGGGTAGGGTATGATTTTTGCAGGATGAGATGCAACTTTTTTTATCACTTTTATTACCTTTTTTGGGAAGTAAGGTGGGCAAAATCTCAATTTCCTCATAGTTTTTTTTTTTTTTTATGGCGTTCACCGTGCGGGGAAAGTAACATGACCGTTTTATAGATCATGTAGTTACGGACGCGGCGATACCTAATATGTGTAGTGTATTTAATTTTTTTAATTTTTCTTCCAGTGGGTCTGATGTCTGTATAATACAGTACAGTACACTATATCGTGTATTGTACTGTATTTTACTTACACTTTTTCTGAACAGATCTATGCCTTTAGCACAGATCTGTTCAGCACCATGGACAGCAGGATGCCTGAGTAGGCGTCCTGTTGCCATGGGAACCTTCCCCGTCTGCCATAACTGAGCAGACGGGGAAGGAGGGGGGCTCCCTCCCTCTGTGATACCATCCTGTCTGGGGGCTGCTGTGCCTTTGCAGCCCCCAGACAGGATGGTATCACAGAGGGAGGGAGCAAAGGCACAGCAGCC
Organism: Bufo bufo; assembly: GCF_905171765.1. Taxonomy (NCBI): domain Eukaryota; kingdom Metazoa; phylum Chordata; class Amphibia; order Anura; family Bufonidae; genus Bufo; species Bufo bufo. The sequence continues at coordinate 91,243,399 of NC_053394.1, forward strand.
CCCCGATGGGAGAAGGAGGGAGCTCCCTGACTGTTAACCTTTTCCTTACAGCGGTCCGTACGGACCGCTGTATGGAAAGGGTTAAACGGCTGACATCACAGCACAGATGTCAGACGCAAAGTGCACCGCCTGCAACCCCCCCCCCCCCTGCACCACCCGCCGGCATAAAATCATTCAGGGGTGCAGGGGGGGGGGTGAAAAAAATCTTTATTTTGGGCATTTTAAAGTTTCTGATCCCCGCGGTCAGGGACCGCGGGGATCAGAAACTGCAGAAAGCACTGCAAACCACTGGTCTGAATTGACCTGCGGTTTGCTGCTATCGCCGATACGGGGGTCACATGACCCCCCCCGCGGCGTTGTGACAGGATGCCCGCTGAATGATTTCAGCTGGCATCCTGTTCGGATTAACCCCCACCGCAATCGTGTTTTAAAACATGACGTACCGGTACATCATGTGTCCTTAAGGACTCGGGAAACATGCCGTACCGGGTTAAAGATCCCGCGCAAAATTTTGCCTTCAATGTTCATCTCGGATGCCCTGATCAGTGATGAATACTGCATCTGAGAAGTTCAATGATGGGGGGAGGCTCAATCGCCATTCACTCTCATTGCGCCCGCTAATTACAAAGTTATGCACTTTAAGTAATTCGACAACAAGCAAATTTCTTTGTGAAATTTGGTGAAGCAGCCGAATCAAACTTTTGATAAATTTGCTCATCATTATTCATTGCCTTCTCCAGTTAGATCAATGGTGCTAAGTCTTTCCAAACATGACAACTTATATGAATGCTCCAATTAAAATATTACTATCAAAATTAAGAGTGGCAAAAATCGTCATTTCCCTACAGTAATAAGGATATAATGGGAAAACAGGCAGCAAATATGAGGTGATGGGTGGAAGGTATTTGCCGCTGTGTAGAGAGTAAAGCTCCATCTGGATGCTACCAGTTGGGGTGTGTCCTAGTAGCACTAAATGGATAATGTCAGATAATGTGCAGAGAAGAATGTTACAGCATAGAATTTTAAGAATAGATGCTCTAGAGTTTTTATTACATGGGGAATTCTAAATTTCTAAAACAGACAGATCCTCTTTAACTATGAGTTTTTAGATGGAAATTCTCTTTGGCATGGAATAAAAACAATAACCGGTCATTATTTTTTTTATTGCTGTTAATTATGTTAAACATTGTTATTATCAAAATGCATGTAAAGCAACATGAATTCAAAAGATTTGAGAATTTATAAGCTTACACAGACTAAGTGAATTAATATATTTACTAAGTGATTAAATATACGATTACCATCAAATCACATACAGAATAATAAAAAGTAAAAAACACATCACTAGCCTAAATATGGGTTAGGGATCCGGTCGATCATGCTATAACACATTGCTGTCTACCAAGTTATAACACATGACCAACACCCCTGGGTGTACAAAAGATAGTGCAAATCAATACTTACATCCTACCTAGGATGAAGTGCCTGGTGGAATCCCAATTAATTGTTAGTGCAGACCACAGTTATTCCCATCAGCCCCTCCTCCAGTGTGCATGACGCATGTCTCTGAGATCACTCAGGAATGGGGGATGGGTGCTACATTTACAAGGCACAGACAGAAACTCATTTTTATACATATAAGAGATATCTAATACAGCCAGGTCCATAAATATTGGGACATCTACACAATTGTAACATTTTTGGCTCTATACACCACCACCACAATGGATTTCAAATTAAACAAACAAGATGTGCTTTAACTGCCGACTGTCAGCTTTAATTTGAGGGTTTTTACATACAAATCAGGTGAATGGTGTAGGAACAGTTTGCATATGTGCCTCCCACTTGTTAAGGAACCAAAAGTAATGGGACAATTGGCTTCTAAGCTGTTCCATGGCCAGGTGTGTATTATTCCTTCATTATCTCAATTACAAGGAGCAGATAAAAGGTCCAGAGTTCATTTTAAGTGTGTTATTTTCAATTGGAATCTGTTCCTAAAAAGAAGGAACGTACCGGTGAGCTCAGCAACACCAAAAACCCGGAAGACAACGGAAAACAACTGTGTTGAATGACCGAAGAATTCTTTCTCTGGTGAAGAAAACACCCTTCACAACAGTTGGCCAGATCAAGAATACTCTCCAGGAGGTAGGTGTATGTGTGTCAAAGTCAACAATCAAGAGAATACTTCACCAGAGTGAATACAGAGGGTTCACCACAAGATGTAAACCATTGGTGAGCCTCAAAAACAGGAAGGCCAGATTAGAGTTTGCCAAACGACATAAAAAAAAGCCTTCACAGTTCTGGAACAACATCCTATGGACAGATGAGACCAAGATCAACGTGTACCAGAGTGATGGGAAGAGAAGAGTATGTAGAAGGAAAGGAACTGCTCATGATCCTAAGCATACCACCTCATCAGTGAAGCATGGTGGTGGTAGTGTTATGGCGTGGGCATGTATGGCTGCCAATGGAACTGGTTCTCTTGTATTTATTGATGATGTGACTGCTGACAAAAGCAGCAGGATGAATTCTGAAGTGTTTCGGGCTATATTATCTGCTCATATTCAGCCAAATGCTTCAGAACTCATTGCACGGTGCTTCACAGTGCAGATGGACAATGACCCAAAGCATACTGCAAAAGCAACCAAATCGTTTTTTTAAGGGAAAGAAGTGGAATGTGGAATGTGGAATGTTAAGTCAATCACCTGACCTTAATCCGATTGAACATGCATTTCACTTGCTGAAGACAAAACTGAAGGAAAAATGCCCCAAGAACAACCAGGAACTAAAGACAGTTGCAGTAGAGGCCTGGCAGAGCATCACCAGGGATGAAACCCAGTGTCTGGTGATGTCTATGCGTTCCAGACTTCAGGCTGTAATTGACTGCAAAGGATTTGCAACCAAGTATTAAAAAGTGAAAGTTTGATTTATGATTATTATTCTGTCCCATTACTTTTGGTTCCTTAACCAGTGGGAGGAACATATGCAAACTGTTGTAATTCCTACACCGTTCACCTGATTGATTTGGATGTAAATACCCTCAAATTAAAGCTGACAGTCTGCAGTTACGGCACATCTTGTTCGTTTCATTTAAAATCCATTGTGGTGGTGCATAGAGTCAAAAATGTTAGAATTCTGTTGATGTCCCAAAATTTATAGACCTGACGGTATATAAAGCTGAGTGTATGTATGTATTGTGACACAGTAAAGGGTCTGGTGTGGAGAGGAAGGTATTTTCCTCCCAGCATGTGCTGCTGGACTGATTGAGACCCAGGTGAGGTCAAGCACTATACCGGATCTCATATAAGATAGTAACATAGTATATAAGGCCGATAAAAGACATTTGCCCATCCATTTCGGCCTGTTATCCTGCAAGTTGATCCAAAGGAAGGCAAAAAAATAATTGCAAGGTAGAAGCCAATTTTCCCCACTTAAGGGGAAAAAATTCCTTCCCGACTCCAATCAGGCAATAAGAATAACTCCCTGGATCAACAAACCATCTTTAGTAGCTATAGCCTATAATGTTATTACATTCCAGAAATACATCCAGGCCCCTCTTGAACTCTTTTAGTGAACTCACCATCACCACCTCCTCAGGCAGAGAGTTCCATAGTCTCACTACTCTTACCATAAAGAAACTCTTCTATGCTTGTGTACAAACCTTCTTTCCCTCAGACGCAGAGGATGTCCCCTTGTCACACTCACAGTCCTGGGGATAAATAGATAATGGGAGAGATCTCTGTACTGACCCCAAATATATTTATGCATAGTGATTAAATCTCCCCTCAGTCATCTTTTTTCTAAAGTGAATAACTCTAATTTTGATTATCTTTCTGGGTACTGTAATCCACCCGTTCTAGTTATTACTTTAGTTGCATTTCTCTGAACACTCTTCAGCTCTGCTATGTTTGTCTTGTTCACAGGAGTCAAGAACTGTACATAGTACTCCATGTGTGGTCTGACTAGTGATTTGTAAAGTGGTAGGACTATGTTCTCATCACAGGCATCTATGCCTCTTTTGATGCAATCCATTATCTTATTGGCTTTGGCAACAGCTGTCTGACACTCGTTTTTACAGCTTAGTTTGCTCTTCACTAAAATTCCTAGGTTCTTTTCCATGTCAGTATTACCTAGTGTTTTACCATTTAGTATGTACGGTTGACTTGCATTAATTCTTCCCATGTGCATAACCTCACATTTTTCAGTGCTAAACCTCATCTGCCACTTATCTGCCCAAGCCTCCAATCTATCCAGATCAATCTGTAGCAGTATACTATCCTCTTCCATGTCAATTACTTTACACAGTTTAGTGTAATCTGCAAAAATTTATATTTTACTGTGCAAGCCTTCTACAAGATCGTTAATGCATATATTGAAGAGAATAGGGCCCAATATTGACCACTGAGGTACTCCACTAGTGACAGTGACCCAATCTGAGTGTGTACCGTTAATAACCACTCTTTGTTTTCTATCACTGAGCCAGTTACTTACCCACATACAGACATTTTCTCTCAGTCAAAGCATTCTCATTTTATATTCTAACTAGTGATGAGCGGCAGGGGTCATATTCCAACTTGCGATATTTTGCAAATATTTTGTAGAATATTCGTTGAATATTCGCAAATTCGAATATTCGTTAGGAGTAGTGTTGATCATAAATTTTCGTAATACGATTTTTCGTAATGCGAATTATCGTGATGCGAATTTTTGTAATAAGAATCAATGAGATTGTGAAAACTCAGATCTGATGGTATATTCTAACCCCCAGGCGTTCCCATGGTGACGGGGACGCTTGTCGGGGAGGAGTATGCCAAAGTGAAATAACTGTACAGATTTTTTTTTAAAAGACAAATATTCTAGAAAACAAATATATTAGTTTTTTAGAATATTTGTAATATTCAAAAACAAGAATATATAGCAATATAGCGAAAATTTGCATTACGAAAATTCTCACGACAAAAATTTGCATTACGAGAATTTGCAATCAGGACTATTCCTAAAGTCAAAGATATTGCAGCCTTTTCATTGGCCCACAAGCTAGAAGCAGGGAGGGATCATGTGTACTGATAAAAAAAAATCTTGAATATTCGAAATTACGAATATACTGTATATCACTATATATTCCCAAAGTGCCGATATTCGAAATAAAAATTGCCAATTCGAATATTCGTGATCAACACTAATACTAATCTTTTATGTGGTACAGTGTCAAATGCTTTGGAGAAGTCCAGATATATAACATCCATTGATTCACTGCTGTCAGGTCTAGAACTTACCTCCTCATAGAAACTGATTAAATTAGTTTGACATGACCGATACCTCATAAAGCCATGCTGATATGGCTTTATTTGCTTATTTTCATTGAGGTACTCCAATATAGTATCTCTTAGAAAACCTTCAAACAGTTTACCCAGGACAGATGTTAAACTTACCAGCATATAGTTTCCAGAATCTGTTTTTGGACCCTTTTTGAATATTGGCACTACATTTGCTATGTCCCAATCCTGTGGAACACTCCCTGTCGGTATAAAGTCCTTAAATATCAGAAATAAGGGTCTAGCTATGGCATTAATTAATTATCTTAGGATACGGGGGTGTATGCCATCAGGTCCTGGCGATTTTTCTATTTTAATCTTTTTTAGACACAGCTGTACTTCTTCCTGGATCAGACAGGGCACTTTTAATGGGGAATATACTTTTACATTATGCATTTCATCTGACAGTTTTTTTTCTTCAGTGAATACAGTGGAGGAAAACATTTTTAATAGCTTTGCTTTCTCCTCATCGCTCTCTGCAACTCTCCCCCTGCTGGTTTGGGCTTTGCTGACAGCTGACTAGCTTAAAAGGCCAGCTAGATGACAGTAGGTGGTGTGTGAGGCCTGTGGCTGGATGTCGGCTTGCGGCCTGTCTGGCATGACAGGTCGGCGAACACCTGGACTTGTCCCTCTGCTACGGTACCCGTAGCATGGTTAAGTTAAACACCGGGACTAGACCTTCTTAAGTGGTACCGGTGGCAAATTGAGCACCAGGACATAACCCCTTAAGGACTTGGCCCTATTTCACCTTACGGACTTGGCCATTTTTTGCAAATCTGACCAGTGTCACTTTAAGTGCTGATAACTTTAAAATGCTTTGACTTATCCAGGCCATTCTGAGATTATTTTTTCATCACATATTGTACTTCATGACACTGGTAAAATGAAGTAAAAAAAAAAAAACATTTTTATTTATAAAAATTTCAATTTCTCTACTTCTATAATACATAGTAATACCTCCAAAAATAGTTATTACTTTACATTCCCCATTTGTCTACTTCATGTTTGGATCAATTTGGGAATGTATTTTAACTTTTGGGGATGTTACAAGGCTTAGAAGTTTAGAAGCAAATCTTGAAATTTTTCTCAAATTTTCAAAAACCCAATTTTTAGGGACCAGTTCAGGTCTGAAGTCACTTTGCGAGGCTTACATAATAGAAACCACCCAAAAATGACCCCATTCTATAAACAACCCCCCTCAAGGTATTCAAAACTGATTTTACAAACTTTGATAACCCTTTAGGTGTTCCACAAGAATTAATGGAAATTTCACTTTTTTGGCAGATTTTCCATTTTAATAATTTTTTTCCAGTTACAAAGCAAGGGTTAACAGGCAAACCAAACTCAATATTTATGGCCCTGATTCTGTAGTTTACAGAAACACCCCACATGTGGTCATAAACTTTTGTACGGGCACACGGCAGGGCGCAGAAGGAAAGGAATGCCATATGGTTTTTGGAAGGCAGATATTGCTGGACTGTTTTTTTTGACACCATGTCCCATTTGAAGTCCCCATGAAGCCCCCCTAGAGTAGAAACTCCATAAAAGTGACGCCATCTAAGAAACTACACCCCTCAAGGTATTCAAAACTGATTTTACAAACGTCGTTAACCCTTTAGATGTTCCACAAGAATTAATGGAAAATAGAGATACAATTTCAAAATTTCACTTTTATGGCAGATTTTATATTTTAATAATTTTTTTCCAGTTACAAAGCAAGGGTTAACAGCCAAACCAAACACAATATTTATGGCCCTGATTCTGTAGTTTACAGAAACACCCTATATGTGGTCATAAACAGCTGTACCGGCACACGGCAGGGCGCAGAAGGAAAGGAATGCCATACGGTTTTTGGAAGGCAGATTTTGCTGGACTTGTTTTTTTGACACCATGTCCAATTTGAAGCCCCCCTGATGCACCCCTAGAGTAGAAACTCCCAAAAAGTGGCCCCATTTTAGAAAATATGGGATAGGGTGGCAGTATTGTTAGTACTAGTTTAGGGTACATATGATTTTTGGTTGCTCTATATTGCACTTTTTGTGAGACAAGATAACAAGAAATAGCTGTTTTGGCACTGTTTTTATTTTTTGTTATTTACAACATTCATCTGACAGGTTAGATCATGTGATATTTATTTTTTTTGTAAATTCTTTATTTTTGAAGAATTTTCAATAAGTGACAAACATGGAATGACCGTTACAATAAAGTATGGCACATAAGACACATGAAAAGCCGAAATCGCGGAGAGATATCCACAAACAACTCGGTTGACACATACATATTTCTAGGTGCAGTGTAAAATGTAGATAGTACATGAAATAAGGATACGTGGACTATTTTCACATAGACCAATTTCTGCAAGGCAAGGTGTGAATCTGAGTGTCAGTCCATGACCTGATCATAATGGGCACACCACGTGGCTTGGCTTACAGTAAATAGTTGCACAGTCAATTCCAGAACATAACATAGAAAACTAGTGAACATAACCTGTGGGTAGTTTCAGTCTAGAGATATAAAGCATGGGAGCAATCCTGTATCATAACCATAAGGTAGATTACAGATTTCAAGTAACCTAGGTCACAACAGAGTGCGTTTGTTGAAGCATGTATGAACAAGAGTGTGTCACCAAACGTAATACTTTGAGGCGGTGAAAAGGGTGTTCCATTACGTATGAATTCTTGTAGGTCTAAACACAGAATCAGCGAGTGGATGTAAGTTGATGTTCTCTATTAAAGAGTGGGAGTGTTAAAGCTAGCTATAGTTCTTGTAGAAATCCAACCACGGTTGCCACGTGCTCAGAAAGTTTTCCCTGCTTCCCCTTTCCCAACCCACCATTTCTTCCATGAGACAAATCTGGTGTACTTTCTCTAACCATTCTTTAATGGTGGGTGGTTCAGAATTTTTCCACTTGGTGGGAACAACAAATTTTGCTGCTCCTATCATATGTGTATCAGAGAAAGAAGTGGTAGGGCACACCAATATCAGGTACCACACGGATAATGGATAATGTAATATATTATTTTATTATATTATTAGTGATATACTTTTAACAACCATTCATAAAAAATATCAGAAAAATATCATAAAAAATTCCATAAAATTTCATAAAATTTCATATAAAATATATAAAAAGCTAGTACATATAAGAATTATTCAACTATATTATATAGCTACAATAATACATATAACAACAGTAATGTATAACTCCTATACTTTGTGCTGATAATTCAACTATATGTGTGCCAAAGTGCGTTTGAAGAGGTGATTGATATCCTTCCAAGTGGGTTAATAACCCTTTCAATGCTGCTATATAAGAGAAAAGTTTATCTGTTTAGATAGAGTCTTTTGAATAGTCACAGATTTGCAACTGTTGCGACTCAACAGTCGCGGTCTGTATTAAAATGTTACACTGTTGCTGGGTTTGGTAATGAAGTGCCGAAGCTGTTTGTACTCACAATTTCTGATGTAGTGATGTCGGCTATTACTGCGTCACAGGTGGCGTCCCACGTGTGATAAGCAGTGGTTACACAAATACCAGCGTGTACAGATGATGCGGCTTTCAGGATCTTCGGTGTATTGCCGTGCTGTATTGGAGATGAATCAATTATTCAGCAGAGGTGGACGATGTCACAAGGCTGGCTCTCCAAACAGGCAAATGTCCGGCTTATCTCCGCTTATTCACAAAGAAAAATCACCGATCCTTTACTTCTCATTCTTTTCCTTTGAACTCTTTAAATCCTCCGGTGCTGTACTCTATTCCATGGGACAGTTACCAAACGCGTTTCGGAGTTGGCTACGACTCCTTCATCAGTGGCTAAAATCTCCATGGAAATGACCAACTTTTATACACCTCAATCATGTGTGAATTAAATTAATCAGCTTGAAAACGGAAGTGACATACCGTCCTTCTCCGATCTAATTTGTAGATATATACCTTACTAGTTCGATATAAAATCAATAAGAATGAATTAAATATATGCGGTTTAAGTATATCGCTAACTCACTACAATATAAGCTAAAAGGATTCACATATGTCCATATAAACATGTGTCCGTATAAATACATATGCATATAAACACATATAAATACAGCTGTAGCGATTTGTTCTGTGTTTTCTATTACAACTATAATCATAATTATAATTATACTTATTTTCTATTCACCATCTACAATCACCATCTTGTTGAACATCCTCAATTAAAACTAAAATTAAAAATTAAAAATAGAAATAAAAATAAAAAAAAAATTAAATATTTATGAGTCCTATTTTAGTGATATACATAGTTATTGAGTATTTTATATAAAAATAAAAATATTTTTAATTATTATCTTTATTTTATTATTTTTAACATATTAGATTTATATATTGGTTCTATATTTAAGTGTTTTAATGTAACTGAACTGTCCAGATATACTTGATAATGATTGAGATTGAAATAATATGGAATTAAAACTAAAAACGCATTGAAACCGCAATACATAGAATATAGTGTCAGGACCGCACAAACATGGTGCGGTTTTTTGCGATATTCTGATACTGTTTGCATTTATTGGTCTGTATCTTTATCAGTATAGATAAATAGTATGGAACAGACCGGTACATGCAGATTGTAGATGGTGAATAGAAAATAAGTATAATTATAATTATGATTATAGTTGTAATAGAAAACACAGAACAAATCGCTACAGCTGTATTTATATGTGTTTATATGCATATGTATTTATACGGACACATGTTTATATGGACATATGTGAATCCTTTTAGCTTATATTGTAGTGAGTTAGCGATATACTTAAACCGCATATATTTAATTCATTCTTATTGATTTTATATCGAACTAGTAAGGTATATATCTACAAATTAGATCGGAGAAGGACGGTATGTCACTTCCGTTCTCAAGCTGATTAATTTAATTCACACATGATTGAGGTGTATAAAAGTTGGTCATCTCCATGGAGATTTTAGCCACTGATGAAGGAGTCGTAGCCAACTCCGAAACGCTTTTGGTAACTGTCCCATGGAATAGAGTACAGCACCGGAGGATTTAAAGAGTTCAAAGGAAAAGAATGAGAAGTAAAGGATCGGTGATTTTTCTTTGTGAATAAGCGGAGATAAGCCGGACATTTGCCTGTTTGGAGAGCCAGCCTTGTGACATCGTCCACCTCTGCTGAATAATTGATTCATCTCCAATACAGCACGGCAATACACCGAAGATCCTGAAAGCCGCATCATCTGTACACGCTGGTATTTGTGTAACCACTGCTTATCACACGTGGGACGCCACCTGTGACGCAGTAATAGCCGACATCACTACATCAGAAATTGTGAGTACAAACAGCTTCGGCACTTCATTACCAAATGACTCTAAACAGATAAACTTTTCTCTTATATAGCAGCATTGAAAGGGTTATTAACCCACTTGGAAGGATATCAATCACCTCTTCAAACGCACTTTGGCACACATATAGTTGAATTATCAGCACAAAGTATAGGAGTTATACATTAGGGCTCTTTCACACCTGCGTTATTGTCTTCCGGCATAGAGTTCCGTCGTCGGGGCTCTATGCCGGAAGAATCCTGATCAGTTTTTATCCTAATGCATTCTGAATGGAGAGTAATCCGTTCAGGATGCATCAGGATGTCTTCAGTTCCGGTACGGAACGTTTGTTGGCCGGAGAAAATACCACAGCATGCTGCGCTTTTTGCTCCGGCCAAAAATCCGGAACACTTGCCGCAAGGCCGGATCCGGAATTAATGCCCATTGAAAGGCATTGATCCGGATCCGGCCTTAAGCTAAACGTCGTTTCGGCGCATTGCCGGAGCCGACATTTAGCTTTTTCAGAGTGGTTACCATGGCTGCCGGGACGCTAAAGTCCTGACAGCCATGGTAAAGTGTAGCGGGGAGCGGGGGAGCAGTGTACTTACCGTCCGTGCGGCTCCCGGGGCGCTCCAGAGTGACGTCAGGGCGCCCCAAGCGCATGGATCACGTGATCGCATGGATCACGTCATCCATGCGCATGGGGCGCTCTGACGTCATTCTGGAGCGCCCCGGGAGCCGCACGGACTGTAAGTATACCGCTCCCCCGCTCCCCGCTCCTACTATGGCAACCAGGACTTTAATAGCGTCCTGGGTGCCATAGTAACACTGAAAGCATTTGGAAGACGGTTCCGTCTTCAAATGCTTTCAGTACACTTGCGTTTTTCCGGATCCGGCAGGCACCTCCGGCAACGGAAGTGCATGCCGGATCCCAACAACGCAAGTGTGAAAGAGGCCTTACTGTTGTTATATGTATTATTGTAGCTATATAATATAGTTGAATAATTCTTATATGTACTAGCTTTTTATATATTTTATATGAAATTTTATGAAATTTGGATATGGATATTTTTCTGATATTTTTTATGAATGGTAGTTAAAAGTATATCACTAATAATATAATAAAATAATATATTACATTATCCATTATCCGTGTGGTACCTGATATTGGTGTGCCCTACCACTTCTTTCTCTGATTTACCTTTTTTAGAGGATTGGGTGAATCCTCTTGATAGGAGCACCCTGTTCCACTCTTGAATATACAGGTGAGCCCTCTCTACCTATTCACCCTATCATATGTGTGGTCAGGTTATTGGGGGAAGGTTTGAAACCTCCATGTGGCAGCCACAGAAGTATGAGAGCTGGCGCTAAAGAGATACGGGAACCACAGACTCTGTTAATAATTTGTTCCACTTCTGTCCAGAAGTTGGTGATAGCTTTACAGGACCACCAGATGTGCGAAATGGATCCACACTCTTCTCGACAGCGCCAACACTTATCTGAGGGTGACAAGTGGGCTCTGTACAGGAAGTCTGGTGTTCTGTACCATCTAGATATAATTTTAAAGGAATTCTCTTGGATGCGGATGCACCTCGAAAATCCATGGGAGTGCTTTAAAATTACATTGACTTCCTCGTCTGAGAGAGATATCTGCAGTTCCCGTTCCCAAGCTCTTAAGTAGGTTGGTTTCTCCCTTGAGGAGTCTAATATAAGTTGGGAGTACAGCTTGGAGAGGGTTTTTGTGGGGGGGGGGGGAGTAGAAGGTAATTTTCGAGCCAAGTGGGATCATCATGAGGTTTCGCATGCATTTTCCTATACTTTTTGCAGCTGAGTTCCAGGTCTAATTCAACTAGCCTGGAACGCAGAGACTCAGGTATATAAGCATGAACCTTTTTCAGGAACTCCTGGAGGTTTTTGGCTTTAACCAGGTCGTAAATTTTAAGGTCTGAAAGATATGACCAGGCTTTATGAAAGTCACTTCCACTTTTGTTAAGATAGTACGGGAGGACGGATAGAGGAGCTATGGGGGATAATTTGTTAGTAGACATTGATAGAGCCTCTGAGCTGTTACAAAATTGAAGCATGCAGTACGTTAAGGCACTAAGAGGGTTCTTTTTCTTTTTGGTTGGAGAGAGGACCCATAAGTTGTGAGTAGCATCCTCTCCTAATAGAGCTTTTTCCAGTGCTACATGTAGTGAACCGTTAAGGGGCCTAGCCAATTCAATCCACCTCTCCAACTGAATAGCATGGAGATAGGTTTTAAGATCAGGTAAGGATAATCCTCCTCTATTTGTTTTCCTGAAAAGTAGGGGGTATGCTAGTCGGAAATTAGATAAAAACCTATTTGCCAGTGGAATAGGTAAACATCTTAGAGTATAAAGGATCTGCGGAAGGACATAGGTAGCAAGCAGATTTTTCCTACCCAACCATGAAAGGAAAGGTAGCTTGATAGAGGCCAGGAAGGTTTTGATTTTACTAAATAAGGGGACGTAGTTAAGCCTAAACAGATGTAAGGGGTTAGCCGGAATCATGATTCCCAAGTGTTTAATAGCTTCTTTCGGCCATTGGAAGGAAGTGTGCTTTTTAACTTCTACCATATGTTTATCCGGGGCTGAGATATTAAGTATCTCAGATTTGTCATAATTGACCTTAAAATTGGAGATTTCTCAGAAGTCCGTAAAAATTTTAATCACCTCTGGGATTTCAACTGCTGGGTTTGTAATGAAGAGAAGCAGGTCATCCGCAAAGGCTGCCAAAGAATGAGTTTTCCCTTTCACTTGGAGCCCCTTAATAACCTCAGAGGTTCTTAATTTGCAAAGGAGTAGCTCAAGGGTCAAGATGAACAGAGCAGGAGAGAGACAACAGCCCTGTCTCGTTCCGTTGGATATATTGAAGGGCGGGGATAGGGTGCCATTGACAAGGACTCTAGCTGAGGGTTGTGAGTAAAGCGAAAAAATGGCAGAGATAAACAAAGGTGGAAAACCGAAATGGCGCAAGGCACTGTCAATGAAAATCCAATTGACCCTGTCAAATGCTTTTTCAGCATCGGTTCCTAACAGGGTCAGTGGGATCTTGTGTTTTTTCGCGTAGTATATGGCGTGCAAGACTCTGCTAACATTATGTTTGCCCTCACGTCCCTTCACAAAACCCACTTGTTCCTCGCCAATCAGTTTGGGAAGAAGCTTCGCTATTCTATGGCTCAAGAGTTTGGCCCATAATTTAACATCTACGTTAAGTAGGGAGATCGGTCTGTAGCTACTGCATTTAGCGGGGTCTTTCCCCTCTTTGGGGATAACTGTTATGTGGGCGATTAGTGATTGTGGTGGGAGGGAAGTTCCTTTTAATAGGGAATTGCATAAGTCTGCTAAATGTGGTGCCAGGATTTTCTTAAACTTTTTGTAATATATTATAGGCAACCCATCTGGACCTGGGGATTTCCCTGATGGAGTACTTGCTAGGACCTCTAGTACCTCCTCTACTGTAACCGGGGATAGTAACACATCTTTTTCAATAGAATCTAGAGTCGGGACTTTAATTGTCTCTAAAAAGGTCTTAATTTTGGCCAATGCGTGTTCTGGGCTATTGGATTCTAAGTTGTAGAGAGAGGAATAAAATTTAGCAAATTCTTCTGCTATCGCAGGGGTGTTGGCGAGCTGGTGTCCCTTTTCCAACTTGATTCCCTGTATAAAAGTTTTCTCCCTTTGTCCTTTAATCATTTGTGAGAGTAGCTTAGAGCCTCTATCACCATGCATATAGACCTTGTATTTAGCAGCCCTGAGGGCTTTGGCTGATTTAATGTTTAATAAATCCCTCAGCTGACTTCTTAGCTTAATAAGTTCCTTATAATGAGTATCTGAGGGATCTCTTTTAGTGATGTTTTCCAAGACTGAGATTTGGGTCAAAATAGAGTCTACTTGAAGCGTCCTTTGTTTGCGTACCCATGTGCCTAAGGATATAAGCTCACCCCTCATGTACGCCTTATGAGCCTCCCATATCATAGCCTTATCCATAAGAGGGGTACAATTCAATTCAATGAGGGCCTCAAGTTTTCCCTCTAGCCTAAGTCTGTCTCTGTCATTTTCCAGGAGGGTCTCATTAAGTCTCCACGACCATGCTTTAGGAGGTAGGCCTTTCAACTGGAACACCAGAGAGACAGGGGCGTGATCAGATACAGTAATCTGTCCAATAGATGAGGACTTAATCTTTTCCAGGACATGATTAGAGAGAAAAAGGTAGTCAAGGCGCTGAAAAGACCTATGAACAGCTGAGAAAAATGTGAAGTCTCTGTCACTAAGATGGGCCAGTCTCCAGGTGTCTCTAATTTGATGATCAGAAAGTGATTTCCGTAGTTTACAGAGTTGTGCAATAGAGTATTTGGGGGACCCCGAGGTAGAGTCCATGGGGTGATCTAAAGTTAGGTTCAGATCTCCTCCAAGGACCAAAATTCCCTCTCTAAAGTCTTTAAGTGATTTTAATACCCTAATCAACCAGGGTATTTGCTTAGCGTTAGGAGCATATATGTTGACTAAGGTCAGTTTATTACCAAAGAGCGTACCCTTTAGGAATAAAAATCTGCTCTCCGGGTCTACGTATTGTGCCTGGATTTGAAAAGGAATGTTGGCTCCAATGCCAATGGACACCCCCCTGGAAGCAGAAGAGTGGGAGCTATGAAACCATTTTGTATATTGTTTAGAGAAAAGGGTTGGGATATGGTTATGCCTGAAATGCGTCTCCTGCAGGAACAGAAGGTCTGCCCTCTCTCTCCTTAGCATCTGGAAGACCTGACTTCTCTTCTGGGGAACATTAAGCCCATTTACGTTTAGTGAAGTTACCTTCAAGGAATCCATGAAGTGTGGAAGGTTGTGTGACCGTACGAGAAGTTGCATCCCAGAGGATCAAAAATTCCTGGAAACAGTACCCATCTTGAAAAACTATATACACAACAAATAAAAACAAAAACAAAATTGAGCATGTTAATACTCAGAACAGTCAATTGGTGACCTCCTTCAAGGGAGGGTATACAGAGGAGGAGGTGAGCAGGGGGGGGGGGGGAGTTATAAGCAAGGGAAAAGTATACGATGTAAAGAAAAAAAAGAAGATAAGGAAACAGGTAGGAAAAGGGAGGTAGGGGGGAGAAAACTGTGAGATACACAAAGCCTGTGTGGGCCTCTCACAGCACAAGCATATTATCAAGGCAGTGGGATCTCACATTAATAATATCTGGGGCGACCCAATCTAAACATGGATCTCCCAGGTAACTCCATGCAATGGGGTGTGAACCCAGTAAAAAACATTCCTCAAATAAGTGAAGTACTGGTGCATGGTGGCATATTAGTATGATATGCTAGGGCCCTTGGAAGAGCAAGAGCATGCAGCGTACCATTTCCTCCTTACTTGGGTTGAGATAAGCCTTGAAATGTATTTATATTCTAGGATCTAATGGAGTTGGCATCTCAGGTGACACCTTATCATAAGAGGTAGATAGTGGGTAAGGAGGCAATGATAGTGATGAGGACCACAGTACAGCAGCTTGGAACAAAGACAATATTTTAAAGTCTATTATACTGCCCTTGGGGCTAAGGAAGATACCAGATTAACCTCGGGATGCCTCCTAAGGGAGGGTAGGTATTAGAAACAGATATTAAAGAATATTCAAGTGTCCTGGAGTTCGGCCTGACGTTTCTTCGCTTGCAGCGACTTGAATTTCTTAGCTACTTTCCAGTCTTCAATTGCAGGTAGCGATGGCATCTTCAAGTCTCCTGTCAAAGGTAGCCAGGAGGGGATATCTAAAGGATCTATCTGTAAAGCGTCCCACATCTTGGCGAGGTCCTCTGGGTGTCGGACAGTGATCTGCTTACCGTTGATGGTAGCACAGAGGCCAAATGGAAAAAGCCAGCACAGAGGGTGTCTTCTCTCCCTGAGGAGGACGGTAAGCGGCTTGAGTTGCCTTCGCTTCGCCAGGGTGCTTGCTGCAAGATCTTGGTACAGTTGTATTTTGGCGTTTTTAAGTGATAGTTCGCCTTTATGCCTAGCGGCAGTTAAGATGGCAGCCGTGTCGACAAAGCTTAGCAAGCCACATATAATATCTCGTGGCGGTGCGTCTGGCGGTGGCTTAGGTCTGAGGGCCCTATGGGCTCTCTCTATGACTATTTTCTCTGCCCTTTCCTGACCCAGTAAGGAGGAGAAGATTTGACTGACCGTGTCTAAGATGTCATCTCTTTGCACGCTTTCAGGAACTCCTCTGATGCGGACGTTCTTTCTTCGGCTCCTGTTCTCCTGATCTTCCAGGTACAGGTAAGTTGTGTTCATGTGCTCGTGGATCTCCTCCACTTTCGATTGTAACGCACGGTTGTGCTTAGTTATAGCGAGCTGGGATTCTTCTAGGACTGCTACTCTGTGCCCCGTCTGTTTAAACTCCGTTTTGATGGCGGATAATTCTCTTAGGACTGGCTCAAAAGCGAGGGCCAAGGACTCCTTGAGGAAGGCTCTGGTGATGGGTGTCGAGCCTCGCTCACTGCGTGTCTCAGACATAGCGCAGGAGCCCTCATCATCGGAGTCTTCAGTGCAAGTAGCGGCAGCGGCAGCTTCCTGCGCCATCTTGGTTCTTACTGTTGGCGAAGATAACTTCTTTTTAAGGAATTTATCCAAATCGGATTGTCCTCTGGCGTGTTTAGGCATCATCTGGGTCTCTTTAGGCTTGTCTCTGTTAGGTTTCCCCATACTAAAGCAAGGTGGAATCCCGCCAAATAGCTTTGAACAGTGTGCTGCTGTGAGGAGCTCTCAGTTCAGGCGGCCATTTCCTTACACGGCTAGCTCCGCCCCCCGATCATGTGATATTTTTATAGACCAGGTGGTCACGGATGCGATACCTAATATGTATACTTTTTTTTATTTATGTAAGTTTTACACAATAATATCATTTTTGAAACAAAAAAAAATATCATGTTGTAGTGTCTCCACATTCTGAGAGCCATAGTTCTTTCAGTTTTTGGGCGATTATCTTAGGTAGGGTCTAATTTTTTGCGGGATGAGATGATGGTTTGATTGCCACTATTTTGGGGTGCATATGACTTTTTGATCGCTTGCTATTACACTTTTTGTGATGTAAGGTGACAAAAAATGGTTTATTTAGCACAGTTTCTTTTTCTTTCTTACGGTGTTTATCTGAGGGGTTAGGTCATGTGATATTTTTATAGAGCCGGTCGATACAAACGCGGAGATACCAAATATGTATACTTTCTTTTTATTTATGTAAGTTTTACACTATAACAGCTTTTTTAAAACAAAAAAAATTATGTTTTAGTGTCTCCATATTCTGAGTCATATTTTATTTTTATTTTTTGGGCGATTGTCTCAGGTAGGGGCTCATTTTTTAAGGGATGTGGTGATGGTTAGATTGGCACTATGTTGGCGGGCAAACGCCTTTTTGATCGCTTGCTGTTGTACTTTTTGTGATGTAAGGTGACAAAAAATGATTTATTTATCAGAGTTTTTATTTTTAATTTTTTACGGAGTTCATCTGAGGGGTTAGGTCATGTGAAATGTTTATAGAGCCGGTCGATACGGACGCGGTGATACCTAATATGTATACTTTTTTTTCCCCCTATTTTTTACCAATTTTTTTTTACTTTATTTGATGAAAATGACGTTTTTGTTTATTTTTACGTGAAACTTTTAATTTTTTGGGGGGAAAACTTTATTTTTCCAACTTTTTTTTTCACTTGGTGATTCACCATGGTAAAAGATCATGTGACATACCATGTGATGACCAGAGTGACGTCATCCCAGGTCCTTAAACTATAGTTAATGCTCTCCACAGGTCCTATACAGTAAAAGAGTCAGACGGAGATGCCGGGCTTCGCGAGCAAGTGGATTAAGGTGAGTTAAATGATTTTTTATTTTTTTTTTAACCCCTCCAGCCTTGTTTTACTTAGCATTCTGTATTCAGAATGCTATTATTTTCCCTTATAACCATGTTATAAGGGAAAATAATACTATTTACAGAACACTGATCCCAAGCCCGAACTTCTGTGAAGAAGTTCGCGTTTGGGTACCAAACACGCGCGATTTTTCTCACGCGAGTGCAAAACGCATTACAATGTTTTGCACTCGCGCGGAAAAATCGCGGGTGTTCCCGCAACACACCCGCACATTTTTTCGCAACGCCCGTGTGAAAGAGGCCTAATACTGTGTGTATTACTCATACAGCTTCCGGCCTGTGAGATCCAGGGGGCTGGATCTCACAGGCTCGTCACCGGAAGGCAGTGCGATGCCTTCCTTAGACATCGCGCTGCCTTCCATGCCATCGGGTCCCCCCCACAGCCGCATGGGGACCCGATGGCACCGCCCGTCGCCGCATCCGCAGGTAAAAGCCGCAAACCGCAGGACTGAATTGACCTGCGGTTTGCGGCGATCGCCGATACAGGGTGGTCACATGACCCCCGGCGTTGTGACAGGATGCCCGCTGAATGATTTCAGCGGGCATCCTGTTCCTATTAACCCCCGCTGCGCCGCAATCTACTTTTAAACTTAGGATGTACCGGTACGTCCTGAGTCCTTAAGGACTCGGCAAACATGGCGTACCGGTACGTCCTAAGTCCCTAAGGGGTTAAAACTTAAGGTGACTTTTGTTTTTGTAACCTGCTTGTGTGAATAAACACTGAACTTGTGTTTAAAGGGGTATTCCGGTAAAGTAACTTAATTTTTGTAAAACTGCATTAAGGCTGCAATCTGTGACCCAACCAGAACCCATACCTATACATATAACCAGAGCTTTATTTTACCTTGCAATCCATTTGTCTAGTTCCTGTGTGAGCTTGCAACACACGAAGAGTAAAATGAAACTTCAAAAAGGAATATATACAGAGTGCATATGAAGTGTGGGGGCGCCAAAGAAATGCCAATCCTAGGTATGTTAGTTAGTGAAGAATTACATAGTAAAAGATAAAAAAAAAAACATACTTCTGAGTTAAGTAGATACTGGTTTTGAAACGGTATATCAACCACTTATTTTACCAGGGAGGGGAGTACAAGATAAACTCAATACACTCGTACCCTCCCCTCCCTCGCCTAGATTGCTTGACAAATATAATGGATTCCTTATCCCAGAGTGGTAAAACAGGGACCTCACAGGATGTGGCATCAAAAGGTTGCTTTATTCCAATTAAAATGAGCTTGACGCATTTTCGGGGAAGTAAATAAATCCCCTTCCTCAGGAGCAAGATATACAAGCATACATACATATAAAAACTCACTTACAAATAGGCAATTGCTTAGGAAGAGGTGGGCTTAGACTGGTGAGGTCACTTCCTGTGGCACATGCTGGCCAGAGGTAAGTAATAGAGATGAGCGAATTAAAGCTGATGAAGTGGAATTCGATCAGAATTTCAGGAAACTAATCGCAATTTTCCTAAAATGGCGGCTACACATATAAGGACTGAGGACATGGGGCAACGAACTCTGGGAAGGCGGGATCACCCAGATTGACATGCTGCATGCAGCCAATAGAGATGTCGCGAACATAAAAATTTTCGTTTTGTGAATGGCGAACTCGAATTTTGGCAAATGTTCGCGAACGGGCGAACCGCCATAGACTTCAATAGGCAGGCGAATTTTAAAACCCACAGGGACTCTTTCTGGCCACAATAGTGATGAAAAAGTTGTTTCAAGGGGACTAACACCTGGACTGTGGCATGCCGGAGGGGGATCCATGGCAAAACTCCCATGGAAAATTACGTAGTTGACGCAGAGTCAGGTTTTAATCCATAAAGGGCATAAATCACCTAACATTCCTAAATTGTTTGGAATAACGTGCTTTAAAACATCAGGTATGATGTTGTATCGATCAGGTAGTGTAAGGGTTACGCCCGCTTCACAGTAACAGACCAATCTCTGACAGACCAAACTCCCCATTTAACGCACCACAAACAACCGCAAACAGACCATTTGCACAACCGCAAACTCCCCATTTGCACAAGGTTGGATACCAAGCTAGCCATGTCCCGTTCCTTGTCCTCACTGATGTCATTGAAGGTCTCTTCCTCCACCCAGCCACGTACAACACCAAGGGTCCCTGAAAGGTAACAACAAGCCCCCTGGTACGCCTGCTGTGGTTGGTCTTTTACCTCCTCAAAGCCACCTTGCTCCTCTGACTACTCTTCTTCAGACTCCTCTCTCTGCGTTGCCGCAGGTCCAGCAATCGATGATGACAAGGCTGCTTCTGGTGGTGATGGTGACCACAACTCTTCCTCTTCATGCTCATCTACGGCCTGATCCAGCACTCTTCGAAAAATATGCGAAAAAACGCATATGGGATGAGGTCGATGATGTTGCCTTGGGTTTGACTGACCAGGTTTGTCACCTCCGCAAAAGGACGCATGAGACTACAGTTATTGTGCATGAGCGTTCAGTAACGCGGCCAAAAATTACCCAGCTCCGCAGAGGTTGTCCTCTTTTTTTTTTATAAAAAAAATCTGTTCTTACCAGTTTAATCTCTGTTTTGTCCCCTATCAGGGGCCGGTGTATGGAATAGATTTTAGGAACCGGGAGATGGAAAAAGATGGATGGTCGGTCCTCTTACTTCCAATTTGGGGCACTGCGCCTGCGCCTGCGCCGTGCAATGTTCTGTGCTACCCTATATGAGTGGTATGTTAAGTAGTACTATTCCTATCAGTTTAATCCCTGTTACGTCCCATATCAGGGGCCGGTGTTTGGAATCAATTTTAGGAACCGGGAGATAGAAAAAGATGCTTGGTTGGTCCTCTTACTTCTAATTTGGGGCACTGCGCGTGCGCCGTGCAATGTACTGTGCCACCCTATATGAGTGGTATGTTAAGTAGTACTATTCTTATCAGTTTAATCCCTGTTACGTCCCCTATCAGGGGACGTGTATCGAATCGATTTTAGACAACCGCAAAGAGTTGTCAATAGTTGACACACTCATGACATAAATTTTATTCCTCTATGCGTCAATCTTGGTGTAGTGATGACTGTGCTCGTGCGCATGTTTGGGAGATTGCAGGCGATGGCGGTTTTTCAAAGCCTATGGTCGTGCTGAGGTAGTTCAGTGACAGTTAAGTGACCCAGAAAACAATGATTCTGCAGTGTGGGCCCATTGTTGGCCTAGTAGGCTTTAATGATAACCTTAGATGATCACAAAGAAAATTAATGTTTTTTCTATGCAAAATTATCCAGCCGATCGCTTTTGGTCTGTTCACAATGAAGCAACGACCTTATCATCTGGGGTTTGCTAACATTGCCATTGCCAACACACTCATAGAGGTGATCGCTTCATTGTGATACGCAAGCCCCTTCACCACAACAAGGTAACGATCACGAAGGGGAATTGACACATGTATGTGCCTTTTTTTTGTTTTGTTTTTGCAGCCACAGTGCAGCACCAGAGGCCAAAAAAATTAGGCATGTACACATGCCTGAAAAATTAGGTATTGTTGCGGCCGGAAAAATTGATGTTTTCCAGGCAGAAAGTAAACTAAAACATTGCGGCTTGAACGCTATTTGGTGGCGGAGAAGTCACGCAAGTCATCCGGCATGCAGAGATTAAATACAGCAACGTGTGGACCATTTTTAGCCCAAGGCATCTAATCAGGTAATCTAGACTTTTTTGACCTAGGCGACTTCTCTTCTCAGTGACAATACCTCCTGCTGCCCTGAAGGTCCTTTCTGACAGGACACTTGAAGCGGGGCAGGCCAGAAGTTCTATCGCAAATTGGGATAGTTCAGGCCACAGGTCAAGCCTGCACACCCAGTAGTCAAGGGGTTCATCGCTCCTCAGAGTGTCGATATCTGCAGTTAAGGCGAGGTAGTCTGCTACCTGTCGGTCGAGTCGTTCTCTGAGGGTGGACCCCAAAGGGCTGTGGCAATGCGAAGGACTTAAAAAGCTCTGCATGTCCTCCATCAACAACACGTCTGTAAAGCGTTC
Organism: Bufo bufo; assembly: GCF_905171765.1. Classification (NCBI taxonomy): domain Eukaryota; kingdom Metazoa; phylum Chordata; class Amphibia; order Anura; family Bufonidae; genus Bufo; species Bufo bufo. Next base: position 91,265,973 of record NC_053394.1, read on the forward strand.
TGTCCTTGTCGGCGTGGTCGTCGTAGGAGGATGATTACTTTCACCTCTTCTCCTGTTAGATTCCCATTGTGCTGTGACATTACCCTTATACGCTGTGTAAAGCATACTTTTTAACTTCTTTTGGAACTGCTGCATCCTTTCCGACTTCCGGTAATTCGGTAACATTTCAGCCACTTTCTGTTTATACCGGGGGTCTAGTAGCGTGGCCACTCAGAACAGGTCGTTCTTCTCCTTTTTATACGAGGGTCCCTCAACAGGCATGACAGCATGAAACACCCCTTTGCACAAGGTTGGATGCCGAGCTACTCATGTCCCGTTCCTCGTCCTCACTGATCTCATTGAAGGTCTGTTCTTCCCCCAAGCCACGTACAACACCACAGGTACCAGATAGGTGACAACGAGCACCCTGGGATGCCTGCTGTGGTTGGTCTTCCTCCTCCTCAAAGCCACATTCCTCCTCTGACTCCTCTTCCTCAGACTCCTCTTTCAGCGTTGCCGCAGGTCCAGCAAGCGATGCTGATAAGGCTGTTACTGGTGGTGATAGTGACCACAACTCTTCCTCTTCACGCTCATCTACGGCCTGATCCAGCACTCTTCGCAGGGCACGCTCCAGGAACAAAACAAATGGGATGATGTCGCTGATGGTGCCTTCGGTGCGACTGACTAGGTTTGTCACCTCCTCAAAAGGACGCATGAGCCTACAGGCATTGCGCATGAGCGTCCAGTAACGTGCAAAAAAATACCCAGCTCCGCAGAGGCTGTCCTAGCACCCCGGTAATACAAATACTCGTTGACTGCTTTTTCTTGTTGGAGCAGGCGGTCGAACATTAGGAGTGTTGAATTCCAACGTGTTGGGCTGTCGCAAATCAAGCGCCTCACTGGCATGTTGTTTCGCCGCTAAATATCGGAAAAGTGCACCATGGCCGCGTAGGAACACCTGAAATGACCACACACCTTCCTGGCCTGCTTGAGGACATCCTGTAAGCCTAGGTACTTATGCACAAAGCGTTGTACGATCAGATTCAACACATGTGCCATGCACGGCACATGTGTCAACTTGCCCAAATTCAATGCAGCCAACAAATTGCTTCCGTTGTCACACACCACTTTGCCGATCTCCAGTTGGTGCAGTGTCAGACACTGATCCACCTGTGCGTTCAGGCAGACAGGCGTGGTGGTCCAGTGTGACTCTCTGCTTTCAGGCAAGTCAACCCCAACATGGCGTGACACTGTCGTATCCGGGATGTGAAATAGCCCCTGGGGAGCTGGGGGGGTGCAGTTGATGTGGAGCAAGATGCAGCAGCAAAAGAGGACTCAGCCGAGGAGGTTAGCAAAGAGGATGGAGTAGGAGGAGTAGAGTAGGTGGCAGCAGGCCTGCCTGCAAGTCTTAGCGGTGTCACCAACTCCTCTGCAGAGCCACGCATTTCATGCTTGGCAGCCGTCAGCAGGTTTACCCAATGCGCAGTGTACGTGATATACCTGCCCTGACCTTGCTTTGCAGACCAGGAATCAGTGGTCAGATGGACCCTTGCCCCAACACTGTGTGCCAGACATGCCATGACTTCCTTTTCCACAATAGAGTACAGGTTGGGGATTGCCTTTTGTGAAAAAAAATTCAGCCGGGTACCTTCCACTGCGGAGTCCCAATAGCTACAAATTTTTTGAAGGCCTCAGACTCCACCAGCTTGTATGGTAAAAGCTGGCGGGCTAAGAGTTCCGACAAGCCAGCTGTCAGACGCCGGGCAAGGGGGTGACTCTGTGACATTGTCTTCTTACGCTCAAACATTTCCTTGACAGACACCTGACTGTGGGCAGATGAGCAGGAACTGCTGAAGGTGAGAGGCGGAGTGGCAGGTGGTTGAGAGGGGCAAGGAGGACAGCAGTGATTGATGTGGCTGAAGATGCTGGACCAGGAGGAGGATGGTGGCTTTGAGTTTGTGTGCTGCTTGTACTCATCATGTGTTGATCCCATAGGCGTTTGTGATGTGAGATCATGTGCCTTCGCAAAGCAGTTGTACCTAGGTGGGTGTTGGACTTCTCACAACTCAGTTTCTTTTGGCACAGGTTGCAAATGGCATCGCTGTTATCAGAGGCAGACACACAAAAAAAATTCCACACTGCTGAGCTTTGCAATGACGGCATTCTGGTGGTGGTAACAGCATGCGTTGATTGGCGTGCTGTCTGGCTGACCCCGGGTGCCGATACATGCTGTCTGACTGTGCCACTAGCTCCTTGCGACGACCTCCCCCTGCTTCCAACTCGTCTCCTCCTCCTCTCTGTCTCCCCATCTGAACTTTCCCCCTGTTCTTTTTCTCCTTGAGCGGGCACCCACGTGACATCCACGGACACATCGTCATCATCAACCGCTTCACTTGTATCTGACAACTCAGCAAAGGAAGCAGCAGCGGGTACAACATCATCATCATCATCACACCGTACGTCCATGTGTGTAATGCTGCCTGACTGAGACATATCCCTGTTATCTACATCCTCTGGCAATAATGGTTGCGCATCACTCATTTCTTCCAACTGATGTGTAAATAACTCCTCTGACAGATCAAGTGAAGCGGCTGTGGTGCTAGTGTTGGTGGTAGCGGCAGGCAGGCGAGTGGTAACTTGAGAGGTGCCCGAAGCTGAGCTGGAGGAGGATGGTGTGTCAAGGTTCCAAGCGGAAGCTGTAGAAGATTGGGTGTCCTGTGTTAGCCAGTCAACTATGTCCTCAGAACTTTTCGAGTTCAGGGTACGTGGCCTCTGAACACTGGGCAATATTCTAGGGTCAAAGGAAATCACAGCACCACGACCACGACGACCCCTGCGTGGGTGGCCTGGCTCTGCCTGTCTTTTTTTTTTAGATTAGTGATACTATGCGTGCAAGGTAGTGTGCCACCCGATATGAGTGGTGGGCAGTGGGCACAGTACAGTCTGTGGGCCTGACACACACTGGCAGGCAACTGCAAATATATTACAGAGAAAAAATGGTATTACTTTTTTATCTGCAATCTACTGTGCAACCAGATATGAGTGGTGGGCACTGGCAGTGGGCACAGTACACTCTGTGGGCCTGACACACACTGGCAGGCAACTGCAATTATATTACAGAGAAAAAATGATATTACTTTTTTATCTGCAAGCTACTGGGCCACCAGATATGAGTGGTGGGCACTGGCAGTGGGTACAGTACACTCTGTGGGCCTGACACACACTGGCAGGCAACTGCAATTATATTACAGAGAAAACATTTTATTACTTTCTTATCTGCAAGCTACTGTGCCATCAGATATGAGTGGTGGGCACTGGAAGTGGGCACAGTACACTCTGTGGGCCTGACACACAATGGCAGGCAACTTCAATTATATTACAGAGAAAAAATTGTATTACTTTTTTATCTGCAAGCTACTGTGCCACCAGATATGAGTGGTGGGCACTGGCAGTGGGCACAGTACACTCTGTGGGCCTGACACACACTGGCAGGTAACTGCAATTATATTACAGAGAAAAAATTGTATTACTTTTTTATCTGCAAGCTACTGTGCCACCAGATATGAGTGGTGGGCACTGGCAGTGGGCACAGTACACTCTGTGGGCCTGACACACACTGGCAGGCAACTTCAATTATATTACAGAGAAAAAATTGTATTACTTTTATATCTGCAAGCTACTGTGCCACCAGATATGAGTAGTGGGCACAGTACACTCTGTGGGCCTGACACACTGGCAGGCAATTGCAATTATATTACAGAGAAAAAATTGTATTACTTTTTTATCTGCAAGCTACTGTGCCACCAGTCATGAGTGGTAGGCACTGGCAGTGGGCACAGTACACTCTGTGGGCCTGACACACACTGGCAGGCAACTGCAATATATATATATTTATATATATATATTTATATATATAAAAGGGAATAGATGGCGGCACTGGAAAAACAAATACTAGCGGGTGCTAAGTCCAGGGATATAGCTGCTTACCCCATATGGATAAAAACGAAAATCGGACAGCACTCCAAGTAAAAAAGCAATTGGTATATATGGGGTATATATAGTCCAACCCCTATTACATCACAATAAAAATCAATCAGCATTTCATGCAGAATTAAAGTGCAAATAGTGCATAAACAATTCATAAATACATACAAGATGTGCACAGCTCCTATGCGGTCAATCGCTTAAACATTAGATCATGTGTATAATAAGAGGCATACAAAATATACCATAAAGTACAAAAGATAATCAACAAATACATGTGTGCATCATTATCAATGTGGGAGGAGAGATGTGATGCAGTGATACAGAGAGGGAGTGGTGACATACCCCATACGATCCCCTGTGTCGCACACGCCAGTAACCGCTGAGTCCGGCGTTCGGATGTGGGTACTGCGCAGGCGCCAAGTTGCGTCAAAGGCTCACGGCATGACGTCACCACGTGCCGTTACGGGAGCATGCGTACCAATGCTAGGCCATTCTATCGGCCATTTTACAATAGGTATCCTTCTCTCCTCCCACATTGATAATGATACACACATGTATTTGTTGATTATCTTTTGTACTTTATGGTATATTTTGTATGCCTGTTATTATACACATGATCTAATGTTTAAGCGGATTGACCGCATATCAGCTGTGCACATCTTGTATGTATTTATGAATTGTTTATGCACTATTTGCACTTTATTTCTGCATGAAATGTTGATTGATTTTTATTGTGATGTAATAGGGGTTGGACTATATATACCCCATGATGCACTGTGTTCATTGCTTGAGAAAGGTTCTTATATGAGCTGAAATGTTGCCTTCCACATGGGTGAATAAACACCATTGCTTTTTTACTTGGAGTGCTGTCCGATTTTTGTCTTTATCCATATGGGGTAAGCAGCTATATCCCTGGACTTAGCACCCGCTAGTATTTGTTTTTCCAGTGCCGCCATCTATTCCCTTTTTTGTATACAGCTGGGGTGGCTGAGCACGGATTGTTATTGAATCTATTTTGAGATATTTTTTATCATGACGGACATTGATTTTCCATGTGGTTCTATGTACTCCCAGGAGGAGACTGACCGCATATTGCACGACATTGGGGAAGATGCTGCTTTTTTTAAATACTCCCTCTACCCATGAGCTCAAGAAAAAAAGACGGCTTCATTACGCTTGCACATGACCACACTTGGTGAATATTTTAAAGTACAAAGGATACCTCGTGGCATGAGGTCTAATCTGAGACCTAATTTATTTTCCCACAATACAGAGTTTTGTAAAAAATTTGAAGCTTTATCAAACAGATATTCTCTGGACTTTATTCTTTTGAACATTCAATACCTTCAACAGGAATTAACCACTATTGCCGGTGACATGGCAGATATTGACCTCACATTACGGACATTTATGTCTTCTGAGGAATATTCACAATTTTGTGATAATTTATTGGCCCATTTGACACGATCCAAGATGGAGTTAGAGGAAGGAAAAAGGTTTAAATGGAATCGAGACTCCAATGATTACAAAAAAGGGTACTGTGTACACCTGGCAGTCTGACAACGGCAATTTTAATCTCAAAGACCAAAGGAAGAAGAAAAGGAATTTGCAGCCAACTTCTGTGCAATCTGCCCTTTTTTTAGGGAACAACATGGATCCACAAATGAAAGACGTAGGCGGACCAGAAGAGGGGGTCGCAGACACCGTAGAACCTGTAAAATCCCGGAACAACAAAACCAGAGCACAGACCAACAAACCACAGATAAGCAACAGGAAGTGACGGTGATCAATCTGTCATCCAGGATACTCACCCCAGCTCAAGTGAGTGTTCTAAATATAGGACTTTATTTTTGTCCAATGTCTTCCTCCAATTGGTTTGATTTGGATACCGATCTATATGCATTTTTTCGTAGGATCAAGCTTAAAGTTTGGTTTAAAAACAAAACTCAGATCGCGGCGCCTCAGGCTAGCGAGTTCTCCCTGGGACGCCTCGATCTGTCCTTGAAAAGTTACTTTACCCCATATGTCAATGAGTCCTCTGTAGATGCATTTATTACTGCTGTAAAATCTGATATAGCAATATATAAATCGAGATGTAACAACAGTGCTCTCAAACATCCAAACCTTTCTAGGTTGGAGATTGAGGCACTGGATCAACTAAGAAGTGATCCCTCGTTGACAGTTAAACCTGCCGACAAGGGAGGCGCGGTGGTCATCATGGACACCAACAAATATGTGGCTGAGGTCAAACGTCAGCTTGATGATACAGATGTTTATTCTGTTCTTCAGGCTGATCCTAAATTTGAGATAGCAAAACTTATCAAGAGATGTCTGGCTGATGCGAATATGGCGGGCACTATAGATGATGATTTGTGTGAATTTCTTACCGTTGACCATCCGGTCACACTGGTTTTGTATATACTAAAGTGCACAAATCACTTAGTGACCCTCCTGGACGCCCGATTGTGTCCGGTTCGGGCTCCATTTTTAGCAGCATTGCGATGTTTCTTGATAAGGTTTTACGCGATTTTGCAATGGGGGCTGAGTCGTATATACAGGATACGACTGACTTCCTATGCAAGTTGAATATGATTGATCTTACTGGTGTCTATGAGGTCCACTTGGTATCCTTTGACGTCACGTCTTTGTATACCTCCATTGACCACAATTTGGGTCTAAGCGCCATTGAACATATGCTAGGTATTTCATCTTATACTACACCTGCTAAGATATTCATTATCGATTTATTGCAGATAATCTTGAGATACAACTATTTCCTGTTTCAGGACACATTTTTTCAACAAAAACGAGGCGTGGCGATGGGATCAAATGTAGCACCGACCTACGCTAACATTTTCATGTTCAAGCGATGTTCGCCGGGAACTGTTCGCCGGCGAATAGTTTGGGACATCTCAAATCACAATTGAATGGGTCCCACAATCGTTCCAAACCCTGTGCAGAAAAGAGATATATTGGATTTATCGCTTTAATTTCCTCACTCCTTTTGGCCTAAATGAGACACTAGAACATAATAATTACTAATAATATTTATTTATTTATATGTTAGTGTGTATATACAGTTAGGTCTATATATATTTGGACACTGACACAAATTTTGTGTTTTTTACCTGTTTACTAAAACATATTCAAGTTATAGTTATATAATGAACATGGACATAAAGTCCAGACTTTTAACTTTTACTTGAGGGTATCAACATTAAAATTAGATGAAGCTTTTAGGAGTTTCAGCTCCTTTACATGCGGCACCCTGTTTTTAAAGGGACTAAAAGTAATTGGACAATTGACTCAAAGGCTGTTTCATGGGCAGGTGTGGGCAATTCCTTCATTATTTCATTCTCGATTAAGCACATAAAAGGCCTGGAGTTGATTTGAGGTGTGGTGTTTGCATTTTGAAGATTCTCCATGCAGGTGAAACAAGCCATCCTCTTCGAAAACAGAATAAAAACATCTGATAAATTGCGACACTATTAGGAATGGTAAAATGTACAGACTGGTACATCCTGAGAAAGAAAGAAAGCACTGGTGACCTCAACAATACAAAAAGACCTGGATGTCCATGGAAGACAACAGTGATGGATGATGGCAGAATAATTATCATGGTGAGGAGAAACCCATTCACAACAGCCAAGCAAGTGAACAACACTCTCCAGGATATAAGCATATCAATATCCAAATCTACCATAAAGAGAAGACTCCATGAAAGTAAATACAGAGGGTTCACTGCACGGAGCAAGCCACTCAAACTTCAAGAATAAGAAGGCTAGATTGGACTTTGCTAAAAAAAATCTTTAAAAAACTGCACACTTCTGGAAGAACATTCTATGGACAGATGAAACCAAGATCAACCTCTACCAGAATTATGGAAAGAAAAAAGTATGGCAAAGGCATGGTACAGCTCATGATCCAAAGCATACCATATCATCTGTAAAACATGGCGGAGGCAGTGTGATGGCTTGGGCATGCATGACTGCCAGTGGCACTGGGTCCCTAGTTTTTATTGATTTGACACAGGACAGAAGCAGCTGGATGAATTCTGGGGTTTTCAGAGACATACTGTGTGCTCAAATCCAGCCAAATGCAGCCAAACTGATTGGTCAGCGTTTCATAATACAGATGGACAATGACCCAAAACATAAAGCCAAAGCAACCCAGGAGTTTATTAAAGCAAAGAAGTGAAATATTCTTGAATGGCCAAGTCAGTCTCCTGATCTGAACCCAATAGAGAATGCATTTCACATGTTAAAGACTAAACTTCAGACAGAAAGGTCCACAAACAAACAAAAACTGAAAACTACTGCAATAAAGGCCTGGCAGAGCATTAAAAAGGAATAAACACAGCATCTGGTGATGTCCATGAGTTCAAGACTTCAGGCAGTCATTGCTAACAAAGGGTTTCAGTATTAGAAATTAACATTTTATTTACAATTATTAAATTTTTTCCAATTACTTTTGAGCCCCTGAAATAAAGGGATTGAGTTAAAAAAAATGCTTTACCGTATTTTTCGCCCTATAAGATGCACTTTCCCCCCCCCCCAAAAGTGGGGGAAAAATAGCAGTGCGTCTTATGGGGCGAATGCTGCGATTTTGCAGAATTTTCAATGATACACCCGCCGCGATGCCGCGCGGCGGGTGTATCAGCTGTGAGGGAGGAGGGGCTGAGGGCCGGCATCTGCTTTTATAATGACAGCGGGGCCCTTGCAGTGACTGTATTCTACTACACGGTCCCCGCTCACTGTATAATCGTATCTGTAATAGTTAATTGTTATGTATATAATCGGGTAATCAGCACCTGTATTACTTACAACTACAAGCGCTCGGTAGCAGAGAGGAGGGAGGAGGCAGGCCGGGAGGACGGGCGCTGGCAGCGTGAGTAACTACGTCACGCGCCTGCGCCGCCCACTTTATGAATGAAGCAGGCGGCGTGGGCGCATGACGTAGTGACTCACGCTGCCAGCGCCTGTCCTCCCGGCCTGCCTCCTCCCTCCTCTCTGCTACCGAGCGCTTGTAGTTGTAAGTAATACAGGTGCTGATTACCCGATTATATACATAACAATTAACTATTACAGATACGATTATACAGTGAGCGGGGACCGTGTAGTAGAATACAGTCACTGCAAGGGCCCCGCTGTCATTATAAAAGCAGATGCCGGCCCTCAGCCCCTCCTCCCTCACAGCTGATACACCCGCCGCGCGGCATCGCGGCGGGTGTATCATTGAAAATTCTGCAAAATCGCAGCATTCGCCCCATAAGACGCACTGCTATTTTTCCCCCACTTTTGGGGGGGGGGGGGAAAGTGCATCTTATAGGGCGAAAAATACGGTAAAGCATTTTTTTTAACTCAATCCCTTTATTTCAGGGGCTCAAAAGTAATTGGAAAAAATTTAATAATTGTAAATAAAATGTTAATTTCTAATACTGAAACCCTTTGTTAGCAATGACTGCCTGAAGTCTTGAACTCATGGACATCACCAGATGCTGTGTTTATTCCTTTTTAATGCTCTGCCAGGCCTTTATTGCAGTAGTTTTCAGTTTTTGTTTGTTTGTGGACCATTCTGTCTGAAGTTTAGTCTTTAACATGTGAAATGCATTCTCTATTGGGTTCAGATCAGGAGACTGACTTGGCCATTCAAGAATATTCCACTTCTTTGCTTTAATAAACTCCTGGGTTGCTTTGGCTTTATGTTTTGGGTCATTGTCCAGACCGGGAGGCAGGCCGGGAGGACGGGCGCTGGCAGCGTGAGTAACTACGTCACGCGCCTGCGCCGCCCACTTTATGAATGAAGCAGGCGGCGTGGGCGCATGACGTAGTGACTCACGCTGCCAGCGCCTGTCCTCCCGGCCTGCCTCCTCCCTCCTCTCTGCTACCGAGCACTTGTAGTTGTAAGTAATACAGGCGCTGATTACCCTATTATATACATAACAATTAACTATTACAGATACAGTAATATACAGTGAGCGGGGCCCGTGTAGTAGAATACAGTCACTGCACGGGCCCCGCTGTCATTATAAAAGCAGATGCGACCCCCACCCCCTGTATTGAGGGTCATTCACTACAGGGACACTGTTATGGAGGGGATCTGTGGATGACACATAGCATAAGATGCTATATATGTGTAATCCACAGATCCCCCCCATAACTGTCATACACAGATCCCCATAACAGTGCCATCCAGAGACCCCAATAAGAGCCACCCACAGATCCCCCATAAGTGTCACCCACAGATCCCCCATAAGGGTCACCCACAGATCCCCCATAAGGGTCACCCACAGATCCCCCATAAGTGTCACCCACAGATCCCCCATAAGGGTCACCCACAGATCCCCCATAAGTGTCACCCACAGATCCCCCATAAGTGTCACCCACAGATCCCCCATAAGTGTCACCCACAGATCCCCCATAACAGTGTGTCACCCACATATCCCCCATAACAGTGCGTCACCCACAGATCCCCCATAACAGTGCATCACCCACAGATCCCCTATAACCGTGCGCCATCCACAGACCACAATTAGTTCAAAACCCACCAAAAGCACACCTTTTGGTTCAAAATATTTTTTTTCTTATTTTCCTCCTCAAAAACCTAGGTGCGTCTTATGGGCCGGTATTATAGGGCGAAAAATACGGTAGTTCCTCACATTTTTATGCAATAATTTTTTTCAACCCACTGAATTAAAGCTGAAAGTCTAACCTTCAACTGCATCTGAATTGTTTTGTTCAAAATCCATTGTGGTAATGTGCAAAATAAATATTAAAAAAAATGTTGTCTCTGTACAAATATATGTACCTAACTTTGTATGTAATGTTTTTTTTCACTTGCATACATTTATGCAACTAAATTGATGAGTTTGAAAACAAATACAATTCTTATTATTCATGACTTCTCCATTCCTATAGTTCTAATCTAATTTTCTTAAGGGCTCCTACACATGCACAGATTTAGACATGGACTTACATAGTGAAATAACAATTTTATTATAAAATGTCACTGTGGTCAACCATAGATTCCGTCTTTATATATTGTGTGTTAAAATAAGACATCACTGATGAAATATCAACATGTCTAATCCATTGAGGATTTGTATTTTCCATAAAATGAGAATAATGTCTGATGTGAGGAGTCCCAGGACACATTTTTCTACTATATTGAAGGATTTATTATGATAATTTATGTTGATTTAAGTGAAGGGCTACTTTATGTGACTGAACAGCAACAGTATTGGAATATATTTTACATGTGGATTTGGAGCTTTTGGTTTCAATAATTTTAAATAATTCTCAGATTAATGATAGAGTTGCCAGTGTTGGATTTTCAGATGCCACTTTTACATATAAATTAATTTAGTATTAAGGCTTCTTTCCTTTTTGAAAATTGTGATAAAGAGCAGTATGTTTGGTTTGACATTTGCTTGTGAAATACCATTCATATTAAAAAACAATTTGTTCTAGATTACAGCTAACATTCAAACTAGTTTAACATAAAATTAGCATATTTGAACATTAATGATTCTTCAAAACAATGGGACAGATTTACTAATATTGTATAAAAGTAAGGCTGTTTAAACTTAGGGTTCATACACATGAATGTGTGCCGCCCGTTCCATGCATTGTGGACTGCAAATTGCAGTCCCCAATGCACAAGCACAGTGTGGCTGGCGCAGACGGGTGCAGAACCATTCTACTTAAATAGATCCGTGATCCGTCCGCAACATGAAAACATCGAACAAGTGAAATTTTTTTGCAGAGCGGAGGCACGGACAGAAAACCCAGGGAAGCACTCCATAGTGCTTCTATGAGGTTCCATGCCTTCCGGATTGCGGACACATTTAAGTGAATGGGTCCGGATCCATAATGCGGTGCACAAACGCCTGGTGCTAGTATATTCTGGTCCTGCAGATTGCAGTTCTTAATAAACGGACACCATCTGCGTGGCTGGATCAGACAGATGCAGACCCATTTAAATTGAATAGGTCTGTGATCCGCCTATGCAGCAAAAATATAGAACAAGTTCTATTTTTTTGCAGTGCGGAGGTATGGAGAGAAAACCCATGGAAGCAGTGAGTAGTACTTCTATGGGGTTCCATGCCTTCCGGACTGCGGACCCATTCAAGTGACCCACAAACGTCTGGTTCCCGTATATTGCGAACCCGCTGTTTGCAGGCCACAATATAGGCACCGGCAAACAACGGTCGTGTGCATGAGCCCTTAGACAGAGTCCTAAACTGCAACAGCTTTATCACAGTACTTGATGCTTGTTGATGAATCTGCCACACAAACAGTATAAACGGTAAATTCTAACTTTACGCCACCTTTAATTTGGCTTAGTTTCATGCCAATAATGCAACAAAACTTTTCACATTTTTGTAACACTATGCCCCTTTCCCACAAAGTTAAGCTTGTTTCCGTGAGGTCCATAAAACTATATTGTACATAGAAGTCATGAAAGAAAAAAAACACCATAACACTAGAGATGGCCTTGCGGTTCGCCCGTTGGTTGTTTCGCAGTGTACTTTGCTCGTTCGCAGTTTGCTGGATAGGCGAACATATGGTGATGTCCGCCCGTGCCATATTCTTTTGCATTGTGCCAAACTTTGACCCATGACACATCCATCAGGTGGGACAGGACAGCCGATTCAGATGTTTCAGCACATGGACACACCCCCTACCCTATAAATAAACCCGATCTGGCCACCATTTTACATTCAGTCTTTTGCCAGTGTAGGGAGAGGTTGCTGTGTGGAGCAGGGACAGACTGTTAGAGACACCAAACGCTAGCTAATAAGGCCACAAAAGTCCTTTTAAGAACTGGTATAGGTGTGCTATCGATAGGTGTGATATACTGAGGGGTTTGATATACTTATAATATACTTTTTAACATAGAAAGTATATTATAGTGCATTTGTATTGTGCAGAATTTGTGTGCGGGGGTGTGATATTAATATAATAAAATTTTATATATAGTGCATGTGCAGCATTTGTGTGTGGTTCTGCTGAGATACCGCAGCTATACAGAGGGAGAAACGCTATTGGAACAACTAATTGCAACTGTTGTGATATACCAGTTGCCCCCCCCCCCCCAAAAAAAAAAAGCTGATTGAAGCAAGTGTAAGATATACCTATAATATCATTTATATACAGGGTGGGCCATTTATATGGATACGCCTTAATAAAATGGGAATGGTTGGTGATATTAACTTCCTGTTTGTGGCACATTAGTATATGTGAGGGGGGAAACTTTTCAAGATGGGTGGTGACCATGGCGGCCATTTTGAAGTCGGCCATTTTGAACACACCTTTTGTTTTTTCAATAGGAAGAGGGTCATGTGACACATCAAACTTATTGGAAATTTCACACGAAAAACAATGATGTGCTTGGTTTTAACGTAACTTTATTCTTTCATGAGTTATTTACAAGTTTCTCTTTGTTTACAGCCATTGACATGTCGCCGAGGTTAACACGTGAGGAGCGGATAGAAATTGGGTTGATGTCTGGTGAACGCAGTAACCGGGTCATTGCAGCAGATTTCAATGCAAGAAACCCTACGAGACCACCCATCTCCCATGCTACAGTTAGCAAACTGCTTGCTAAGTTTCGTGAAACTGGTTCAGTGTTGGATTTGCCAAAATGTGGACGCATGAAATCTGTCTCTAATGAAGAAACATCAGTGGCTGTCCTAGCTTCAATCAGCAAAAGCCCACAGCGTAGCACTCACCGCATGTCACTGGAGAGTGGCATTAGTCGAACATCCCTTCGGCGGATATTAGCTACTCACAAATGGCACCCTTACAAACACCAGCTACTGCAGCATCTCAATGAGGATGACCCAGATCGGCGCACTGAATTTGCAGAATGGGCAAAACAAAAATTGGAACAGGACCCTCAGTTTACGCAGAAGATTTTGTTCAGTGATGAGGCAAACTTTTATGTAAATGGTGAAGTTAACAAACAAAACCACCGCTATGTGTCTGACACTAACCCACATTGGATAGATCCCTCCAAGACTGTTGGAACAAAAAAATTGATGGTATGGTGTGGTATATGGGGTACAAAGATAGTGGGGCCATTCTTCATCAATGGAAACCTCAAGGCCACTGGATATGAGAAATTGCTACATGATGATGTGTTTCCCTCTTTATGCACTGAAGCTGGCACGTTCCCTGAGTTTTTCCAGCAGGATGGTGCACCACCACATTATGGGTGTCAGGTCCGAGCATTCCTAGATGAACAGTTTCCTGGAAAGTGGATTGGTCGTCGTGGGCCAGTTGAATGGCCCCCAAGGTCTCCCGTTCTGACCCCCTTAGACTTTTATCTTTGGGGTCATCTGAAGGCAATTGTCTATGCTGTGAAGATACGAGATGTGCAGCACCTGAAACTATGGATACTGGAAGCCTGTGCTAGCATTTCTCCTGCGGTGTTGCTATCAGTGTGTAAAGAGTGGGAGAAGAGGGTTGCATTGACAATCCAACACAATGGGCAGCACATTGAACACATTTTATAAGTGGTCAGAAACTTGTAAATAACTAATGAAAGAATAAAGTTACGTTAAAACCAAGCACACCATTGTTTTTCGTGTGAAATTCCCAATAAGTTTCATGTGTCACATGACCATCTTCCTATTGAAAAAACAAAAGTTGGATTCAAAATGTCCGACTTCAAAATGGCCGCCATGGTCACCACTCACCACCCATCTTGAAAAGTTTGCCCCCTCACATATACTAATGTGCCACAAACAGGAAGTTAATATCACCAACCATTCCCATTTTATTAAGGTGTATCCATATAAATGGCCCACCCTGTATAGTGCATTTGTATTGTGCAGCATTTGTGTGTGGTTCTGCTGAGATACTGCAGCTATACAGAGGGACAAACACTATTGGAACAACTAATTGCAACTGGTGTGATATACCAGTTGCCCCCCAAAAAAAACTGATTGAGGGAGGGGTGTGATATACTTATAATATAATTTCTATATAGTGCATTTGTATTGTGCAGCATTTGTGTGTGGTTCTGCTGAGATACCGCAGCTATACAGAGGGACAAATGCTATTGGAACAACTAATGGCAACTGGTGTGATATATCTGTAGTTGCCCGAAAAAAAAACTGATTAAGGGGTTTGATATACCTGCTTCCAGCAAATACTCATTAAGGGGTTCTATATACCTGCTTCCACAAATACTGCTCTTCTATAGGGACTTTGTCACAGGGCCATTTTGAAAATGACAGGCAGAGGAAGAGGCAGGCCATTCCGCAGGGGTGGTAGGGGTCGGGCATGTTTACCAGGCTGGAGCCTAAGTGGGAAGTTGGAGAAGGTGCATGCGATTACGCCAAAGGACGCACCAGAGTTGGTTGAGTGGCTCACTCAGCCTTCCGCTTCTGAATCCTTACCATCCTCTGTATCTGCACCTTCCTCACTCTCTGCTGTGTGCACCCCCAAAGACACCACCACCACCATAGCCCCTCCACTCGAGTCAGAGGACTTATTTTCACATAAATTTCCAGACCTTTCTGATTCGCAGCCATTCTTGGCATCGGATGAGGAAGAGGAGGTAGCAACGGCCGCTACCCAGCGGTCTGGCGACAGTACCCAGATCAGCCCAAGGAGGGTGGTCCTCGCTGTTGCTGATTACTCCGAGATCTCTAATATCAGTGGTGGTGAAGGTGACGTGTCGATGGAAGTCACATGGGTGCCCACAAGAGAGGAAGAGGACGGGAGCTCAGAGAGAAAGACGTAGCAGGAGAGAGGGAAGAGAAGGAGTAGAAGCAGGCAGAAATTGCAGTGCACAGGAGGCAAAAAGCAGACTGCAAATGTATCTGGAGCGAGCCATCCACCATGCACTGTCACATCTGGCGCTCCCAGGATGCCGGCACATGGCTCCGCAGTGTGGGCTTTTTTTTTACGTGTCAGCTGCTGACAATAGTGTTGCCACCTGCAGCCTGTGCTGTCAACGGATAAGTTGCGGTAAGCCCAACACTCACCTAGGGACAACCGCCTTATGAAGGCACCTGGCCTCCCATCACCGAGCCCAGTGCGAGCAACACCGTCAAAACCCACAAAGCCACACTGCCGGCGCTCCACTTCCTGCCTCTTCTCCTTCTCATCTCTCCTCTCATTTGTCCTCCACTCCACCTTCCACCATGCCATCGTTGCGTTCATCTGGCAAAATGCAGGCTCCGTGGCCCAAATGTTTGAACATATAAAGTTGATGACGCGGATAACCCTCTTGCCCAACGGCTGACCTCTGGCTTGTCGGAACTGCTAGCCCACCAACTACTGCCATATAAACCGGTGAACTCGGAGGCCTTTCGAAAATTTGTAGCCATTGGCACACCGCAATGAAAGGTCCTCGGAAGGAAATATTTTTCCCAGAAGGGTATCCTATAGCTATATGGCCATGTTCAGCGGCAAGTGAATGTATCTCTGGCACACAGTGTAGTTGCCAAGATACATCTGACCACAGACACATGGTCTAGCAAACATAGACAGGGAAGGTACATAACTTTTACTGCCCACTGGATGAACCTTCTGATGGTACCAGTGTGGATTTGGTGTACCGCCACAGATTGCATGCAGGCCTGCCTCTTCTTCTCCTCCTCCTACTCCATCCTCCGTCTCCTCCTCGGCTGACTCCTCCTTTTCCATTGATACTGCCTCTTCCGCTGCACCCCCCAAGCTCCCCAGAACCTATTTGACTTGCCAGGTGAGACATTGCCATGCTGTGCTGCGGCTGTTGTGCCTGGAAGCCAAGAGCCACACCGTTCCTGCACTCCTTTCAGCTCTGCGGTCAGTGGCTAACCCCGCTCAATTTGACAGTTGATAAAGTGGTGTGCGACAACGGTGCCAATCTGCTGAGCGTGTTGAAACAGGGAAAAAAGACACACATGCCGTGCATGGCACACGTACTGAACTTAGTTATGCAGTGATTAGTTGCCAAATACCACGGGGTCCAGGACGTCTTTCAGCAGGCCAGGAAAATCTCTGGCCATTTTATAAGATCTTACACGACCATGGTTCGCTTTGCTGACGTTCAGTGACGACACCACTTGCCCATCAGACATCTGATTTTTGAATGTCCGATGCCCTAGAATTCCACCTTGTATATGCTTGATAGGCTGCTCCAGCAGAATCGTGCCATTAACGACCACCTGTATGAACTCTGCAGCAAGACAGGTTCTGGGGAGCTTGGCTTCTTTTCACCACATCAGTGGCTGCTCATGCGCGATGCATGCAGACTTCTGCAGCCATTTGA
The DNA here is from genome assembly GCF_905171765.1 of Bufo bufo. Lineage (NCBI taxonomy): Eukaryota > Metazoa > Chordata > Amphibia > Anura > Bufonidae > Bufo > Bufo bufo. Next base: position 91,283,208 of record NC_053394.1, read on the forward strand.
TGAGGTCACCAAACTGGTCAGTCGCAACCAGGGCGCCATCAGTGACATTGTACATTATGCCTTCATTCTGGAGCGTGAATTGCATTATATCATTGATCAAGCCATCAAGGAGCAGGAGCAGGAAAATGAGGAAGTCGCAATGCTGAATGATTTCCCGGGGGGGGGGGGGGGGGGGGGCTACTCCATCTGAGACAAGTCAGCAGAAGTCTGAAGAGGAGTTAGAGGGGGAGGAGACCGAGGACAACATTCTTCTGGGCGATGAGCAGGAGCCATGCCGCTCCACCGCTTCCATTTTAGTACAAATGGGGGCATTCATGCTCCAGTGTTTGAAGAGGGACCCCCGTATAAAAAGCATAAAGGGCAAGGACCAGTACGGGGTAGCAACTTACTTAGACCCCAGGTACAAACACAAAATGGCAGACATGTTACCAGCATCACCGAGGGCTGTCAGAATGCAGCATTTTACAGGCCTTGCTTCGAGAGATGCTGCATTCTGCTGTTGCGGATGCTGGCAGAGGAATTTCCACCCACAGAGAAACAGTTGCAGGTACCAATTCTACCGCGCATGCAAGAAGAGGGCGGTTTGAAGATGTGTAGGTCATCATTCTTGCAGCCAACCCATCGACAGCTGCCCTCCAGATCCAGCCCCAGGGAGCCAAAACCGACAGGTGTCCGACTACATCGGGTTAACGGCTGATGTGGACACTCTGAGAAGCGAGGAACCGCTTGACTACTTGGTGTGCAGGCTTGACCTGTGGCCAGACCTGGCACAATTTGCCATGGAACTCTTGGCTTGCCTCTCGTCGAGTGTCCAGTCCGAAAGGACGTTCAGAGCAGCAGAGGGGTTCGTGACCGATAAGCGCACTTGCCTAGCTTACGACAGTATGGACTACCTCACATTTCTAAAAATTTATGAGGCATGGATCTCGGAGGAATTCAATACCTGTGACGACCACGTTTAATTGCATTTCACCTATTACCATTGTTTTTTTTTTCAAGAGGGGGGATTTTGTTAACCATGATTTTAATCCAATTTTATATTTTTAGTTTTTTTAAACATATGTTTTTGACATGTATTTGTATTGGCCTGCAGTAAAATTGATATCCAATGACTGTCTAATATACCTCCAGCCACATAATGACTTGATCTTTCCTGTACGATGAATGCATAATTTTTGGGGCCTTTAATGTATCTGACCAACAGTAAAATTGTTATACAGTGACCGCCTAATGTACCTCCAGCCACATAATTACTTGATGTTTTCTGTCCGGTGAATGCCTAATGTTTGGGGTCTATACTCCACTGGCCTGCAGTAAAATTGATATCCAATGACCGTCTAATATACCTCCAGCCACATAATCACTTGATCTTTTCTGTACGTTGAATGCATAATTTTTGCGGCCTATTATGTAACTGGCCAACAGTAAAATTGTTATACGGTGACTGCCTATTGTACCTCCAGTCACATAATCACTTGATCTTTTCTGTACGGTGAATGCAGAATTTTTGGGGCCTGTAATCTAACTGGCCAACAGTAAAATTGTTATACGGTAACCACCTAATGTATCTCCAGCCACATTATCAATTGTTCTTTTCTGTATGGTGAATGAATAATTTTTGGAGTCTGTAGTCCACTGGCCTGCAGTAAAATCGATATCCAATGACCGTCTAATATACCTCCAGCCACATAATCACTTGATGTTTTCTGTACAGTGAATGCCTAATGTTTGGGGCCTGTAATCTATTGGCCTGCAGTAAAATTGATATCCATTGACCGTCTAATATACCTCCAGCCACATAATCACGTGATGTTTTCTGTACAGTGAATGCCTAGTGTTTGGGGCCTGTAGTAAAATTGATATACAATGACCGTCTAATATACCTTCAGCCAAATAATCACTTGTTCTTTTCTGTACGGTGAGTGAATAATTTTTGGGGCCTGTACTCCACTGGCCTGAAGTAAAATTGTTATCCAATGACAGTCTAATATACCTCCAGCCACATCATCACTTGATGTTTTCTGTACAGTGAATTCCTAATGTTTGGGGCCTGTACTCCACTGACCTGCAGTAAAATTGATATACAATGACCGTCTGATATACCTCCAGCCACATAATCACTTAACGTTTTCTGTCCAGTGAATGCGTAATGTTTGGGGCCTGTTTTCTCGTGGCCTAAAATAAAAAATTTCAAGGCTCCAGCAGGGCACATTTTTTTGAGTTTCCCTTTAAGATGCATAAAAATGGGTTCTGATTAAAATACATATTTTTTGTGGGAATTTTTGCCATTGATCCCCCTCTGGTATGTCACTGTCCATGTTGTGGGACGATTTGTGCACTTCTAGAAAGTATTTGGTGGCTGAAAATATGACCTGAAGGTTTTTCAGGTTTGCCTGCTATTAAAGTGAATGGGGCCCGCCCCGAACTTGCGGTTCGCGAACATTTGATCGCGTTGGCGTGATTGCGTTCGCAAATTGTCCCAGCCGATGTTTGCCCATCACTAGTGTGGGATGGGGGACTACAGATGCTTGATATAAAATTGTCCCATTAAATAGACAGTTGTTATTACATGAATTATAATTATTGTACGTATAGGAGTTTAGGATATAAACACAAAAATATTTGACAGTTGGAGATGAACTAAAGTAGTTAAAGTTGCTGGCTTTTACATTCAAATTTACTATCTCAAATAATTTCTGCTAAAATAGAATGTTTCTCATTATGTATGTGGCTTGTGTTACAGAAGACTATTTAAACAGTCGCAGCACATGAAGCTATGAATTAGGGATAACATAATATGCAAGATATACATAGGCAGAAAACTAATTGAAAGGGTTATCCTCTGATTAATGTAAAAAATGAAACCAGACATTGTATAATACATGACAATATTTTTCTAACAAAGATAAAGCCAGCCCGGTACCACATATGGATTCCCACATCTCCACATTCTTTGCTCCAATTGCTCTGGTGGATTTATTTTAGTCTGGCAATGGCTAGTGGATGTAACTGTCTGCAGTACTATATATACTGTATATGTCAGATATGAATAAAAATAGGGAATGGGGTGCAAATGAAGAGAAATCTCCTCTTACCACCACTACAGGAGTGGAACCTTATAAAATATAATTAAATATTTACATCTCTTCTATATTTTTGACTCCTACTTTTGGCTTACAAATACTGGCCGAGGCTTATGCCAATTTGTATCTGTTCGGGCCATTCATGCCTGAATGAGTTTTTTTTTTTAAGTGGCATGCAGGACTTTAACGGCCTCTATCACACGGTTAGTATTTGGATAATTTTTTTTTCTGTTTCTCTGATGGATAAGAAGAACGGAAAAACGGTGATGTGAACATGGCCAATAGTGACAATAGTGGCCCCATGACAGAGTGGGGAGGGGGGGCATCAGCAGAGGCATATAGCACAATGAAGCACCATGGTGGCAGATCACAGTAGTAGCAGAACCCCAAACAGCAGTGTGATAGCAATGTCCAGTGGCATGCATATCATTGTAAAAATGTTATATGTATATCAGTAGGCCCAGAATTCTATGGCAGTAGAAGCTGCAGGTGGGTGGCATCAGGTGGGTGGCAGCAGCACATGGCCAGAAGTAACATCCAATTTTGCAAAATATTCCAGTGTGGCAGCACACTACAGTATGATCATTAGTGGCAGAATTATCTATTCTGTTGCATCAGGCATCAGGCCTCCTCAAAATCCTGGTTGATCCTCACTAGAGTTGAGCAGACACCTGGATGTTCGGGTTCGACGGGTTTGGCCGAACTTCACAAAAAAGTTCGAGTTCGGGACCCAAACTTGACCCCGAACCCAATTCAAGTCAATGGGGACCCGAAATTTGAGCACTAAAATGGCTGTAAAAATGTCATGTAAAGGGCTAGAGGGCTACAAATGGCATCAAAATGTGGTTAAGAGCATGGCAAGTGCTCTGCAAACAAATGTGGATAGGGAAATGACTTTAAATAACATAAAATACGTAAAAATAAAAAATAATAATCTTGATCTAGGACAGGCATCCTCAAACTGCGGCCCTCCAGCTGTTGTAAAACTACAACTCCCACAATGCCCTGCTGTAGGCTGATACCAGTAGGCTGTTCAAGCATGCTGGGAGTTGTAGTTTTGCAACAGCTGGAGGGCCGCAGTTTGAGGATGCCTGATCTAGGAAAACGAGGTTCATATGGAGTAGGAGTTTGAGGAGGCGGTGGATGTGGCGGTGTAGGTGGAAGCGGCGGTGGAGGAGGAGGTAGATTACACTGTTTTTTGGTTTTAAATTTATTTATATTTTTTTAAATTAGGGTACACCCCAAAACATTGGGAAATATAACCTGTGATAACCCCCCCAGTCGTGCTAAACACACGTTCAGACAATACACTGGCTGCAGGGCAGGCCAGCACCTCCAAGGCGTAAAGGGCAAGCTCACGCCATGTGCACAATTTGGAGACCCAGAAGTTGAAGGGGGCAGACGCATCATTCAGTACGTGTAGGCATGTGCACACATACTGCTCCACCATGTTGCACGTCCCCGTGATGTCCACGATTCAATTGGATATCTTCTCTATCAACTTTTGATGTTCTTTTATGCGCCTACCATGGTGATCATGGGTGGCGGGGAATCAGGATTCCAGGCCGGAGAGGGAGCCTGAGAAAGGGATACCACACCCAAGGGAGGTCAATGGATGAAATTAAATGTAATCGAGCGGAAATGTGGGACAAAGTATTGAAGCATAAGCTTCCAAGTTAAGGAGGGGGCGTGCGGCAATTACCCATTCCCGACGGGGAGGTAGTGACGATAAATACCAATACAGGACTCTTAGGATGCCCTGTTATTGGAACGATTAATAAAAAATTATAGGGAATGTCACTGGGTATTTTGGATTTGGAAACGTTAGCCAGGAGAGGCCCTGCTGCCGCTTTGTTGACTCTAGATAACTTCTGCCTGATCGCACGTCCCTGTGAGGTCCACCATCCATTTGGATATCTTCTTTATCAACTTTCAATGTTCTTTTCTGAGCCTACCATGTTGATCACGGTTATTGGCGAATCAGGCTTCCACGCCGGAGAGGGAGCGTGAGAAAGGGAGATCTCATCCAAGGGAGGTCAATGGCTGCAATGGGATGAAGCAGAAATGTGGGACAAGTTATAAAAGCAGAAGGATCGAATGAAAGGGCCAATTGAACGAATTTTAAAAAGTCCCTGTCACCTATGCAGAGCAGGGTTTTTTCATCGCCAGAAATGGGTTAATGTCACCCTCCAATGGAACAGATTATTTTTTAAAATTTCGGTCCCTGTCACCTATGCAGAGCAGGGGGTTTATTCACAGCAGAAAATTGCAAAATGTCAACCCAAGAATGTAACCGAAAAATTTGTGAAATTTATTAACCTGTCTACTAGGTAGAGCAGGGGTCTATCACAGCGAAAAATTGTTGAATGTAACCTGAAAATGTAACAGACAAATTAGTGATATTTTTTTTTACCTGTCTACTAGGTTGAGCATGGGTATATCACACCCAAAATTGGTGAATTTCACCCGAAAATGTAACAGACAAATTAGTGATTTTTTTTTAACATGTCTACTAGGTTGAGCATGGGTATATCACACCCAAAAATTGGTGAATTTCACTCGAAAATTTAACAGACAAATTAGTGAAATGACGTAAAATAAAATGAAATACGTACAAATTGAAAAAAAAAAAATAGATTTATGAGGTGAAGGTCCATATGGAGTAGGAGTTTGAGGAGGCGGTGGACCTAACGGTGTAGGTGGAAGCAGCAGTGGACGACGACGAGGTAGCCAACACTGGTTTTTGGTTTAAATTTTCATTTTTTTTCTTTATTTTTAGGGTACACTCCAAAAGAGTGTGAAACATCCAAAATACAAGAATGAGCAATTGCGCTGTAGTGTGACAATGGCTGGTTAAGGCCGATATACATGTCTATTCTGCACAAGGTACGGAATAGTCCTGTGGGATCCATGCCTGTTTCATTTTAATGAACGTGAGCTTGTCCACATTGGCTGTGGACAGGCGGCTGCACTTGTCTGTGATTACGCCCCCTGCCGTGCTAAACACACGTTCAGATAATACACTGGCTGCAGGGCAGGCCATCACGTCCAAGGCGTAAAGGGCAAGCTCAGGCCATGTGCCAAATTTGGAAACCCAGAAGTTGAAGGGGGAAGACCTGTCATTCAGTACGTGTAGGCGTGTGCACACATACTGCTCCACCATGTTGGTGAAATGCTGCCTCCTGCTAAGACGTTCCATATCAGCTGGTGGTGCTGGTTGTTGTGGTGTGCTGACAAAGCTTTTCCACATTTTGGCCATGCTAACCCTGCCTTCTGAGGTGCTGGCGGTGCCCCAGCTGTGTTGGCGACCTATTCCTCCTCCTGTGCCTTCGCCTTGTGCTTCCACTGTGCCCTCGTTGTCAGGTAGGAATGCCACCAGCAGCGCGTCTACCAGTGTGCACTTGTACTCGCGCATCTTACGATTAGTGATGAGCGGGAGGTGCCAAATTCGATTTCGACGAAATTCGCGAATATTCGCTAGAAATCGAAATTCGTTTCATATTCGTCGAAATCGAATATTCGTCATTTTTCTAGTTATCCCGATTAATATGCGATTTAAATAATCGCGTATTGCGATTGTAACTTAAGGCTACTTTCCTATTGGTTTGATATCTAGAATTAGCGAAGATGACGAATATGACGAATATATTCATCATATTCCTCAAAACGAAGATAACGAAGTATTCTCCATCTTCGTTTTAGCTACCTATTGGTCAACATCGCTAATTCTAGCAATCAAATAGGAAAGTTGACTATAGAGACAGCTGTGTTTAATTCGCTATGCGATTATATTACTTTGCTTTTTTTATAAATAGAATAATTATAATAATTATCAAGTATTAAAATTATTCTATTTATAAAAAAAAAGCAAAGTAATATAATCGAATAGCGAATTAAACACAGCTGTCTCTATAGTCAACTTTCCTATTTGATTGCTAGAATTAGCGAAGTTGACGAATAGGTAGCTAAAACGAAGATGGAGAATACTTTATTATCTTCGTTTTGAGGAAGATGACGAATACATTCGTCATATTCGCTAATTCTACAAAGCCAACTATAGTAAACCAGGTCTAAGTTGAAATCGCAATGCGATTAATTCAAGTTATATTAATCGCATTGCGATTTCAACGTAATTCTCAAATCTGACAGTACATTCTAGTATGGAGACGTTCCCATGGTGATGGGGACGCTCCATGAGCACGGAAGTCGGCAGAAGCGGCAACGGGCACTATCTGGAGCAGCCAGGAAGCCAGGAATCCTAAGGACAGGTAAGAACTACTTTTGGGAAGTGGGAAAGAAAAAAATATAACAATATAAAAATAAAAATAAAGAATATTCGAAATAGTGAATTTATAGCACTATATTCGAAATATTCGCGAATTAGCGAAGTGCCGATATTCGGTAAAAAAAATCGATATTCGAATATTTGCGCTCAACACTACTTACGATCCCTCTCCAGTGAGAGAATTAAGGATGGTATGTTGTCCTTGTAATGGGAATCCAGCTGCGTGGCCACCCAGTAATCAGCACAAGTTAGAATGTGGGCAACTCGGCGGTCATTGCAGAGACACTGCAGCATATAATCGCTCATGTGTGCCAGGCTGCCCAAAGGCAACGAAAAGCTGTCCTCTGTGGGAGGTGTATCGTTTGTGTCCTCTGTAGCCCCCCTTGTCATCCTCCAGAACTGTGCCTTGGCTGGACAATTGTGTACCTGGCGTTTTTGGGTACAGGAACCCACCCTCGGAGCCACTTGTGAATGACTGGCCGGAAACCCTAAGAAATGATCCCTCTTCCTCCTCCTCTTCCTGTGCCAAATCCTCTTCCATCATCACCAGCAGCAATTTTTCAAGGTGGTATAGAAGTGGGATAGTAACGCTGAGAATAGAGTTATCGGCACTGGCCATGTTGGTGCAGTACTCAAAACAGAGCAACAAGGAACACATGTCTCGCATGTAGGCCTAGTCATTGCTGGTGAAGTGGTTCAGAGCGACTCACCCGTGCGTGCTGCAGCTAAAATTCCACTATTGCCTGCTGCTGCTCGCACAGTCTGGCCATTACGCTGCAGCGCTGACAGGCAAGCAGCAGCAGGGTGAGAACATCTAAAGCGCGCCCAGATGTCCCGCACTTTATGCAGCAGCTCTGACATATCGGGGTAATTTTTAAGGAATCTCTGCACCACCAAATTCAGCACATGCTCCAGGCAAGGGATGTGGATCAGGCTAGTCCCAGAGCTGCTACCATATTTTGCCAATTATCGCACACCACCAGGCCGGGCTTGAGGCGCACTGGCACCAACCACTTATCGGTCTGTTGTTCAAGGCCCATCCACAGCTCCTGCACGGTGTGGGGTTTGTCCCCCAAAACATATAAGTTTTAAAACTGCCTGCTGCTGTTTACCCCTGTCTGTGCTGAAGTTGGTGGTAAAGGTATTACGCTGACTGGATGAGGAGCCGGTAGAGGATGAGGAAGCAGAGTAGGAGGAGGAAGCAACAGGAGGCAAAGAGAAGCGCCCTTTAATCCTCGGTGGTGGAAGGACATGCGCAAAACTGCTATCCGCCTCAGGCACAGCCGCCACTGCATTTACACAGTGTTCTGTTAGGGAGATATAACATCCCTGACCGTGCTTACTGGTCCACGTGTCCGTAGTGGGGTGCACCTTGCCACAGATGGCGTTGCGCAGTGCACACCTGATTTTGTCCCCCACTTGGTTGTGCAGCGAAGGGATAGCACGCCTGGAAAAGTAGTTGCGGCTGGGCACGACGTACTGTGGGACAGCCACCATCATAAGGCTTTTAAAGCTCTCCGTCTCCACCAGATGGAATGACAGCATTTTAAAGGCCAGTAATTTTGAAATGCTGGCATTCAGGGCCATGGATCGCGGGTGGGAAGGGGGGTACTTCCTCTTCCGATCCAGTGTTTGGGAGATGCTTAGTGACCCAGGTGGTGGTGTTGCTGGCAGATCCTCTGTTTGCGGGGTGGCAGGTGGCACTGTCACTGCAGAGGTGGATGAAGAGGCCGAGACTGCAGCAGAAGAGGAAGCAGGAGGAGCCAGAGAACTTTCTTGGTTTTTGAGGTGTCTGTTCCACTGCAGCTCGTGCTTTGCACTTAGATGCCTGGTCATGCAGGTTGTGCTCAGGTTGAGAACGTTTATGCCTCGCTTCGGGCTCTGATTGCACAGCGTGCAAACCACTTGTGTCTTGTCGTCAGTAAATTGTCTGAAGAACTGTCACGCCAGGGAACTCCTTGGAGCTGGCTTTGGTGTGCTCGATCCCTTGCTGGGGTGGGCAGTAGCAGGCGTACTGTCTAGAGGACGGCCACTCCACTTTTGCACCCTGCTTCCTCTTCTGCTGTGCTGGTGGCTCTGTGCGACCACCGCCTCTTCCCCTGAACTACACAGGTCACTCGCATGACCTTGATTCCATGTGGGTCGAGGACCTCATCATCCTCCACATCATCTCCCATCCAGTCTTCACCCCTACCCTCCTTGTCAGTCTGCACACTTTCGAAAGCCCCAGCAGTTGGCACCTGTGTTTCATCATGATCCGAGACGTGCTGCGATGGTCCTCCCATGTACCCATCTTGAAACATAAGTGGTTGGGCATCGGTGCACTCAATCTCTTCCACTTCTGGGGCAGGGATAGGTGGATGGCCCTGGGAAACCCTGCTAACAGAGACATCAAAAAGCAGAAGAGACTGCTGCATGACTTGGGGCTCAAACTGCTTGGCTGATTTGCAAGGGGATGAGGTGAAAGACTGATGGACATCGGCTGCAGGTCCAAACTCTGATCTTTTAGCAGGAGACTGGGTGGAAGACAATGTGAAGGAACTGGAGGCACTATCAGAAACCCAATCTACTATCGACCTGTACTTGTTCTGGCCTCACCAATCATAGAGCCGCATTAGACCTGGCCAAATACCGCTGCAGGTTCTGTCGCCTACTCGCACCTTAGGAAGGGGTTTTACTTGTGCGTGTAGCTGGTTTAGATCGACCACGTCTTCTTCCTGCAACAGGAGCTCCACCAGCAGCATCATGACCTGGGCCACGTCCCTTATTTGACACTCTCCTCATATTTCTTAAATTTAGGATCTTGCCCTTAATGGGTGTTTTATTAATAGCAGAATAGAACGACAGTATGCAAATGGTGTATCTCACACGTACCGATGCAGACAAGGCCGCAATTAAAGATTTTAGCCCTTTGCATGCTGCTGTGCTATTCTGGTGTTAAGCAAGCACCCATTTTGGGCAAAAATCTTAATTTGCGGTCTTTGCTGCATCTGTCATTGTGAGATACACCCTATAGATACTGTTTTTCTATTCTGTTATAAAAAAAACACCCATTTTGGGCAAGATCCACTCTGGTCGTGGTGCTGCTGGTAGAACTCCTGTTGCAGGGAGAGGACGTGGTCGATCTGTGCCAGCTACACGCACAAGTGAAACACCTTACTCAGGTGCGAGTAGGCGACAGAACCTTCAGCGGTATTAGTTCGGGCCTAATGCGGCTCTAGGAATGGTGAGGCCAGAACAAGTACCGGCGATAGTAGGTTGGGTTGCTGACAGTGCCTCCAGTTCCTTCAAATTGTGTCCCACCCAGTCTCCTGCTGAAAGATCAGAGTTGGCACCTGCAGCCAATGTCCATCAGTCTTTCCCCTCACCCCCTTGCAAATCAGACAAGAAGTCTGAGCCCCAAGTCATGCAGCAGTCTCTTCTGATTTTTGATGACTCTGCTAGCAGGGTTTCCCAGGGCCAACCACCTATCCCTGCCTCAGAAGTGGAAGAGATTGAGTGCACCGATGCCTAACCACTTATGTTTCAAGATGAGTACATGCGAGGACCACCGCAGCACGTCTCAGATGATGATGAAACACAGGTGCCAACTGCTGTAGCTTTCTGCAGTATGCAGACGGACAAGGAGGGCAGGGGTGAAGACTGGGTGGAAGATTATGTAAAGGACGATGAGGTCCTCGACCCCACATGGAATCAGGTCATCCGAGTGACCTGTGTAGTTTGGAGGATGAGGCGGTGGTCGCACAGAACCACCAACATAGCAGAAGAGAGAGCAGGGTGCAAAAGCACGCCTGCTACAGCCCAACGTAGCAAGGGACCGAGCACACCAAAGCCAGCTCCAAGGAGTTCCCTGGCATGGCAGTTCTTCAGACAATGTGCTGACGATACAAGACACCAGTGGTTTGCACGCTGTGCAATCAAAACCTGAAGCGAGGCATAAACGTTCTCAACCTGAGCACAACCTGCATGACCAGGCATCTAAGTGCAAAGCACGAGCTGCAGTGGAACAGACACCTCAAAAACCAAGAAAGTTCTCTGGCTCCTCCTGCTTCCTCTTCTGCTGCAGTCTCGGCCTCTTCATCCACCTCTGGAGTGACAGTGCCACATGCCACCCCGCAAACAGAAGATCTGCCAGCAACACCACCACCTGGGTCACCAAGCATCTCTACAATGTCCCACGGAAGCGTTCAGCTCTCCATCTACCAAACACTGGATCGGAAGAGGAAGTACACCAGCAACACCTGAGACCGGGGCCATGTCCCCCTCTCATATTTCTCAAATTTAGGATCTTGCCCAAAATTGGTGTTTTTTTAATACCAGAATAGCACAGCAGTATGTAAAGGGTGTATCTCACAATGACATATGCAGCAAAGGCTGCAAAATTAAGTTTTGTGCCCTAAATGGGTGTTTTTTTAATAGCAGAATAGAACAACCGTATCTAAAGGGTGGATCTCACACGTACAGATGCATTCAATGCCACAAATTAAGATTTTTGCCCAAAATGGGTGTTTATTTAATACCAGAATAGCACAGCAGTATGTAAAGGGTGTATCTCACAATTACATATGCAGCAAAGGCTGCAAAATTAAGATTTTTGCCCAAAATGGGTGTTTTTTTTATACCAGAATAGTGCAGCAGTATCTAAAGCGTGTATCTCACACTGACAGATGCAGACAAGGCCGAAAATTAAGTATTTTGCCCTAAATGGGTGCTTTTTAAAATCCAGAAAATTATAGCTGTATTTCTAACTTAAATTGCACAGTGACTAATGCGGCAGAGGCCCCAGATGGAGGGTATTGCCAAAAATTGGTGTTTTTTAAAACCCAGAAAATTATTAAAGTATTTCAAGCTTGTTTTTAACAATCACAGATGCAGCAAAGGCTGCAATATTAAGTATTTTGCCCAAAATGGGTGTTTTTTGAATAACAGAATATAACAGCAGTATATAATGCTTGAATTTCACACGTACAGATGCAGCAAGGGCTGTACAATTGTGTATTTTGCCCAAAAAGGGTGTTTTTTTTAAAACCGAGAAAATTATAGCTGTATTTCTAGCTTAAAGGGAACCTGTCACCTGGATTTTGGGTATAAATCTGAGGACATAGGTTGCTAGATGGCCGCTAGCACATCCACAATACCCAGTCCTCATAGCTCTGTGTGCTTTTATTGTGTAAAAAAAACAATTTGATACATATGCAAATTAACCTGAGATGAGTCCTGTACATGAGATGAGTCAGGGAAAGGACTCAGCTCAGGTTAATTTGCATATGTATCAAATCGTTTTTTTTACACAATAAAAGCACACAGAGCTATGGGGACTGGGTTTTGCGGATGTGCTAGCGGCCATCTAGCAACCCATGTCCTCAGCTCTATACCCAAAATCCAGGTGACGGGTTCCCTTTAAATTGCACACTGACTAATGCGGCAGAGGCCCCAGATCAGGGCTGGGCCGACACAGAGGCTGGGGAGGCTCCAGCCTCAGGGCGCAGGCCAGCTCCCCAGCCTCTGGGCGGCAGGCAGGCCACTGAGTCAGAAGATCCGATGGTATATTCTAACCCCCAGGCGTTCCCATGATGACAGGGACGCTTGCCTGGGGGTTAGAATATACAGGGCCACGCCGCTCACAGGAGTACATTTATAAACTAATCAGTAACTATAACTTTAATCATTGCTCATTGCTGATCTCTTTACTTGGATTATTTGGATACCTTACTCTGTCTTAGCTCCGGTAATAGCAGGCAGTGCGGGGGGCAGTGCTCATTCACTAACGTCACGTGCCTGATCCTCTCACTAGGCGGCGCAGGCGCGTGACGTCAGTGAGTGAGCGCCGCCCGCCCGCACTTACTGCTGTTACTGGAGCTAAGACAGAGTAAGGTATCCAAGTTAAGAGATTAGCAATGATTAAAGTTACTGATTAGTTTATAAATGTACTCCTGTGAGCGTCGGGGAGGGGGATCTGTGGATGGCACTGTTTAGGGGAGGGGGATCTGTGGATGGCACTATTTAGGGGAGGGGGATCTGCGGATGGCACTATTTAGGGGAGGGGGGATCTGTGGATGGCACTGTTTAGGGGAGGGGATCTGTGGATGGCACTGTTTAGGGAAGGGGGAATGTGTGGATGGCACTGTTTAGGGGAGGGGGATCTGTGGATGGCACTGTTTAGGGGAGGGGGATCTGTGGATTGCACTATTTAGGGGAGGGGGATCTGTGGATGGCATTGTTTAGGGGAGGGGGATCTGTGGATGGCACTGTTTGGGGGGGGGATCTGTGGATGGCACTGTTTAGGGGAGGGGGGATCTGTGGATGGCACTGTTTAGGGGAGGGGGGATCTGTGGATGGCACTGTTTAGGGGAGGGGGATCTGTGGATGGCACTGTTTAGGGGAGGGGGATCTGTGGATGGCACTGTTTAGGGTAGGGGGATCTGTGGATGGCACTGTTTAGGGGAGGGGGATCTGTGGATGGCACTGTTTAGGGGAGGGGGATCTGTGGATGGCACTGTTTAGGGGAGGGGGATCTGTGGATGGCACTGTTTAGGGGAGGGGGGATCTGTGGATGGCACTGTTTAGGGGAGGGGGATCTGTGGATGGCACTGTTTAGGGGAGGGGGATCTGTGGATGGCTTGAATTTCACATGTACACATGCAACAAGGGAGATAAAATTGAATATTTTGCCCCAAAGGGATGTTTTTTAAAACCTAGAAGATTAAAACTGTATTTCTAGCTTAAATTGCACACTGACTAATGCGGCAGAGGCCCAAGATGGAGGGTATTGCCAAAAATGAGTGTTTTTTCAAAGCCAGAAAATGCCAGAAAATGATTGAAGTATTTCAAGCCTGTTTTAACAATAACAGATGCAGCAAAGACTGCAATATTAAGTACTTTGCCCACAATGGGTCTGTTTTTTACCAACAGAATATGACAGCAGTATATAACGCTTGAATTTCACACGTACAGATACAGCAAGGGCTGTAAAATTGAGTATTTTGCCCAAAAAGGGTGTTTTTTAAAACCCAGAAAATTATTGCTGTATTTCTAGCTTAAATTGCACACTGACTAATGCGGCAGAGGCCTCACATGGAGTGTATTGCAAAAAATGGGTGTTTTTTTAAAACCCAGAAAATTATTGAAGTATTTAAAGCTTGTTTTGACAATAAAAGATGCAGCAAAGGCTGCAATATTAAGTACTTTGCCCAAAAAGGGTGTTTTTTTAGTAACAGAATATGACAGCAGTATAGAACGATTGAATTTCACGCGCACAGATGCAGACAAGGCCGCAAATTAAGTATTTTGCCCAAAATGGGTGTTTTTTGAATAACAGAATATGACAGCAGCATATAACGCTTGAATTTCACATGTACAGATGCAACAAGGGCTGTAAAATTAAATATTTTGCCCCAAAAGGATGTTGTTTAAAACCTAGAAAAATTAAACTGTATTTCTAGCTTAAATTGCACACTGACTAATGCGGCAGAGGCCCCAGATGGAGGGTATTGCAAAAAATTGGTGTTTTTTAAAACCCAGAAAATTTTTGAAGTATTTAAAGCTTCTTTTAACAATAGCAGATGCAGCAAAGGCTGCAATATTAAGTACTTAACCACCTCAGCCCCCAGTGCTTAAACACCCTGAAAGACCAGGCCACTTTTTACACTTCTGACCTACACTACTTTCACCGTTTATTGCTCGGTCATGCAACTTACCACCCAAATGAATTTTACCTCCTTTTCTTCTCACTAATAGAGCTTTCATTTGGTGGTATTTCATTGCTGCTGACATTTTTACTTTTTTTGTTATTAATCAAAATTTAACGATTTTTTTGCACTTTCAGTTGTAAAATTTTGCAAAAAAAACGAGATCCATATATAAATTTTGCTCTAAATTTATTGTTCTACATGTCTTTGATTAAAAAAAAATGTTTGGGTAAAAAAAAAATGGTTTGGGTAAAAGTTATAGCGTTTACAAACTATGGTACAAAAATGTGAATTTCCGCTTTTTGAAGCAGCTCTGACTTTCTGAGCACCTGTCATGTTTCCTGAGGTTCTACAATGCCCAGACAGTACAAACACCCCACAAATGACCCCATTTCGGAAAGTACACACCCTAAGGTATTTGCTGATGGGCATAGTGAGTTCATAGAACTTTTTATTTTTTGTCACAAGTTAGCGGAAAATGATGATTTTTTTTTTTTTTTTTCTTACAAAGTCTCATATTCCACTAACTTGTGACATAAAATAAAAAGCTCTATGAACTCACTATGCCCATCACGAAATACCTTGGGGTCTCTTCTTTCCAAAATGGGGTCACTTGTGGGGTAGTTATACTGCCCTGGCATTCTAGGGGCCCAAATGTGTGGTAAGGAGTTTGAAATCAAATTCTGTAAAAAATGACCAGTGAAATCCGAAAGGTGCTCTTTGGAATATGGGCCCCTTTGCCCACCTAGGCTGCAAAAAAGTGTCACACATCTGGTATCTCTGTATTCAGGAGAAGTTGAGGAATGTGTTTTGGGGTGTCTTTTTACATATACCCATGCTGGGTGAGAGAAATATCTTGGCAAAATACAACTTTTCCCATTTTTTTATACAAAGTTGGCATTTGACCAAGATATTTGGTCATTCGCATCGATCAATGTGGACTCGCATCGATCAATGTGGATCTCTGGATGTCTGCCAGGACATAGGAGCTCCGCCCAACATCCATACCCACTTAGCTCGTATGCCCTGGCAAACCAGATTTCTCCATTCACATCAATCGATGTGGATGAATAAATCATTGCCGGGATTTTTTTTTTTATATATACAAAGTGTTTGCCAAAGTATATGAACACCGCCACCTCCTCAGCTCATATGCCTCGGCAAACGTATCTTTTACTGCAGAGGAGAAATCTCGTCTTGCAGCGCCGCATACACCGACTTGCGTGTAATCTGACAGCAGCGCAATGCTTCTGTCCGAATGCACATCAGTGCTGCAGCTAGTCGATCGTTTGGTCCACCTGGAAGGTAAAAAAAAAAAAAAGAAAAAACCAGGCCGCAACGCAATAACTTTATTAACTTTAGAACAGAACATATTAACTTTTTTTAACTTTTTTAACTTACCGGTAATTTTTTTTTTGTTTAGTTTTTTTTACCTTTATAGAACAAACCTCTCCTTCCCCATGGGACAATGTGCAAAGCGCAAATCGCCCAAAGATGTGGCGAAGTACGTTATGCACTTTATCCCAGGTGAAAGGAGAGGTTTGCAGCAGCTGTGAGTAAAAGGGCCCTAATAGCCCTGTGTGCCTGTCCTGTGAGATGCAATCCCTATGCTAGGTGTACCTGTGTGTGGTACTTCCGGAAACACTCACCAAAGCATAGGGCAGGGTGGTCAGGACAGTCAGGACAGAAATAGCGGGTGTCACGCCTTATTCCACTCCTGCTACAGACACGACATCTTTTTCGGGGTGACGGTTGGGTTGAGGTACCAGGAACAACACTGGGGAAATGTCGCTCGTGTAGACGGCTAACTACACTGGTGGATGGGGCCACGGAACCTCCTGGATAAAGGAGGTTCTCGATGATCTCTTCCTGGAATTTGAGGAAGGATCCTGTTCTCCCAGCCTTACTGTAGAGAACAAAACTATTATACAGCGCCAATTGAATTAAATATACAGACACCTTCTTATACCAGCGTCTGGTTCTGCAGGAAACTAAATACGGAGACAACATCTGGTCATTGAAGTCCACATAGTCGTGGACACAGAGGGGCTTTTCAATGACACGGGTTGCTCGCTCAATTTGGATTGTCGTGTCTGCGTGAATGGAGGAGAGCATGTAAACGTCACGCTTGTCTCTCCATTTCACCGCGAGCAGTTCTTCGTTACACAAGGCAGCCCTCTCCCCCCTTGCAAGACGGGTGGTTACAAGCCGTTGGGGGAAGCCCACGCGACTAGTTCGCGCGGTGCCACAGGCGCAAATCCGTTCTAGAAACAAATGCCTAAAGAGGGCCACACTTGTGTAAAAATTGTCCACATAAAGATGGTACCCCTTGCCGAATAAGGGTGACACCAAGTCCCAGACTGTCTTCCCACTGCTCCCCAGGTAGTCAGGGCAACCGACCGGCTCCAGGGTCTGATCTTTTCCCTCATAGATCCGAAATTTGTGGGTATAGCCTGTGGCCCTATTACAGAGCTTATACAATTTGACCCCATACCGGGCACGCTTGCTTGGGATGTATTGTTTGAAGCTAAGGCGCCCGGTAAAATGTATTAGGGACTCGTCTACGCATATGTTTTGCTCGGGGGTATACAAATCTGCAAATTTCTGGTTGAAATGGTCTATGAGGGGCCGAATTTTGTGGAGCCGGTCAAAAGCTGGGTGGCCTCTGGGACGGGAGGTGGTGTTGTCGCTAAAATGCAGGAAACGGAGGATGACCTCAAATCGTGCCCTGGACATAGCAGCAGAGAACATGGGCATGTGATGAATCAGGTTCGTGGACCAATATGACCGCAATTCATGCTTTTTTGTCAGGCCCATGTTGAGGAGAAGGCCCAAAAAAATTTTAAGTTCGGAAACTTGGACTGGTTTCCACCGGAAAGGCTGGGCATAAAAGCTTCCCGGGTTGGCGGATATAAATTGTGTGGCATACCGGTTTGTCTCTGCCACGACTAAGTCCAAGAGCTCCGCAGTCAAGAACAGCTCAAAAAATCCCAGGGCCGAACCGATTTGAGCCGTCTCAACCCGAACTCCAGACTGGGCGGTGAAAGGGGGAACTAATGGTGTGGCTGAAGTTGGTGACTGCCAATCAGGGTTTGCCAGCACCTCAGGGATTCTAGGGGCTCTACGGGCCTGTCTGTGCGGTGGCTGCGACGGGGTAACTACTGCACGTGCCACCGTACCAGCTTCAACTGCCCTTCTGGTGCTCGCCACGTCACCATGTTGTACGGCAGTGCTGGTACTAGGTCCAGGGAGGGCTGCGCTGCTGGTGTATGCCTCACCACGTGATCCGGCAGCGACAGCCCCACTCTGCTGCTCTTGAAGCGGATCCTGCATAACCTGTGGTCTAGCGACATGGGGCCGGGTACGCCTGGTGCTGCCAGGGACCTCAACCTCCTCGTCCGAACTTTGGGTCAGAGAGCCACTGCTTTCTACAGGTTCATATTCTGACCCGCTAGATTCGTCAGATGAGGGTTCCCACTCCTCATCCGACTGGGTCAGAATCCTGTAGGCCTCTTCAGAAGAATACCCCCTGTTTGACATTTTGGACTACTAAATTTAGGGGTATTCCCTGAGACTACCCAAGAAAAAAAGCAAGCCTGTCTTACAAAGGGGAGGCTAGCGAAGTACCGGAGGCCGCTGCGGTTGATAAAAAATATCAAAACTGATTTTTTTTATCGCCGCAGTGCGTGTAAAATGAATGTGCAGTGATCAAAAAAATATATATTTTTTGTCACTGCGGTGGGGCGGGCGTGGGTGAACGCACGTGTGGGCGACCGATCAGGCCTGATCGGGCAAACACTGCGTTTTGGGTGGAAGGCGAGCTAAGGTGACACTAATACTATTATAGATCTGACCGTGATCAGTTTTGATCACTTACAGATACTATAAAAGTACAAATGCTGATTAGCGATACGCTAAACAGCGAATAAGTGACTGCGGTGCGGTGGGCTGGGCGCTAACTCACGCTAAACTACCTAACCAAGGGGCCTAAACTATCCCTAAAACCTAACAGCCAATACTAGTGAAAAACAAAAAGTGACAGTTTACACTGATCACTTTTTTTCCTTTCACTAGTGATTGACAGGGGCGATCAAAGGGGTGATCAAAGGGTTAATTGGGGTGCAGGGGGGTGATCTGGGGCTAAGGTGTAGTGTTTGGTGTACTCACAGTGGTGCTCCTCTGCTGGATCCAACCAACGAAAAGGATCAGCAGAGGAGCAGACAAGCCATATAACAGATCATATTTACTAATATGATCTGTTATATGACTTGTGATTGGATTTTTTGAAAATCGCCAGCCTGCCAGCCAATGATCGTTGCTGGCAGGCTGGTGACGAACTTGTTCTTTTAATTTTGCCGGCCCGCGATGCGCATGCGCGGGCCGGCTTTGAGCGAAATCTCGCGTCTCGCGAGATGACGCGTATATGCGTGATTGTGCGCAGCGCTGCCACCTCCAGAACGCGAATCTGCGTCAGGCGGTCCGGAGGTGGTTAAGTACTTTGCCCAAAAAGGGTGTTTTTTTAGTAACAGAATATGACAGCAGTATATAACGCTTGAATTTCACGCGCACAGATGCAGACAAGGCCGCAAATTAAGTATTTTGCCCAAAATGGGTGTTTTTTGAATAACAGAATATGACAGCAGCATATAACGCTTGAATTTCACATGTACAGATGCAACAAGGGCTGTAAAATTAAATATTTTGCCCCAAAAGGATGTTGTTTAAAACCTAGAAAAATTAAACTGTATTTCTAGCTTAAATTGCACACTGACTAATGCGGCAGAGGCCCCAGATGGAGGGTATTGCAAAAAATTGGTGTTTTTTAAAACCCAGAAAATTGTTGAAGTATTTAAAGCTTCTTTTAACAATAGCAGATGCAGCAAAGGCTGCAATATTAAGTACTTTGCCCAAAAAGGGTGTTTTTTGAATAACAGAATATGACAGCAGTATACGGTATAACGCTTGAATTTCACACGTACAGATGCAACAAGTGCTGTAAAATTGAGTAATTTGCCCCAAAAGGGTGTTTTTTAAAACCTAGAAAAATAAAACTGTATTTCTAGCTTAAATTGCACACTGACTAATGCGCCAGAGGCCCAAGATGGAGGGTATTGCCAAAAATGGGTGTTTTTTTCAAAGCCAGAAAATGATTGAAGTATTTCAAGCCTGTTTTAACAATAACAGATGCAGCAAAGACTGCAATATTAAGTACTTTGCCCACAATGGGTGTGTTTTTTACCAACAGAATATGACAGCAGTATATAACGCTTAAATTTCACACATACAGATACAGCAAGGGCTGTATAATTGAGTATTTTACCCAAAAAGGGTGTTTTTTTAAAACCCAGAAAATTATAGCTGTATTTCTAGCTTAAATTGCACACTGACTAATGCTGCAAGGGCACCAGATGTAGGATATTGCCAAAAAGGGGTGTTTTTTTAAACCCAGATTATTATTGTAGTATTTTAAGCTTGGATTTCAATGTCACAAAAGCACATTTGCAGTGCTGGTGCACTGAGCTTACATAAAATGGCCGCCGCCGTCCACCTAACTAACAGACGGATAAAAGTTATTTTTCTGTGTCACTGGGCTTAGGGCAGGGTAAAAAGATTGTGCACTGCACCCACAAAACTAAATCTATGTAGATCGCTGAGTTCACATTTCTGATTAAAGATTCTTTCCTATTCTCTCCCTCACAGCAGCAGCATCCTCTCCCTACACTAGTAACAGCAGATTGACGTGCAGCGCTATGTGTCTCCAGCTTATATAGAGGCTAGGTCACATGCTGCACTGGCCAATCACTGCCATGCCATTAGAAGGCATGGCTGTGATGGCTTCTAAGGGCACAGAATTAAAGGCTTGTTGATTGGCTGCTCTGCAGGCTTTCAAAAAGCGCCAAGAAATCGCCAAACACCGAACCCGAACTTTTACTGAAATGTTCGGGTTCTGGTCCGGGGTCCAAAAATTCTAAAGTTCGTTACCAACCCGAACTTTACAGTTCGGGTTTGCTCAACCCTAATCCTCACCTGATTCATCTTTAAGAAGTTTAGTCTCTCAACATTTTGGAAGGAAGGACAACGCAAAAATTAAAGCAAAATGGAGGAGAAATGTTAACATTTCATTTTTTGGGGGCAGATTATCCATTTAAATCCAATTTTCCTGTAACACAGCAAGGGTTAACAGCCAAAGAAATATCAATTTATTTATTTATTATCCCAATTCTGAAGTTTACAGAAACACACCCCATATGTGGTCGTAAACTGCTTTATGGGCACACGGCGGGGTGCAGAGTGAAAGGAGCACCATATTGTTAACGGAGGGCAGATTTTCAGGTGCCATGTCACATTTGAAGATTCCCTAGAAAGAAAACCCCCAAAAATTACCCCATTTTGGAAACTACATCCCTCAAGGAATAAATTTAGTGGTGAAGTAATTGCTTTGACCCAACAAGCGTTTGATAGAATTTAGAAACACATGGCTGTGAAAATGAAAAATTAACTTTTATTTCCAATATAAAGTTGTTTTATCCCCAATTTTTTCATTTTCACAAGGGGTAAGAGGAGAAAATACACCCCACAATTTGTTATGCATTTTTTCCCGAATATGGAAACACTTCATATGTGGTCATAAACCGCTGTTTGGGGGCACAGCAGCATTCAGAAGGGTAAAAGCGGCATTGGGATTTTCTAACATCTAATTTGCTGAAATTAGTTTAGGACCCATAACATTTGTATTGTTAATGTTGTTGGATGGGCTTTTGTTTTTATTGGTATCATTTTGGAGTACATATGTCTTTTTGATCACTTTTTATATTATTTTTTTGTGGAGGTGAAGTAGTCAAAAATTGCAATTCTGTCAGTGTATTTTATTTAAATTTTTATGGGGTTCCTCTTGTGGTAAATATTTTTACATAGTTACATAGTTAATACTGTTGAAAAAAAACATACGTCCATCCAGTTCAACCAAGGGATAGGTGGGTATGCGAATCCCAAAAGGAATTGAGACTCAGATTTCTACACATTTTCATAAGCATTAATGTTTTTTACTTTTAAGAATTCGTCTAAACCTTTTTTGAAACTGTCTACTGTTCCTGCTGTGATCACGTCTTGAGGAAGTCTATTCCATAGCTTCGCAGTTCTTACAGTAAAGAAGCTTTGGCGCTTCCGGAGACTGAACTTTTTCCTCTCCAATCGGAGGCAGTGCCCCCTTGTCTTTTGAGTGCATTTTACATGGAACAGCTTTTCATTATATTTTTTGTATGGCCCATTTATATATTTGTATAGGTTAATCATGTCCCCCCTTAGACGTCTCTTCTCAAGACTAAATAAATTCAATTATTTGAATCTTTCTTCATAACTTAGACCTTTATCAGTTTAGTCGCTCTCCTCTGTACTTTTTCCAGCTGCAGTGCGTCCTTTCTATGTACTGGTGCCCAGGATTGAACTGCATATTCCAGATGAGGCCGCACCAACGCTTTGTAAAGTGGTAGTATTACATCCCTGCCCCGCGAGTCCATGCCTCGTTTTATGCATGACAATATCCTGGTGGCCTTAGAAGCAGCTGATTGACATTGTATGCTGTAATTTAATCTACCATCCACAAGGACACCCAAATCCTTCTCTATAAATGACTCTCCCAGTGCTACATCACCTAGCACATATGAAGCACAGAGATTATTACTACCAAGATGTATAACTTTACATTTGTCCACTTTAAACCTCATTTGCCAAGTTGATGCCCAATCACTCAGAGTGTTCAAGTCAGTTTGTAGTTTATGGACATCTTCCATAGACTGCACAGTTCTACACAGCTTAGTGTCATCAGCAAAAATAGATATGGTGCTATAAATCCCCTCCTTCAAACATTATTAATATTATTAATAAATAAATAAAATAATAAAGGACCCAACACTGAACCTTGGGACCATTTTGAATAGGAATCATTGACCACAACTCTCTGGACACGGTCCTTCAGCCAGTTTTCAATCCAATTACAAACTGTATTTTCCAAGCCTACAGACCTTATTTTACTTATTAAGCGTCTATGAGGGACAGTATCAAAAGCCTTTGCAAAATCCAGAAGCACTACATCCACAGCCGCCCCTCTGTCCAGGCTACTACTTACCTCCTCATAAAAACAATTCAGGTTAGTCTGACAACTTCTGTCCTTGGTAAACCCATGCTGGTTATCACTTATAATATAATTCATAGTCACATACTCCTGTATAGAGTCCCTTAAGAGTCCTTCAAACATATTTCCCACAACAGAAGTTAAACTAACTGGTCTATAATTACCTGTGGAGGACCTTGACCCTTTTTTTGAATATGGGCACCCTGTTTGCCTTGCGCCAATCACTTGGCACTGTACTAGTGCCTAGAGAATCTTTAAAAATTATAAACAGGGGCACAGCAATGACTGAACTGAACTCTTTAAGCACTCTTGGGTGAAATTCATCTGGACCCGGAGCCTTGTTCACATTTACCCTATTTATCTTCTCTTGGACTATATCTACAGTGAACCAATTGAGTATATCACTGCATGTACTAACAGGCGCCACAGATATCAGCTCATTTCTTTTCTTGTATATACTGAGCTAAAAAAAACATTTAGTAACTCTGCTTTTTCCTTATCTTTAGTGACTACCCCCCCCCCCCTTTACCATTATTTAGTGGACCTACCTGCTCAGACCTAGATTTTTTAGCATTTATATATTTAAAGAATTTTTGGGGATTTGTTTTGCTCTCTTTTGCCACCTGCTGTTCCTTTTGTATTTTTGCTAATTTTATCTCCTTTTTACAGATTTTACTAAGTCCTTTGTAATCTTCAAAAGCTATAGCTGACCCATCAGATTTGTATTTTTTAAATGCTCTCTTTTTGTCTTTTATTTCCCTGTTTACAGTAGCTGTAAGCCATGGGGGGGGGGGGGGGGGGATTTAATTTTAGCCGTTTATACTTGTTACCTAAAGGGATACATTTTTTAGTGCAATTACTTAATGTGGATTTGAAGCTCTCCCATTTATCCTCAGAATTATTTTGTGACAGTAGCTGCTCCCAGTATATAGCCCTGAAATGCTGCCCTCAACCCAGGGAAATTAGCCTTTTTAAAATTCAGTGTCTTTGCTCTGCCTGACAGAGTTTGCTTTTTATAGTTTAGGGGGACTATAATTATGTTGTTGTCACCATAACCTACTGTTTCTCGAACAGTAACATTACCAACAAGCTCTACATCATTAGAAATTACCATATCTAACAAAGCATAGCCTCTAGCGGGAGTTTCTACAAACTAGCCCATAAAGTGGTCCTGCAGCAATTTGAGGAATTTTTTCCCCTTTGCGGTTGAGGCAGAACAATGACCCCAGTCAATATCTGGCAAGTTAAAATCTCCCATTATGACCACTGTACCAGCCTGTGCCACCCGCTCTATTTGGTTATACAGTTGCATTTCTATCTCTTCTGTGATTTTAGGGGGTCTATAGATTACACCAAGTATTATTTTTTTCAGTGTTTATATCCCTTTGAACTTCCACCCATGAGATTTCCACATCCTCACCATCCGCACCCACAATTGCCTCTTTCACACTTGTCTTCAGATCACTCCTCACATACAGGCACACACCACCACCTTTTCTATTGACCTAGTCTTTCCTAAATAGTGTAAAATCCTCAATATTAACAGCCCATTCATGCGAAGAGTCCAACCATGTCTCAGGCACACCAACTACATCTATGTGTTCTTCTAGTACCATAGCCTCCAGCTCCCTCATTTTTCTAGCTAGACTTCTGGCATTTGTGAAAATAAATTTTAAATTACTATTACCTGTAAAGTGAATATCTGGGATTTTTTGGCTACCTTGGTTGATGTTTGTATGTGACAGGTTCTTATTACCAGCAGTTTTGTTTTTTTATAAATGTATAGTTATGCCCAGTATTCTCCCTATTTTCCTCGCTAACCCCATTCCCCACTAAATCCCCACTGTCCCCTTCTGTAACCCACTCTCTATCTACACTATCTACCCCCTTTTTAGTAGTGATGAGCAGGAGGTGCCATATTAGATTTAGACAAAATTTAAGAATATTCGCTAGAATATTCGATTCATATTTGTCGAAATCGAATATTCGTCATTTTTCTAGTTATCGCGATTAATATGCGATTTAAATAATCACGTATTGCGATAGTAACTTAAGGCTACTTTTATATTGGTTTGATATCTAGACTTAGCGAAGATGACGAATATGACGAATGTATTCGTCATATTCCTCAAAATGAATATAACGAAGTATTCTCCATCTTCGTTTTAACTATCTATTCGTCAACTTCGCTAATTCTAGCAATCAAATAGGAAAGTTGACTATAGAGACAGCTGTGTTTAATTCGCTATGCGATTATACAGGGAGTGCAGAATTATTAGGCAAATGAGTATTTTGACCACATCATCCTCTTTATGCATGTTGTCTTACTCCAAGCTGTATAGGCTCGAAAGCCTACTACCAATTAAGCATATTAGGTGATGTGCATCTCTGTAATGAGAAGGGGTGTGGTCTAATGACATCAACACCCTATATCAGGTGTGCATAATTATTAGGGACCCTTTGGCAAAATGGGTCAAAAGAAGGACTTGACAGGCTCAGAAAAGTCAAAAATAGTGAGATATCTTGCAGAGGGATGCAGCACTCTTAAAATTGCAAAGCTTCTGAAGCGTGATCATCGAACAATCAAGCGTTTCATTCAAAATAGTCAACAGGGTCGCAAGAAGCGTGTGGAAAAACCAAGGCGCAAAATAACTGCCCATGAACTGAGAAAAGTCAAGCGTGCAGCTGCCAAGATGCCACTTGCCACCAGTTTGGCCATATTTCAGAGCTGCAACATCACTGGAGTGCCCAAAAGCACAAGGTGTGCAATACTCAGAGACATGGCCAAGGTAAGAAAGGCTGAAAGACGACCACCACTGAACAAGACACACAAGCTGAAACGTCAAGACTGGGCCAAGAAATATCTCAAGACTGATTTTTCTAAGGTTTTATGGACTGATGAAATGAGAGTGAGTCTTGATGGGCCAGATGGATGGGCCCGTGGCTGGATTGGTAAAGGGCAGAGAGCTCCAGTCCGACTCAGACGCCAGCAAGGTGGAGGTGGAGTACTGGTTTGGGCTGGTATCATCAAAGATGAGCTTGTGGGGCCTTTTCGGGTTGAGGATGGAGTCAAGCTCAACTCCCAGTCCTACTGCCAGTTTCTGGAAGACACCTTCTTCAAGCAGTGGTACAGGAAGAAGTCTGCATCCTTCAAGAAAAACATGATTTTCATGCAGGACAATGCTCCATCACACGCGTCCAAGTACTCCACAGCGTGGCTGGCAAGAAAGGGTATAAAAGAAGAAAATCTAATGACATGGCCTCCTTGTTCACCTGATCTGAACCCCATTGAGAACCTGTGGTCCATCATCAAATGTGAGATTTACAAGGAGGGAAAACAGTACACCTCTCTGAACAGTGTCTGGGAGGCTGTGGTTGCTGCTGTACGCAATGTTGATGGTGAACAGATCAAAACACTGACAGAATCCATGGATGGCAGGCTTTTGAGTGTCCTTGCAAAGAAAGGTGGCTATATTGGTCACTGATTTGTTTTTGTTTTGTTTTTGAATGTCAGAAATGTATATTTGTGAATGTTGAGATGTTATATTGGTTTCACTGGTAAAAATAAATAATTGAAATGGGTATATATTTGTTTTTTGTTAAGTTGCCTAATAATTATGCACAGTAATAGTCACCTGCACACACAGATATCCCCCTAAAATAGCTAAAACTAAAAACAAACTAAAAACTACTTCCAAAAATATTCAGCTTTGATATTAATGAGTTTTTTGGGTTCATTGAGAACATGGTTGTTGTTCAATAATAAAATTAATCCTCAAAAATACAACTTGCCTAATAATTCTGCACTCCCTGTATTACTTTGCTTTTTTTTTATAAATAGAGTAATTATAATAATTATCAAGTATTATAATTATTCTATTTATAAAAAAAAAAAGAAAAGTAATATAATCGCATAGCGATAGCGAATTAAACACAGCTGTCTCTATAGTCAACTTTCCTATTTGATTGCTAGAATTAGCGAAGTTGACGAATATGGAGCTAAAACGAAGATGGAGAATACCTTATCTTCGTTTTGAGGAATATGACGAATACATTCGTCATATTCGCTAATTCTACCAAGCCAACCATAGTAAACCAGGTCCAAGTTGAAATCGCAATGCGATTAATTCAAGTTATATTAATCGCATTGCGATTACAACTTAGCACTGCTATATTCCATATTAGGCTAGAATTAACGAATATGGAATATTGCAGTGCTAAGTTGAAATCGGATTCAAGGTTAGGTGGCTCACTCACTGATGCACAATGGAATGGGTGCACTGCCACACAGCACTCCCTGTTGCTGTTTGAAAGTACAATTTGGAAAACAAGGATTTGGCGTCACTCAATATCTGGCACAAATATAGGCAAGCAAAGGGCAATATTCAGGAATAATTTATTAGGTTACTCACAACATGTTGTATAAAATAGCGGATAAAATGGCAGTAAAACTTTAAAAATTATAGAAAATCACACATATAGCTTATTAGGACTCCTCTATTACTTCCTATATTCAAACTCTTTGTATTATTGCATAGTTCAAAGTTCCTATATGGTGAATTACCAAATGAGGTCAGTGGCAGTTCAATTGATTAAAACACTTTGGTAATATAAATGTACTTTACCACTCCTGTTTGGCCGTGTAGAGGCGGATTCGCCTGTCGACACTTCCCCGTATTGCTGAATGTTACAACTAGCTCTGACCTTCCAGGACCTGATCGTGGCGTCCCACGTGGTTCGGCCGGATAGGTCAGGTGACTTCCTCTTTCAGGCGGGGTTTTCAAATGAGTACAGCTTTCGCTTGTAATAATCGGTGTCTTCCTTATATCGTCCCACACTGTCTGCCGACCATACGCGTTTCGGGATGAAATCCCTTCCTCAGTGGTACAGACAGTGGGATTAAGATGTCCTTTTTATATCATCTTTAATTGATGAAATGCATGCTGGGACAGTGGGGGACTTGGAAGACCAGGATGTGGATTTCTGATAATAGTTCATTCATGATCACTCGGATACATATATTCCATACCAACGACTACAATGTTGTGTGAATATATATATATATAAAATCTTAATACATCCCTACAAAGAGTATTGCTATATGGGTGATGTTGTGATTGCACGGTACATCTAAAATGCATAAATTTATTAAGTATAACACACATCAAAAATATAACATATATCAACAACATATGCGCACTTGCGATTTCGGTGCGTTTTTAATATATTTCAATAAAAACCTATATTTAAAAATGGTAAATAAATATTATCCCTGGAAAAGATTTCATATATTTGTTGGTTTTCATAAACAAAGGGGATTCAATACCTGCACACAGTATTTATATAAAGAGAAATTCAACACTGGTATATTCATCCAGTTAAAACAATAAATATGATAAATATAAAAAGTTCAAAAACATGACTGTTTAGGGTAAAAACTCCCGATATTCAAAAAATTTCAAAAAATTTCAAAAAACGCACCTGCGGTTCCGGTGCGTTTTTAGTGCGTTTTTGCTGAAAAAGGTAAATATGAGCCGAGGATGATACTGAGGATATAGGGAGGCATCTCCTATATTGCACAACATATACCTAATAATATTCATATTTAAAATTGACTTTGATGTGCTGTATGTTGTTTAGGGGTACGCGGACCTGCCCAGAAGGAGAGATCTGGGTGCTGGTAACACAGCCTAACACCAGATGTCCCATTCAAGGCAGACCAGCGACCCATTATAGGAATGCGAAGAGTTCTAGTTCTGCGTTCAGACCCCTTGGGATAAGGGAGTCGAACTCAAAGATCCTCTTCGATTCATTTCTAGACATACGGAGGATATGGTTCCCACCTCTCCATGGTTGTTCAACTTTCTCTATAGCCATATATGTCAAACTGGATGGGTCGCTTCTATGATAATCCTTATAGTGTTTAGACAGAGAATGCAATTCATATCCCTTTTTTATATTATTCACGTGTTCTGATATCCTCTTTTTTAGGGTACGTTTTGTTCGTCCTATATACTGCTTATGGCATGGGCATTCTATCAGATAAATCACGTTGGTGGAATCGCATGTCAAACCTTCTTTGATGTCCAAGAAAAAGGAGTTTTGGGTTGAAATTGCCTTCAGGATCTTTTTAGGGAATTTAGTAATTCTACAATTAGAGCAGCGCCCACATCTATGGAATCCTTTAAAGGATAACCAATTGTGTTTCTGTATGTTATATTCTCTATTCTTTATAGATGGCGCTATTTTCAATCCTAAATTGGAAGCCCTAGTATATGTGATCAAGGGTGTATTAGTGAGTATGGGCCCAACCAACTTGTCTCCAAGTAAGTGGTGCCAGTACTTTGCAATAATTCTCTCCATACTCTTATATTGGGCATGAAATGGTAGGATCATTCTCATTTTTTCATCATTCACCTGTTTTTGTTTAGGGACAAAAAAATCTATTCTATCTAACATTTTGACTTCTTCCAATGATTTTTCCAAAGAATGAGCTGGATACTGTCTGTCAATAAATTGTTTTTTTAAAGTCTCTGCTTCTATTGTGAACTGTTGGTCTTGTGTGCAATTACGTTTTAATCGTCTAAATTGACTCTTGGGGACATTGATGAGCCACCTTGGTAGGTGGCAGCTTGTGTATAATATAAAGCTGTTTTTGCTTACCAATTTGTGATGTGTGCTACAAATTAGTTTGTCCCCCTCAACTTTGATGTCAAGATCCAGAAATTGGATATTCCTCATGTCTATGGTGGAAGTGAATTTTAGATTCAAATTGTTCACATTTATCTCCTCCAAAAAAGTAATGAGAGACGACATCGTGTTCTGCCATATGAACACGATGTCGTCTATATAACGACGCCACAACACCAGATCCGCCCCCAGTCTCGATGCAATGACAGTGGACTCCCACTCTGCCATGAATAAATTAGCATAACTGGGGGCGAATCTGGTGCCCATGGCGGTGCCCTTGCACTGGACATAAAAGTCACCGTTGAAGGAAAAATAATTGTGCGTCAATATGTATCTGACCCCTTCTATTACGTAATGGATTTGTTCTTTATTCATAGTTCCGCTCTGGGTCAGTTGTTGACTAAGTGCTTCAAGACCCTGTTCGTGATCTATTATGGTATACAGAGAATTAACATCCAGTGTCCCCAATATATATCCTTCCTTATATTGCATCCCTTCTAAGATTTTAATTATTTCAGTGGTGTCTTTGATATATGATGGTATTTTCTTTACAATCGGTTGTAACAATTGGTCAATATATCTTGACAAATTTGAGGAAATAGAATTTATCCCTGATATTATGGGCCTTCCTGGGGGTTTCGTTAGAGTCTTGTGTATCTTAGGAATACAGTACATCACTGGCATTCTTTTTTCTGTATTCATAATATACTTTGCCTCTTGTTCCGACAGAATTCCTGAGACAGTGCCTTTTTTACAATACTGTATTAGTCGTTTGAAGTAGTCCTCTGTAGGATCTCGTTTTAATTTAGTGTATGTGAACTCTTCATTCAGTTGTCGCAGGCATTCCTCTATGTAATCATTTGTGTTAAGGACTACAGTCGCCCCTCCTTTATCGGCTGGTCTTATTGTTATATCATTACTGGATTGTAACTGTTTAATTGCCTCTATTTCCTTCCTGGATAAATTATATCTTAGATTATTTCCCTTCAATTTCCTCAGATCATCCTCAACGCACTTTTTAAACGTTGCCATGTGATGGCTTATTTCTTGTTTCGGGTATTTTTTAGAATTTATTCTCAAACCTGTATGCATGTATTGACATCCCTCCACATTAACATTAGTTTCCATTATCGGATTTTTAATAAAATACTTTTTTAAACAAAGTCTTCTAATAAATTTTTCCACGCCTATATATGTTGAAAACTTATCCAACTTAGTTGTAGGGGCGTATTTGAACCCTTTATTCAATAAAGTGACCTGTGCATTCGAGAGTTGAGTGTTACTCAAATTCACTATGCTTGATGTATTCTCTATTTGTTGTGCCTGTTTCTTCTTACAGTGTCTACCTCTTCTAATCCTTCTTCTCCCCTGATGGATTGTGTTCTCTTGTGTGTTCTCACCTCCTGATTCTGTGAAGGGTAGTGATTCCGTGGTGGGTGATGGTTCTGTCTGGAATAGTGATGGTTGTGATTGTACCTTTGTGACGTGTCTCTCATAGGTGTGTGTCGGTGTCTTAAATTGTATTGATGATGTTGCCTCTGTTCCCTCGTGTTGTCTCTTATTGGGGTAGGTGATCGGGGTTTTCTTGTTCTTGTTTTGTGATGGGGGGGTGTGTAATCTAAAAAAAGGGGTGATGAAAGTGACTCATACCGATTTGCTGTTGGGACATTATAGTGGTTTACGTCTCCCCTTTTGTTTATATCACCATTTCTTTGTAATGTAGGAAACTCTATGTCTCGCTCATTGCCGGTGAATTC